>NW_027530847.1:1511706-1685053 GCF_008692635.1 Crocuta crocuta
AATTTATTTATATTTATTTTATTTTATTTTATTTTAATTTTCCTAGAGTGTATTTTAAGTTTCTGAAGGTAATCTGAACTTCTAATATTCTAGGCATTGAGCAAATTGATTCTTACTCTGTTTATACATTTCCAGGTCAGAAAAATTCTCTTCATATCTCCCTCATCAGGCGTCATCCTACTATGCCATAGTTTTATTTGTTTAGATGGGGGACAAATTCTTCTGTTAATACTCATAACTGGATAGAAGTAAGAATAAGAATCAAGTTTACCAAGTCTGTGGGATACTCCTGTGTTTTAGATAAAATCTGTCTTATAAAAATATACATGTTTAAGGAACTCTTCCTTTGGAAGAAAACAGATTATTTTGTTTTTACTTTATTGTTTCGCCCAATTTAAGCCTAAATTTAACAATGAAAATGGAATTTTCCTAGAGCATATGGAACTTTCTATCTTTTCTAAGAATGGAACTACAGGAACATTTAATGACAAACATTTTCCTCATAATACCAGTCAGCAAATCTGTGGAAACATTGATTTATTGCCTACTAGAAGCTGAGAATAGCAATAATAGGATATGTGGGAAATTTCAGAGATATAGATATATAGTTGACCCTTGAACAACACAGGTTTGAACTGTGTGGGTCCACTTATACATGGATTTTTTTTCAGTAATCATACTGGAAATTTTTTTTTGAGATTTGTGACACTTTGAAAAAAACCTGTAGGTGAACTGTGTAGCCTAAAAATATTGAAAAATTTAAAGGTTATGTATGTCAACAATGCATAAAATATATGTAAGTATTAGTCTATTTTATCAGGTACTTCCAGAAAATATATACAAATCTATTATAAAAAGTTAAAATTTATCAAAACTATGCACATACTTACAGATCGTACATGGTGCCATCCACAGTCAAGAAATGTAAGCAACATAAAGCTGCAGTATTAAATCATAACAGCATAAAATTAACTGTCGTATATATTGTACTGCTGTAATAGTTTTACAGCCATCTCTTGTTGCTATTGCAGTGAGGTCAAGTGTTGCAAGTATTCATTTAAAATGATGTATGATCTGTGTGCGCAGTTCAACTCTCCAGTAAATTGCCAGTCTCAATAAAAAGTGACCTCTCACAGTTCTCGTGTGTTTTCATGTGGTAAGTAAAATACCATGAACCTTGAGTACCACCACAGGACCCATACAAAGTGCCACTAGTGATGTTGGAAGTGCTCCCAAGAACAAAGTCATGACATTGTAAGAAAAAGTTGAATTGCTTGATATGTCCCGTAGACCGAATTCTGCAGCTTCAGCTGCCGCCATTTCAAAATAAATGAATTCAGCATAAAGACCATTGAAAGCAAGCAAGCAAGCAAGGAAGGAAGGAAGGAAGGAAGGAAGGAAGGAAGGAAGAGAAAGAGAGAAAGGGAGGAAGGGAGATTCCTGAAGCCATTGCTGAAGCTAAAAAAAAAGCCTTTCATTTTTTTGCAAAACACATTCTTATCTTGTATTGAAAATGCATCTTTTATTTGGTACAGGATTTCTATAAGAAAGGAATACCGACAGACTCTCCTTTGAGAAAAAGCAAAGACAGCATATGACACCTTAAAGCAAAAAGGATGCTGAAGGATCTAAAGCTAGAGAATTCAATGCCAGCAAAGGATGGTTTAATAATTTTAGAAAGAGGTTTGGCTTTAAAAATGTTGAGGTAACAGAAGAAACAACTTCTGCTGACCAAGAAGCAGCAGACAGTTCCCAAATACCATTAAGAAAATCATTGAGGTGATGGGGCACCTGAGTGGCTCAGTTGGTTGAGCATCCCACTTTTAAAAATTATTTTTAATTTACATCCAAATTAGTTAGCATATAGTGTAATAATGATTTTAGGAATAGAATTTAGTGTTCGTCACTTACATATAACACCAGTGCTCGTCCCAACAAGTGTCCTCCTTAATGCCCCTTGCCTATTTAGCCCATTCCCCCCCCCAATACCCCTCCAGCAACCCTCAGTTTGTTCTATGTATTTAAGAGTTTCTTATGGTTTGTCTCCCTGTCTGTTTTTGTTATTTTTGCCTCTTTTCCTTTATGTTCCTGTTTTTTATCTTGAATTCCACATATGAGTGAAGTCATATGATATTTGTCTTTCTCTGATTGACTTGTCACTTAGCGTAATACACTCTAGTTCCATCCACGTTGTTGCAAATGGCAAGATTTCATTCTTTTTGAGCGCTAAGTAATATTCCATTGTATATATATATACCACATCTTCTTTATCCATTCATCAGTCGATGGACATTTGGGCTCTTCCCATACTCTGGCTATTGTCAATAGCACTGCTATAAACATTAGGGTACATGTGTCCCTTTGAAACAGCACACCTGTATCATTTGGACAAATATCTAGTAGTGCGATTGCTGGGGTGTAGGGTAGTTCTATTTTTAATTTTTTGATGAACATCCATACTGTTTTCCAGAGTGGCTGCATTGAGCATCCCACTCTTGATTCTGGCTCAGGTCATGATCCCAGGGTCATGGGATTGAGCCTTGTGTTGGGCTCCACAGTGGAGCCTGATTAAGATGATCTCTCTCCCTCTGCCCCTCTCCCCTGATTGCACTGCATATGTTTTTTCTCTCTCTCTCTCTAAAGTAAACAAAAAAAATCATTGAGGATGAAGGGTATCTCCTGAACAGTTTTTTAAATGAAGATGAAAGTATCCTATTCTGGAAAACAAAATACCACAAAGGACATTTATTAGTAAGAAAAAGAAGTGAGCACTGGGATTTAAGGCAGGAAGGGATAATGTTTTGTGCAAATGAAGTTGGGTTTATGATGAAGACTAACCTTATCTATAAAGCTGCTAGTCTCCTATCCTTGAAGGGAAAAGGTAAACACCAGCTGACAGTTTTGTGGTTATAGAATAAGAAGGCCTGGGCAATGAGAACCCTTTTTCTGGATTGGTCCCATCAATGCTTTGTCCCTAAAGTCAGGAAGTTCCTTGCTGGTTTTTTTGATATTGAACAATACCCCTGGCCACTCAGAACCCCATGAATTCAATACCTGAGACATCGAACTATTCTACTTGCCCCCAAACACAACATTTCTAATTCAGCCTCTAGATCAGGGAGCATAGGACTTTCAAGGCTCATTAGACACAATACTCTATGGAAAGAAATGTCAAAGCTATGAAAGAGAACCCTGATAAAGAGAATATCATGAAAGCCTAGAAGAATTATACCACTGAAGATGCCACTGTTGTTAAAGAAAAAGCTGTGAAAACCATTAAAGACCAAAACAATATATTTCTGCTGGAAAAAAAATTGTGTCCTGATATTGTGCATGACTTCATAGGCTTTACAACAGAGCCAATCAAGGAAATCATGAAAGAGATTGTGGATATGGCAAAAAAAGATGGAGGTGAAGGGTTTCAGGGTATGAATCTTGGATAAATTCAAGAGCTAACAGACATGATATCAGAGGAATTAAAAGAAGGTGACTTGATGGAGATAAGTGTTCCTGTATCAGTACTAGACAATGAGGAAGAAGACGTAGAAGAAGCAATGCCAGAAAACAAATTGACATTCGACAATCTGGCAGAAGGGTTCTGATTACTCATGACTACCTTTAACTTCTTTTATGACGTGGGCCCTTCTATAATATGGGAAATGAAACTAAAAAAAAAAAACAGTGGAAGAAGACTTGGTACTATGTAAAAAAATATTTTATAGGGGCACCTGGGTGGCTTAGTCGGTTAAGCATCCGACTTTCGCTTGGGTCATGATCTCGTGGTTCGTGGGTTCGAGCCCCGCGTCCGGCTCTGTGCTGACTGCCAGCTCAGAGCCTGGAGCCTGTTTCAGAGTCTGTGTCTCCCTCTCTCTCTGACCCTCCCCTGCTTACGCTGTCTCTCTCTCTCTCCTAGAAATCAATATTTTAAAAAAATATTAAAAAAATATTTTTTAGAGAACTGAAAAAATCAGACAGAAATTATAACGTATTTCTGTAAAGTTATACCATGCGTGCCTGCCTCTCCTGCCTCCCTATACCATGCGTGCCTGCCTCTCCTGCCTCCCTATCCATCTCCTCCACCACTTCCATCTCTGCCACTCATGAGATGGAAAGACCAATTCTTCTTCCTCCTCCTCTTCAGCCTACTCAACATGAAGATAATGAGGATGAAGACTTTTATAATACAGTTCCACGTAATAAATAGTAAATAATCATCATGCTGTACAGTTAATAGACTTATCTAATGTGTATGTGTATGAGTGCCTTTGGTCACACCTAATAACTGTTGACAAGGACTGTATGAGATGTTTTACTGTCATCATCATTATTGCCTAAGTATTCATCGTGTAGTATTCATTGCCTAAGTATTTATCATGTGCAAGATCTTTAAGGAAGTGGATAGCCTATTCCTACACAGGTATGAAGTGAGTGATATTTAATATGAAATTAATGTGTTTGTTTTCTTACTGTATTATAACTTTGCTTTCAAAGAATTATATTACCAAATAGTATGTCTCTCTTGCTTACAATGGCATGTCAGCCTATCATCACAGGTAAGTTTTTAAAACATATAACAATATTTCTAATACTGTATTATAAACATGACTATAATACTATATGCCATAAAATTTTTATGACAATTTATTCATTAATGTATAGGCTATGTTACCATGAAGCAACCATATTGCTGCTTCTTCATTATCAATGCATGGATTGATTTACAATACCTATAAATAAATATAAAATTCTTTTTCACATTACCTTTTCACTTTGATGTCTAGTATTATTAATATGTATAACATCTACAGTGTTTTGTATCATATTAAGAAAATACTGATGTAGGTACTAACAGATGATTCATCTCGTAAACAAACAACATAGACTACAGTATCAAAAAATACAGTACAGTAAAGACATGAAGGATGTGAATTAGCTATGTAGATATCTGAGGGCACATATCCTAGGGAGATGAAGTAGCATGCCTAAACTACTTCAAGAATAGCAAGAAGGTCATTGTAGAATAGAACAGAAGAAGTTAGGTCAAAGAAATAAAATGGACTAGAACATACATGTTATATGGGCTTGGTTTTTATTCTTGGTCATGAAGGAAACCATTGTAGAGTTCTGAGCAAAGGAATTCTATGACTTAACTTATGGTTAACATAATCAATTATCAGGGGGAAAGGTAGAAGCATAAAGAACATATATTCATGAAGTTACTGAAATAATCCAGGCTAGAGATACAATGACTTGGTCCAGAATAATAGGTGGAGGTAGTGGAAAGTGTTCAGGTTCTGGAATTATCACCAAAGTACAGCCAGTGTGATTTGCTGACAGATTTGCTATGGGAGAGAAAGAAGTTAAACTTGATTTTATATATTTGGCTTCAGTAACACAAAGAATGAAGTTTCCTTCAACCAATAGTAGGAAGTGTTGTACAAGAGAGTGACAGGCACACATCAGTAGGAACACAAGGGAAGAAAAAAACCCAAGGTTGACTAGGAAAAACTTCCAAGAGAAGTAGGAGAGTGCAGACCAGAGTAAAGTAGCTGTCCAGTTATCTGTGTGATCAGTCATAAATGATCATCTCATCACTTCCACCCTACTCACCAAATCTCTTGGAAAACAATAACTTATGCTACTACTTATTTTGGAAACTGAGGTTCGCAGCACAGCTTTGTCCCAAACAAGAGTCAGGACTGTTCCACTAAAAGGTAGCAACTACAATGTAAGCCTATAATGAATTTAACCCACTAGTATCTATAATAAAGATTAATAATACAGAGGAAATAAATGGCCTTAATATATTTTGAATCGAGCTTATAGTACCATGTGTAAGTCTGTGAAGCAGATTTTTTATCAAAATTAATATCTAAGGAACTTGATTTCATGTACCTAAGTTAATCATTGTTTGGGATGGTGAACTACATTAACTGAGTAGATCTGAAATAGCCATTAGGTCTATAATTGTAAAAGTTGAGAATGGAATAATGGAATATTTCTAATAACAAAAGTACTCAACTATATGAGACAGAGATAATCTTTTTATGGGGGAAATGCCCAATTATAGAAATAGGCTTTTAATTATACTGTTCTTATTTTGGTAAAAATATCTATCTTTATTGTAGATCTGTGATCTGTATATGAGAATGATGATATAATTTTATTTAAATATAAAAATATAATAAAGAAAAAATACAGTATAGTACTGTAAATGTATATTCTCTTCCTTATGATTTTCTTAGTTACATTTTCTTTTCTCTGCCTAAATTATTCTAAGATTATAGTATATAAAAGTTAACCTACAAACTATGTATTAATTGACTGTTTATCTTACTGGTAAGGCTTCCAGTCAATAGTAGGCTATTAGTGGTTAAGCCTCTGGGGAGTCAAAAGTTATATGCACACTTTTGACTGCATGGTGGGGGGGGGGGTCAATACTCCTAACCCTCAGCATTGTTCAAGGGTGAACTGTGGTTGGAAATTTTGAAGTTCTTACAGTTTAATAGAAGAGACTGAATAATCCCTAACAAGTACACTAGAGCATATTTAGTGTCAGAGAGACTTAGCATGAGGCAGTTCTTTTTGAACATCATTCATTGCAATTTAGCTTCCAGGTTAAGCAGAAGAAACAGGAGGGCCAGAAACAATAATATAGCCAATAAGTCATAAAATGGGAACTTAACTGTGTGTCTCCCAGTTCCAGGACATTAATCTTGAGGATAACATCTTTCTGAGGTTCCAGGAAATCTATGAGAGTCACTGAATTCATAATTCAAAAAAATCAGTCAATAACACAGATGAGAACTCAGAAGATAGCAATGCTCTAGCATTCCAGCTTATTTCTCTCATTTTTGGGAAGAGTAGCATCTGTGACACCCAACTAAGCACAATAGCTCAAAGACAATGTTAGGGTTTTATTCTTCTCAAATATCTCATATAACTTCTAGTATTTCTCCAGGACTTCTCTATAAAGGAAATTCATGTCATTTTATGTAACAGGTCTAGATGAACACTAAATCTTTCCTTCCTTCCTTCCTTCCTTCCTTCCTTCCTTCCTTGTTGGGCGCCGTTTCTGAACGCATAAGTTGAGAAAGAACTCTTTGTGAGGTTAAGGTAAGTTGCACAGACTCTTACCATCAGAGGGTGACCGATATCCAGCCCCACCTAATTGTTTCTGCTTGAGCACCAACCCCCAAAGTACCCTGTTGATAGGTATTACGAGTGACTCATTCTGGCCTTGATATGCTGATTGCACTTTGTGAAGGAACTTACTGTAGGAGCTTCTTTTGTGGTTATGGGAGCAACATTGCCTTCCTGAAAGACCTGTTTTTCTTAATATCTCCCATTAAGCGATAAACAGGCTATTGACCCCTACTCACAAAGACCTAACTTTTGCCTTTACTATGCTAGTGCCACCTCTGGGCTGTTCCCCATCCCTTTTGCATATTAATGTTCTGGAGAATCTTTACTGATAAAATTTATCATCAGAATGCCACTTCTGTGCCATCCCCCAAACACTAAATCATAAAATAAAGTTGAGTCTCAGTGCAGAGAGGCGTGGCTAATGACCAGAAAGAATCTCATGACTCTCTCATCCCTCCCTCGCTGACACCATCCATCCTTCAGGGACTCCTGGACCTGGCCGGAGCTGGACTCTGGCACTTTCTTCCTTCTTCCCTTTTCTTCCCTTCCCTTTCCTTCCCTTCTCTTCTCTCTTTCTCTCTTTGATATTTTAAATGTTTATCAAGGTAATACATGTAAATACTTCAAATCTTATATGGTTAAAAAAATCATGTGGAACTACAAGACTCATAACAAAACAAAGCAGGAATATATTTTCACACACACACAGACACACAGTCTTGGTGGGGGGGGAGGGGAAGCAGTGGCTTCCTCAAAGCCTGAAACACCCTCCCAGACTCCTTTACTTGCTTCTTTTCATATTTACCAACATTTTCCTAAATAAAATATTTATACTGCTATTTCTTGATTTGTAAATTTTAAAAAGTACCTATTATAAGATAAAGATCCATCGCTTTATATTTTTCTTCCTTCTAGCCTCTCAATAGTTATATCTCAATATTTTAAATTAAATTAATGTTCCATGTTAACCTTATTATGACTCTATAAGTGTGGTTTAATTCTGGATCAATTAGTTCTATTTTTTAATTTTTTAAGTTTATTTATTTATTTTGAGAGAGAGAGAGGCGGGGAGGGGCAGAAAGAGAGAGAGAGAGGGAGAATCCCAAGCAGGCTCCACACTGTCAGTGCAGAGCTGGATGTGGAGCTCGAACTCACAAACCATGAGACCACAACCTGAGCCAAAATCAAGTCAGATGCTGAACTGACTGAGCCACCCAGGTGCCCCTGGATCAATTAGTTCTCTTATGGGGTGCCTGGGTGGCTTAGTCAGTTCAGCACCCAACTCTTGATTTCAGCTCAGGTCATGGTCTCACTGTCATGAGATTGAGCCCCTCATTGGGCTCTGTGCTAGGCATGGATCTTGATTAAGATTCTCTCCCTCTTGCTCTGCCCCCTCCTCTACTTGTTGAGTACATGCATTTTCTCTCTCAAAAAAAAAAATTAGTTCTATTATGATTACATTTACTTTCTTATACAAGTTTTTGTTCTTGGAATTAATAATTGCCTCAGTTTTGGGCTTGCCAAATTTTCTGTATTATTATCACTAATTCTTCCAGAAATGTAAAAATGCCTAAACTATT
Source organism: Crocuta crocuta (assembly GCF_008692635.1). NCBI lineage: Eukaryota > Metazoa > Chordata > Mammalia > Carnivora > Hyaenidae > Crocuta > Crocuta crocuta. The sequence continues at coordinate 1,520,433 of NW_027530847.1, forward strand.
TTCAACATAGACAAACATATCAAATACTCTATCAGCTTCACTGTAAACACTCCACTGAAGCATTCCTTCCTTCAGTATGAACTGTTCCTCCCTAGGTCTACTATACTGCTGTCATCTTGAGACTTTCTTTTGTCTCTTGCCTTGGCTAATTCCCTTGCCTAAAATTTATATCTTTGTCTTTCTTGTTTCAGTAAAGCATGTCCTTCAGTACTGAATGAGGAGAAGCTGGGAGAAGGTGGATAGTAAATTTTTGATCCTTGCATGCCTGAAAATATATTTAATTGTCCCTCACACTTGACTTATAATGTGACTTAGTATAGAATTCTAAATTAAAAATAATATTCTCTCCAAATTTTGAAAGCACTATTTCACTGTCTTCCAGCAACCAGTGTTAATGTTGAGATATACGTGACTCTTATTACCTACTCTTTTTTAAAATTTTTTACATTTATTTATTTTTGAGAGAGAGAGTGAGACAGAGCATAAGCAGGGAGGGGCAGAGAGAGAAGGAGATACAGAATCTGAAGCAGGCTCCCAGGCTCTGAGCAAGCTCTCATCACAGAGCCTTATGCAGAGCTCAAATCTATGAACCGAACCAGGAGATCTTGACCTGAGCCGAAGTCGGACACTTAACCAATTGAGCTACCCAGGTGCTCCATTACTTACTCTTTTTTTTTTTTTTACAAATAGTTTATTGTCAAATTAGTTTCCACATAACACTCAGTGCTCATCCCCACAAGTGCCCTCCTCCATGCCCATCCCCCCTCCCCCCCACATTACTTACTCTTTTTATACGTAATGCATTTCCCTTTCCCTCCTCACCTCCCATCACTAAGATCCTTTTTATCTCTTGTATTTAGAAATTTTATGATGATGTACCATTGTGGCTTTTTAAAAAAGTTTATTTATAAATTTTGAGAGTGGAGAGGACCAAAGAGAGAGAGAGAGAGACAGAATCCCAAGCAGGTTGTACACTGTCAGCACAGAGCCTGATGCGGGGCTCAAACTCACAAACTGTAAGTTCATGACCTGAACTGAAATCAAGATGCTTAACTGACTGAGCCACTCAGGTACTCCTACAATCGTGTTTTTACTTCGTTTTTTTCCCCCAACATTATGCTGAGCATTTAGCAGGTTGTCAATTTAGAAACTCGTGTCCTTCAGTTATCAGAGATCTTCTCATAACTTCTTTGATAATTTCCTTTTTTCCATTTCTTCTCTATTCCTAGAACTCCTATTAGCCTCATGTTGAACCTTACAGATTCATCCTTTACTTATGTTTTTGCTCTTATTTTCCATTTATGTCTTTTTGTTCTCTTTTCCAGGAGATTCCTCAATTTTATATATAAATACTACTTTGAATTGTTTATTTTTGCTATTATATTTTTGATGTCCTTCAGCTATTATCCTCTTATCATCCTTTTTTTTGGAGCATCTTGTCATTACAGATGCACTATCTTATAACCATCTCTCAGAAGATGCTTATTGTTTTTAAAAATACATTCTTCTATTCTCTATATTGTCTCTGTTATCTTCTGATATTCTTTTTTTTTCTCTTCCATTTCTATTTGATGCTGCCTTTCTTGGTGAAGGTTTATCTCAACTATTTGTGATACTTTGCTGTCCCTTCATATTTAAGAGTGAATCACTACAAAGGTATTTGGAAGCTCTGTGTTAACAGGAAGTTTGTCAGTTGTTGGGCTTTATTGTAGGATGGTAAAGTAGGGACTTATTTGCTTTGTTGGGAGACCCTTAAGTGTCAGTATCTATAGATCTTGCTTCTGAGGTTATCCAGTTTTAAGTTTTTCCTAAAATTAATTCTCTATTCTCCTGCCTAGAGAATATAAGCTTTGCTGTCAGTATTCCTGGAGTGAAATAGAGTGAGAGGGCTTGGCAAGTTTCATCTTCAGCAAGTAGACATTCATCTGATCTGTTTTCAGTGTGGTATCCTCCTATCCCGGCCTCCCCAGCTATAATCTTTAGCTGGACCTGGTATCTCAGTCTGGAGTTTCTCTAGTTCATTTTTTCCTCCCACAGAATAAACCCTAGGGTTCTGCCATAGAAATGGAGGGGTAGGGGTGTCTGGGTGGCTCAGTTGGTTAAACGTCCGACTTCAGTGCAGGTCATGATCTTACGATTTGTGGGTTCAAGCCCCACACCGGGCTCTGTGCTGACAGCTAGCTCAGAGCCTGGAGCCTGCTTCATATTCTGTGTCTCCCTCTCTCTCTGACCCTCCCCTGCTCGCTCTCTCTCTCTCTCTATCGCAGAAATAAATAAAAAACATTAAAAAATAAAAAAAAAAGAAATGGTGGGGTAGTTGCTTAACTGAGCAGGATGAGGAAAGGACCTAGTAATTTAACTTCTTATATAAACCTTTAATCAATCCCCCTTTTCAGCCCTTCACATATCTCTGCTGCTTTCTTATTTGCTCCTTCCAACTCCTGACATTCTAGTGTTCTGCAATAGGAACTTGCTTGCCTCTTGTTAGTATATTCCTCTCAAGCATTTGGAATCTAGTTTTCTTAGCTCAACTTTCCATCTTCCAAAAATGTGTTACTATCCCTCATCTTCTATTGTCATTCTTACTCTCTTTGTCCTTCCGTGCTGATCACTTTTAAAATATTAACTGACTGTGATTTTAGTGAGTTAAAGAGAATAGGGATGAACACCTGTGTTTAATCTGTCCATGTATAAGAAGAATTACCAGGCTGTCAAGATGCTCACTCTTTTGTTCCTATAAGAAATGTCAGAACCAGAAGATTCAAAGATAAAATTCTGTGCTCATGAGGCTAATTGTGGAAAAAGCATGAGTCTGAGAACTGGAGTACCTATTTTCAAGTGCTGTTATATTCATTTATTGGTAGATTTATGTAAGTTATTTTCTGACTGTTTGTCATCTGTAAAATGGTGACAATTATCCCTATACAGCCCATCTTACTAGTAATGACCAAGGATGACAATTGACATAAATGTACAGATACACAACAAACATATATCATTTATCATTAACTATATCACTAATAGGCATAGTCAAATATATTTTGAGAGGCAACATAACAGAGTATAAACAATATGTGCTTCAGTTATACAGAGTTGGAATTAAATTCCATCTTTGTTATTCATTGTGTGATTTTGAGTAATGACTTAACCCCTCTGAGCTTCATTTTCCCTGTTCATAAAATGAGTATAGGGGCACCTAGGTGGCTCAGTTAGTTGAGCATCTGACTCTTGATTTTATCTCAGGTCATGATCCCAGGGTAGTAGCCCCACATTGGGCTCTATGCTGCCAGCACAGAACCTGCCTGGGATTTTTCTCTCTCTTTCTCTGTCCCTCCTCCACTCACGCACACATGCACTCACTCATGTGTGTGTTCTCTATGCATGTTCTCTTTCTCTCTTTCTCTCTCAAAATAAATAAATAAACATTAAAAAAAGATTCTTGAGGCACCTGGGTTGCTCAGTCAGTTGAGCGCCCAACTTTCGCTCAGGTCATGAACTCGCAGATCGTGGGTTTGAGCCCCACATCAGACTCGTTGCTGTCAGCACTAAGCCTACTTTGGATCCTCTCTGCCCCTCCTGCATTCATTCTCATTCTCTCTCTCTCTGTCTCTGTCTCTATCTCTCTCTCTCTCACACACACACACACAAATAAACACTAAAAGAAAAAGAGTCTCTCTCTCTCTCCCTCTACCCCTCTCCCCAGCACATGCTCTGTCTCCATCTCTCTCTCAAAAAAAAAAAAAAAAAAAAAAGAGTATAATATTATTAACCTGTCAGAGGCTTTTGTGAAGATTAAAGGAGATACTGAATGTAAGACATCTATTATAGACCCTGATGCTTTGTAGACACTCAGCAGATGTTACCTTCATACCTCCCAAATTTGGGACCAGCTTTCTCATGCTCACATGAAAATCCTGAGCTTGTATTTCCTCAATTAATGCTAAACCACATTAGTAATTAGCATCTTAGGTCATTTTAGGTCCTCATAAAGGCTGTTTATTTGCTGTGTTCCTGGAATTAAATTACAAGGTAAGCAGCCCAAAGTTTAAGAGTTCAATACATATCCTTTCAAGTGGTAACACGTTATTGCTAAGGCATCTTTAGGAATATTTCGTTATGAAACAGGATGTGAAACTTGTGATGAATATTAAAAGACATCAGGGACACTAGAATGCCTGAAAAACTACAACTGAAAAAAATTATCTTAAGCGTTGTTGGTTTGTTTGTTTTCTATTTGGTCCTCACAGAAACCCAGAAGCTAAGCAGGGTTTATTAACAACATTATCCTATTTAAAGATGAAGAAATCAAGGCACAAGTAAAAAAGCAACTTGCACAAGATTCATTGGTCATTGGGAAACAACCAAGAATAACCTTGGTCTTTTGACTCCCTGTTCAGTGCTTTTATCTTTTTTAATGACATAAAATTTACAATGTTAACCGTTTAAAATTTTTTTTTAATGTTTATTCATTTTTGAGACAAAGACACAGAGTGCAAGTGGGGGAGGGGCAGAGAGAGAGGGAGACACAGAATCCGAAGGAGGCTCCAGGCGCCAAGCTGTCAGCACAAAGCCCCACACAGGGTTTCAATTCACAATCTGCAAGACATTGATCTGAGCTGAAGTCAATCGTTTAACCGACTGAGCCACCCAGGTGCCCCTATGTTAACCATTTGTTTAAAAAGTTTTTAATGTTTTATTTATTTCTGAGAGAGAGACAACATGAGCAGGGGAGGGTCTGAGAGAGAGGGAGACACAGGGTCTGAAACAGGATCCAGGCTCTGAGCCAGCTGTCAGCACAGAGTCCGACGCAGGGCTCAAACCCACGAACCATGAGATCATGACCTGAGCCGAAGTCGGATGCTTAACTGACTGAGCCACCCAGGCACCCCTATGTTAACCATTTTTAAGTGTACATTTCATTTCAGTACATTCACACTGTGCAACCAGTCTCCAGAACTCTTTCATCTTGCAAAACAAAGCTCTGCTCCCATTAAACAACTCCCCTTTCTTCTGCCCCCAACCCCAGGCAACCACCATTCTACTTTCATTTTTATGCGAGTGACTACTCTAGGTACCTCATATAAATGGGAGTATATAATATTTGTCTTTTTGTGACGGGCTTATTTCATTCAGCATAATGCCCTCAAGGTTTATCCATGCTGCAATATGCGTCAGAATTGGCTTCATTTTTAAGACTGAATAATATTTTACTGGATGTATAACCACATTTTGTTTCCCCATCCATCTACAAACAGACACTTGGGTTTCTTCCACTCTTGGCTATTGTGAAGAATGCTGCTATAAACATGGGTGTACAAACATCTCTTTGGGACTCTCCTTTCAACTCTTTTGGGTATGTACCAGAAGTGGAATTGTTGGATCATATCGTACTTCTAATTTTTTGAGTAACCACCATACTATTTTGAAGAACAGCTATATATAGTGGCTGTACCATTTTATATTCCCACTGACAGTGCACAAGGTCTCCAATTTCTCCATATCCTAGCTAATGCTTGTCCTTTTCTGTTTTGCTTTGTTTTTTGTAATAGTTATCTTAATGGATGTGAGGTAGCATCTTCAGAGGTTATTTTCAGAGTTTTGCAGTCTTCTGAGATGACAAGACACTGAATGACCATGGGTAACATCACCAAGAATGTACAGCATTAAAATCCTACTAGATTTAAGACACTACTGTAGGATGCAATGATATATAGTCCCTGCGTTCAAGAATTTTACAATCTAGCTAGGAAGAAAGAACATTTGCATTTAAAAATGCAAGACAAGTAGTCTAAATAATATGTGCTACATGAAGACACAAAAGGGAAAAATAACAGAGGATGATTAGAAAATACTTTAAAGAGGGGCTCCTGGGTGGCTCGGTTGGTTAAGCGTCCAACTTCGGCTCAGGTCATGATCTCACGGTTTGTGGGTTTGAGCCCCGCGTTGGGCTCTGTGCTGACAGCTAGCTCAGAGCCTGGAGCCTGTTTCGGATTCTGTGTCTCCCTCTCTCTCTCAGAAATAAATAAAACATTAAAAAAAATTAAATACAGCTATTAAAGAATACATGTTCTTTAATAAAAAAAAAAGAAAATACTTTAAAGAGCAAGTGGCACCTCAAACATTTTTAAAGGGAGGGTTTATTTATTCAAGAGAAGAGAGGAAGAAGTTAATTTTTGAATTTCATTTATTAATTCATGCATTCTTTCAATAAACATGTATTCTGCTCCCAATAAGTGCTAGACACTGTTAAAGTGTTGGGGTTACAAAGTCTCTCAAGAGCAAGGCAGTAAGATATACACTGAGTATGGAAACCAACTTGACAATAAACTATTTGTAAAAAAAATAAAGAAAGAAAGAAAAAAATAAAGAAAAAGAAAATCAGACAGAAAAAAAAAAAGATGTACACTGAGTAGTGATAATCCAAGGTGCTGAGTGTATACGTGCTGCACTGAATCAATCCTTTCTAAAATCCTGCTGATAGGTCAAGAAGACAAATAATCTCCTTTTATGGTAACTCATAAAGAGAGTACATAAAGCACATTTCTTTCCTGACTATGTTCATACCCAATTGTTTCAAACAATACAGTTGAGGGGCACCTGGGTGGCTCAGTTGGTTAGGTGTCCAACTTTGGCTCAGGTCATGATCTCATGGTTCGTGGGTTTGAGCCCTGCATTAGGCTCTGTGCTGACAGCTCAGAGCCTGGAGCCTGCTTCAGATTCTGTGTCTTCCTCTTTCTGCCCTTCCCCTGTTCATGCTTTGTCTCTCAAAAAAAAAAAACACAAAAAAACAAAAAAACATTAAAAAACTCTTTTAAAACAAACAATACAGTTGAGAAGTTTCCTATTCTTCCTTGGGAAGGAGACTATGTGTAAGAAGATCAAGCCACTGCAAGTTAGTTATTAGAACTCATACTTATCACTCCATATGGATCCTTGCATTCAGAAACATGTGTAAGTTATTGGGGAAGCAAGGAAAGATGAATAAGACATAGATCCTGCCCTGCAGGATCTCAAAGGTAGCTACAACATGTGATAAGGGCTGTTGTAGGGGAATGAGAGAAAGCAAGCAGGAAGAAAGAAAGAGTTTTTCCCCTCTAGAGAAGTCATAAACTTCCTTTAAAAAGTAACATCTAATGCTGGCGAGGATGTGGAGAAACGGGCACCTTCCTACACTGTTGGTGGGAATGTAAACTGGTGCAGCCCCTCTGGAAAACAGTGTGGAGGTTCCTCAAAAAATTAACAATAGAACTCCCCTATGACCCAGCAATAGCACTGCTAGGAATTTACCCAAGGGATACAGGACTGCTGATGCATAGGAGCACATGTACCCCAATGTTCACGGCAGTACTCTCAACAATAGCCAAAACATGGAAAGAGCCTAAGTGTCCATCAACGGACGAATGGATCAAGAAGATGTGGTTTATCTATACGATGGAATATTACATGGCAATGAGAAAGAATGAAATGTGGCCATGTGTAGCAACATGGATGGAACTTGAGGGTGTTATGCTGAGCGAAATAAGTCCGGCAGAGAAGGACAAATACCATATGTTTGCACATATAGGAGGATTAGGAGGAACTTAACGGAGGATCGTGGAGGGGGGGGGAAGAATGGGGGAAACAGTGGGGGAGAAGGAGGGAGGCAAACCATGAGAGACTCTTGAATGCTGAGAACAAACTGAGGACTGATGGATGTGTGGGGGGCAGGGAGGAGATGGGCATGGAGGAGGGCACTTGTTGGGATGAGCACTGGGTGTTATATGGAAACCAACTTGACAATAAACTACTTGTAAAAAAAATAAAGAATAAAATAAAAAGTAACATCTAAGTTGTATCTTAAAGGATGACAGGAGTTCATCACCTAGGAAGAGGAGGGATGAACATTCCAGCCAGAGGAACAGCATGTTCAGGAAATATAAAGTAATTCAGTGTGGCTGGAACTGATAATACCTGATAGAGAGTAGAAAGAAGAGTAGAGAGTAAAGTGGTAGGAGAGCTGGAGAAGTAGACTATAGATAACTATTATTCTGAAGATAACAGAATTAACTGATTTTTAGGCAGAGGAACAATATGATTGGATTTTTTTAAATCAAATTTGTGGGCTCGATGGAAGATGAATTGGAGTTAAAGAGAATCAAGGAGACATCAAAGGAGATCAGCTGGTTAACTGGCTGGTCTTGCGGACACTTGTGGTAGAACACTAAGAGTTCAGGATTTCATATTTGATCTTCAAGACCATAAATCTGATATTCCTAATGCATCTAGCATGGAACAGATACTTGAGGATTGACTCACAATAACCAAATTCACAAGAAAACGTGGTATAAAGTATAATTCTAATTTACTAATGTTCATTCATTCATTGAACACAAAGAATCTACTTTGTGCTAAGCACTATTCTAGGTTCTAGGGACACAGCTGTGATTAACAATTTCCTGCCCTAGCAAAGTTACATTCTAGCATGGAATATATTTTTCCAGTGACTGAAATATTTGTGTCTGCTGTCCAAAGTATTTCATTACCAGGGAATCTAAGTTGATAATCAAAATATTCTTTGATGAATGATCAGAAAAAAAAGAGGTGGATGATTTTAAAGTCCATTTCATTCTGGCCACAAGTATTTCTGTGTACTAGAACAAGTATACGTTATAATGAATAGCTTAACAATGTTCTTTGGATTTATGATTTCTCTATCATGAACATTGCTGGATGAAAACAAACATGGCCATCAAGATGCACTACAAAGCTGAAGTAATCAAAACAGCATGGTACTAGCAAAAAAACAGACACATAGATCAATAGAACAGAATAGAGACCCCAGAAATAAACCCGTGCTTATATTGTAATTAATTGGCAAAGGAGGCAAGAATGTATCATGGGGAAAAGAAAGTCTCTTCAACAAATGGTGCTGGCAAAACTGGACAGCTACATGCAAAAAAAAAAAAGAAAGAAAGAAAGAAAAAGAAAGAGAAGAAAAGAAAAGAAAAAGAAACTGGACCACTTTCTTACACATACACAAAAATATACTCAAAATGGATTAAAGTCCTAAATGTGAGACTTGAAACCATAACTCCTAGAAGAACACATAGAGGCAGTAATTTCTTTAACATTAGCCATAAAAACATTTTTCTAGCTATTCGGTGAGGGAAACAAAAGCAAATTAAACTATTGGGACTACACCAAAATAAAAAGCTTTTGCACAGTGAAAGAAGCCATCAGTGGGGCACCTGGATGGCTCAGTCGGGTAAGCGTCTGACTTTGGCTCAGGTCATGATCACACGGTTCGTGGGTTCGAGCCCCGCGTCCGGCTCTGTGCTGACAGCTAGCTCAGAGCCCGGAGCCTACTTCTGATTCTGCATCTCCTTCTCTCTCTGATCCTCCCCTGCTCATGCTGTCTCTCTCTCTATCAGAAATAAATAAAACATTAAAAAAAAAAAAGAAGCCATCAATAAAACAACAAGGAAACCTACTGAATGGAGGAGATATTTGCAAATAATATATCCAAAATTATTTAATTAGGCTGCTTAATTAACCCAAAATTATTTGGGTTAATATCCAAAATATACAAAAAAACATATACAACTCAACACCAAAAATATCCCCCCAAAAATACAATTTAATAAGTGAGCAGAGGACCTGAATAGACACTTTTCCAAAGAAGACATACAAGTGGTGACCAACAGACATATGAAAAGATTCTCAACATCACTAATCATCAGGGAAATGAAATTCAAAACCACAATGAGATATCACCTTGCATCTGTCAGAATGGCTAGAATCAAAAATACAAGAGGTAAGGGGCGCCTGGGTGGCTTAGTCGGTTAAGCGTCCGACTTTCGCTTAGGTCATGATCTCGCGATTCGTGGGTTCGAGCCCCGCGTCGGGCTCTGTGCTGACAGCTAGCCAGAGCCTGGAGCCTGTTTCAGAGTCTGTGTCTCCCTCTTTCTCTAACCCTCCCCTGTTCACGCTCTCTCTCTCTCTCTCTCTCTCCTAGAAATAAATTTTTAAAAAAAGTTGAAAAAAAAATACAAGAGGTAACAAGCGTTGGCAAGGATGTAAAGAAAAAGGAACCCTTGTGCACAGTTGGTGGGAATGTAAATTGGTGCAACTACTGTGGAAAACAGTATAGAGGTTCCTCAAAAAATTGTAAAAATAGAATTATCATATGATCTAATAATTGCACTACTAGGTACTTGCCCAAAGAAAACAGAAACACAAATTCCAAAAGCTATATGTACTAATTACACTACTAGGTATTCACCCAAAGAAAACAAGAACACAAATTCCAAAAGCTATATGTACTCCTACATACATACAACATGTTGTTTCTTTGTTTATTGCAACATTACTTATAATAGCCAAGATATGGAAGCAGCCTAAGTGTCCATCCATAGATGAATGTAAAAAGATGTAGAGGCACCTGGGTGGCTCACTCAGTTAAGCATCCAACTTCGGCTCAGGTCATGATCTCACAGTTCATGAGTTCAAGCTCCGCATCAGGTTCTGTGCTGACAGCTCAGAGCCTGAAGCCTGATTCAAATTCTGTGTCTCCCTCTCTCTCTGCTCCTCCCCCCAAATAAATAAACATTTAAAAAAAGAAGATGCGGTATTTATCTGGAATTAAAATAAATAAGTAAATAAATAATGTTATAAATCAAGCTTTTAAAAAAAATGACATGGTACATACATACAATGGAATATTAGCAATAAAAAGGAATGAGATCTTGAGTTTGCAACAACATGGATGGCCCTAGAGGGTATAATGCCAAATGAAACATGTCAAAGACAAATAGCATATGATTTCACTCATATGTGGAATTTAAGAAACAAAACAAATGGGGGAAAAAACAAATAAAAAAGGAGACAAACAAAAACACTCTTAAATATAGAGGACAAACTGGTGGTTGTGGGAGGGGGCAGTAAAATAGATAAAAGGGATTAAGAGAACACTTGAGGAGTACTGAGTAATATATAGAATTGTTTAAGCATTACATTGTATACCTGAAACTAATAGAACACTGTACTATATTTCAATAATAATAATAATAAAAATTATTATTTCTCCTTTGGAAAGGAAGGAAGGAAGGAAGGAAAAGAAAGAAAGAAAAGAAGAAGACATGGATGTATCCAAGTTGAGGATTCTCTTTCTGGATTCCAGGTGAACATTTCAATTCTAACACACTCTTTTAGACATATTGCATCACAGTTGATTTTTATTATGTTAGCTTCAGTATTTTTTTTTACCATTTATTGTTAAATAAAGGCTCCAACGTCAACTATATCACCATAAGCAATCATGTTAAAATTTCAATACTATTGGATTTTCATCCATTAATTCAACAAATTATCCTCAAGGAATTTATATACACTCTAGAAGTGAAGTGAGATTATGAAAATCATAGGTAAACAACTGACCAATAAATGAAACAAATTGTGGTAAGTGTAATGAAGGAAAAGGTCAAGAGGAGAATGTAGTATCCAAGAAAGACTTAACAGTCACCTAGACTAAACTAGCAGCAGTGGAGATAGAAGTGGTAGGATTGGAGATTTATTTTGGACACAGAATCAACAAGACTTGATAATGAATTGGATGAAGAGGGTGAGGAAAAGGAAGGAAGGGAGTTAACAAGCATCTGGGTAGGGAGCAGTGCCCTTAATTTATGAAATGAGGAAGACATGTAGCAGAAAATACCCAGAATTCTGTTTTAAATACAGTGACTTTGAGATCTCTCTGAGACAAGCAAACATAGAAAAAGTAGGTACTTGGATATCTGTGGCTGGAACTCAGTGGAGTGGTTGGGTGGGGGAGAAAGAGAATCCCAAGCAGGTTCTGCACTGCCAGTGTAGAGCCCAAAGCAGGGCTCGAAACCACAAACTATGACAGCCGAAATCAAGAGTCAGATGCTTAACCAACTGAGCCATCCAGGTGCTCCAAGACTATGGGATTATTTTAAAGCTTATGAAAACATAAAATTTTGTATACACTTGAAGGATTATCATTACCTTTATACTGAGTAGCTGGAGATTTGGAGTGGTGCTAAGCATCAAGAATGGCCCAAGAGTAAATATTCCAATTGTCTATATCTGGATTTCTCACTATTTTTGTGGACTCCATAACTTGGCTTCTGTATCTATAAAACAGAAAAATCACAATGATTTCCCTCACTGTAATGAGAAGAAAATTAATATATGTCTATATATTTTGCAGAGATTCTTAGATGAAAGAGGTTAGGAAGACACAAGTAATTATTTGTGTTGATACTCTTATTAGCTTACTCTAAGTAGGATCTACCTTTTAGAAAACCTGGAAAAGGTTAGCTGTCATTACTTTGTAACTTTTGTCAGCTCCCCAGGGAATCTTGGCTTTCCTGGAAAACAAGCTACTACCTTGGGGGATACCTGAAATCTCTGAAGAGTCTCCTGAAAGTAGCTAGTTTGGGGAAGTCAGACCTGGGACCATGCGGTAATGGAAAAGAAGTCTTTTCAGAAAAGTGGTCAAGACTATTTGTTAAGCATACTATCATTTCCCAAACATGGATCAGAGGTACTATGAGGCCTCATTAAGACTCTTTGTGTCTCAGGGCGCCTGGGTGGCTTAGTCGGTTAAGCGTCTGACTTTCGCTTAGGTCATGATCTCGCGGTTCATGGGTTCGAGCCCCACGTCAGGCTCTGTGCTGACTGCCAGCTCAGAGCCTGGAGCCTGTTTCAGAGTCTGTGACTCCCTCTGTCTCTGACCCTCCCCTGCTCATGCTGTCTCTCTTTCTCCTAGAAATAAATAAAACATTAAAAAAGAAAAAAGGACTTTTTGTGTGTCTTTAGGGGTGCCTGGGTGGCTCAGTCGGTTAAGCACCAACTTCAGCTCAGGTCATGACCTCACGGTTCATGGGTTCGAGCCCCACGTCAGGCTCTGTGCTGACAGCTAGCTCAGAGCCTGGAGCTCGTTTCGGATTCTGTGTCTCCCTCTCTCTCTGACTCTCCCCTGCTCACGCTGTGTCTCTCTCTCTCAGAAATAATTTTAAAACATTAAAAAAAAATTTTAAAGACCTTTTTGTGTCTTTGTTAGTGTGAACTGAATAACATAAGGGTGATTTCCTAAGAGCTCCCCTCCACTTTAATCACCTCTGTTTCTTCCCCACCTTATTTGCCTGTACTTTGTCTCAGTGTTCATTTTTCTAGTTGAATAGCCTTTCCAAAACCTTAGACACACTGTTTTCCTCTCCATTCAAAGTGTTTTAGGGACTTTCTTTCTTTCTTTGCTTCTTTCTTTCTTTCTTTCATTTATTTCTGAAGGAGAGAGACAGCGTGAGCAGGGGAGGGTCAGAGAGAGAGGGAGACACAGAATCTGAAGCAGGCTCCAGACTCTGAGCTAGCTATCACCACAGAGCCCGACGCCCGGCTCGAACCCACAAACCGCGAGATCATGACTTGAGTGGAAGTCGGACTCTTAACCAACTGAGCCACCCAGGTGCCCCTAGAGATTTTCATGTCCCAAATGTTTGTCACTTTTCAAAGACCCAGGAGAGGATAAATGGTAGACACCAGTGGCTCTCAACCACAGGTCATTTGGTAATGTCTGGAGACATTTTTGGTTGTCACAAGTAGGGGCAGGGTGCCACTGACATGATAGAGGCCAGGGATGCCGGGAAACATCCCATCATGCACAGAACAGCCCCCAACAACAAAGAATTATCTGGCCCCAAATGTCAATAGTGCTACTGTTGAGAAACCCAGATATGAATAGTTATCAGTAGCTGAAGATGACTGAGGAGGCACTGCAACGTCCTTAGGAATGGAGATTCTCAAGGTGGTAAAGGGGCAGCCACTGACATCAGATTGTCTGGACTTGGATCCTCAGGTTCCCCCTTTTGCTGGATGGATTACTTTGGACTAATTGCTCAGTACCATGAAAGTGCAGTTTCCTCATTCAGAAAAAGGGGCTAATAAAGTGTTCTCGTAAGGTGTAAACTCCTTGGAGGCAGCGACTTAAATTTACCTGCCATGCTTAGATTAGGGACTAATATTCAATGCAGAATGCTAAATGTCTATGGATTGTCTCACATAGTTGTTTTGAGGCCTAAAGCAGAGCACATATATTAAGTGATATGAAGCACAGTGAAAAGGAGAAAAGCAGCCCCTAATAGTGGGAATTAGGCTGGCACCATACACTGGGATGTGCTGCACTGGTGAACATAAACAATTACAAAGCCACTCTGGTCAGGATAGATTAACACAAAAACAAAACCATTCCATAATCATGTCTGGATACAAACAAAAAAATAACATTATCCCATACAAACACACACATCTCCCTGTCCTGGCTAACATAAGGGACTGCATCATAACCAATCATATTTTTAGCTTCTCTTGGCTCTTCTTCCTTTTTAAATAAGAATTATTAAAATACCCCATCATAGAATTACCAACACCTCAAAGCAGCAACCAGTCTAGATAGAAGGCCTGCTTCCTTGAAACACTCCTTAAAGTTACCTAACACAAGCCCATATATAAATTCTTTCCAAGACCCTCTTGCTGAATGTGCCCATCCTTCACAATAAGCCCAGCTTTGTTCAACCATAGCTGTGTTCTCAGGGGTCTTTGGTTAGAGGCCACCAACAATGGCGAGAGCTCCTTAAAAGATAACTGCTTTTAAGGCAACTGGATGGTTCAGTTGGTTGGACCTCTGACTTTTGATTTTGGCTCAGGTCATGAACTCAGTTGGTGGGCTCAAGCCCCTGGTCAGGTTCCACACTGGGAGCCTGGGGCATGCTTGAGACTCTCTCCTTCTCTCTCTCTCTCTCGGCCCCTCCCCTGCTCATCCTTTCCCTCATTCCAAATAAATACTTCTTTTCTGCTTTTTTTCTGGTATTTTTATGCCTCAAGGGGAATTGCATGATGCACCCACAGCATTCAAACAGAGATTTCATAAACACGTGTTTTCAGGCTTCTTGACAGACTGCTGGCAGGCTGTTTCTTTTCGGGGACATCTTCTCTCAAGACTATAGAGAGAAGACTTTTGGTTCTGGACGTCCCAAGTTGAAATCTAGCCTGTCAGGCTAAATTTCTCCTTAAGCAGGGGCGCCTCTCAGTAGGTTAAGACTCTTGGTTTCACCTCAGGTCATGATCTCACAGTTTGTGGGTTCAAGCCCTGCGATGGGCCCCACGCTATCAGCACGAAGTCGATAGCACAAAGTCGGCCTGGAAATTCTCTCTCCCTCTCTCTGTCTCATGTTCTCTCTCTCTCTCTCTCTCTCAAAATAAATAAACTTTACAAAATTCTCATTAAGTAAAACCTCTTTAAAAAATTTTTAAATGTCTATTTTTGAGAGAGAGAGAGAGAGAGACTGAGAGCGAGCCGGGGGTGGGGGGCAGGAAGAGAGGGAGACACAGAATCCGAAGCAGGCTCCAGGCTCTGAGCTGTCAGCACAGAGCTCCATGTGGGGCTCGAAGCCACTAACCACGAATTCATGACGGAAGTCAAAGTCCAGCGCTTGAAGTCCACCGCTTAACCGAGTGAGCCGTAAAGGCTCTTAAGTGAGGTGCGCGCCTCTAGCACCAATGAGTTCCTCAAACATTAGAAAACCTCGAGGGCGCATAGTTGAGGTAGGAGCAAGGAAACTAAAGCCCTAACGGGCTCATATTATTGAGCTCTCACCCCCTATCCTAACCCAGGATAAATGGCCCCGAATTCATTCCACAAGCCGTGCAGAACAGCACAGAAACCTCTGGGCGGTGAAAGACTGAAGTAAGAGCAGCCACCTGCAAGAACCAATCTCCCGGCAAGCTGCCTCAGATGTAGCAGAAGCGCTCTGATCGCTGGGCGGCGTGCCTCAAGTGCTCGCCTCTTCTCCGTTGACTACAAGTCCCAGCTTGCCTGGCGCCGCGCCGTCGCCTGGTAACTCGCGCCAGACAGAGTGCTCCAGGTCCGCTCCGGCGCGCGCTTGCGCCTTAGCGGCTCTGCGCAGGCGTATTTCCAACGCTTGGGAGGAGAGGGCGGGGTGTCGTTCCCTTTCGCTGATGCAAGAGCCTAGTGCGGTGGTGGGAGAAGTGTCGGCAGGGGCAACGCTGCCGCTGGGGCCTGGGGCTGACCCGTCCGACTTCCCGTCTGTGCCGAGCCCACTCGAGCTGCAGCCATGTCCGGGGACGAGGTGAGGGTCTGAGCCTGGCTCTAGGGCTAAGGACTGAGGCGAGGAACCCACCCCACCCCAGTGTGGGAGACCGGGCCTGCGGCCTAGCAGCCGGCCGCCGCCATGTGGAGTAGCCGGGCCTAGGCGGCCCGGAGCGGTAGAGCTAGTGAGGACTTCGGAGCCGCGGGCCTGGCCGCGCCCGGCTCTCCTCAGGGCGGCGGCGCGGAGGCCTGCGTCCTTCCGTTGGCCGGCTTTCCAGAATTGAGGGCTCTTTGAGTTGCCGTCTTAGAAGGGGGTTGGATATCTGGGTAATTCCCCGAAGAGATTGGGGCTGGCGACTCCTGCATTCCTTTCGATTTGACACTGGGGCACCAGCTCTCCTCTCGGGGCGCCGGGAGTGCTGAGAGGAGCCGTTCTCAGCTCCGGCGGAGCGCCCTCGTCAAAAACTTTGAAGGCTGTCTTGTTCTGGCCGGTGTCCGCCCTTACACTAACTCATATCGAGCATTATTTCTTAAAAATACCGAGGGGTGAGGGAGATAGGACGAGAGGAAAAGATCCTTCGGCCTCAAAAAGTGACTGACTTCGGAAAGTTTTAGGGCGGGAGTTCCTGAGCCTTCCTGAACTGAGAGCTCACGAGAGACGTGAGCGGGAAGATCCGGCTGCAAAGCTGGCTGGATCGGTTTCCCCTGCCGTGCTTGTACCTCAGCAAGTTTTCTCAAATCTTTTTTAGCCAGGTTGGTTCCAGGTAACTTAAAATCAAACGGCTTATAATGAAATTTGATTCTAAGTGCTGACAGTATGTGTTAATCAACACTGGGGGGAAAGCTACGGCTTACCGGCCAGGTCTCCCCGCCAAAAACAATGCTCTTTAGTTTATATTCACTTTGTAAATATTGGAGTGCTTGGCCTCTAGCGCCTTGGAGAGGAGTTAGGGATAAAAATCGAGGCTTCCTGGAGCGTTGGATTTTTAGGTAGACCCTGAACGATGCTGAGGATTTCCACAAGTAGTGGAAAGGCCTCATCACAGGGTAAGGGAGTGGTTGAGAAGTACATGTAATCACAGAAAGACTATTCTGCAGCTTGGTTAGAGTTAATCCCCTTGAAATACGTGTGGTGGCTAATTCACAGAAGGATTTGAAGAAGACCGTATTAAGGAATTTTGATTTTATTCTGGAGGGGATTCCAATCTCATATTTGATGTTCACAAATACCCTGTAAAATTGTATCATTATTATGCCCGTTTTAGAGATGAGAGAACAGAGGCTCAGAGTTGTATGATGTCCATGATTAAACAGTAAGTGTGGAACCAGTAGTAGAATTCCAGATCTATGCAGTATTGCCTATGTAGTATTGCCTCCATCTAGGTAACTAACAGGCTCTTGATCTGTTAGGAGAGAAACAGTATAAATGAAGTAGGTGGTTTCTTGCTTGGAGGTCATGCTCTGACCTTCAAGATATTGTTCTGGCTACTGTATTTCAAAAGTTCTGAGAGTAGCAATGTTTTCGTGCTTGTTTTTTTTTCTAAGCTTCTCATAACCCTTAACAAAGTGCCTAATGTATGTATTGTGGGGTAGTATTCAGTCAGTGGGTTTTATGGTAAAGTACTCACAAGTGTTGTAAGGAAGGTAAGAGATCTAGTTGCTACAAGAGGTAGAAGAAATAGGGTCATTTCAACATAGTTGGGGAGCTGGAGGATTCAGCTTTAACAGTGGGGTCGGGTTTTGAAGGAAGTGGAATGTGAATACATTATTGAAGGGTGAAAAGGATTTTGTCAAGCAGACATGACAGAACCAGCATTCCAACAGAAGGCTTTGGAAGCCAATAAAGTATTAAGCAGCTTAGCAACTTCACAGGTCTGCCAGTCCAACTTCATTTTATAGGCAGGAAACGAGGGCCTAGGGAGGTTAACTTGCCCAAGATCACACAGCAAGACGACTAGAACCTCTCAGCCTTTGGCTTCCACTATGGAGGTATGTGCAGGGTCTGGTTCCTCTAGTATTGTTAACTAGATAAGTATTCTTAGGTCAGCCATTAACTTCTGACTGCTTTACAGACTTATAAGGATCAGGTTAACATTTGTACATGGAAATGGCTTATAATTGCCAGGGACTCCCCGAGAGTAGAATTCCTGGGCTACGATAGAGGGTTAAAGAACCTACTGCTAACTTTTTTTTTTCCTCTTCACATTTCTTTAAACACCTTATTGATGTATAATTGAAATAAACCACATGTTTCTTTTTAAACCTGGTAATTAAGCCAGAAACTCACCAGTATAGAACTTCTTTAACCTTGTGGAACCATGACCTTTAAAAAGCAGTGTTGTAGAATTATGGGGTGCTACCTAGTAAGGAAAAATTCCCTAATCAGCAGGCATTTGTTATTTTTAAGACCTTTTTTAAAAAAAAGTGCTGTCAGTAGCTAAGATTACTTATTAGTAGGTCCCATTCACAGGTATCATAAACATTGGGTTTTCACACAACATGGATGTTTTACAAAAGGAGCTTTAAACTAAAAAAAATAAGATTTCTGACTAAAAATGGATGTTTGGTACAAGATTTACAAAACAGAAGAATACAAAATAAAATTTTTTTTAGGATCCTGTTACCCAGACATGACAGTGCTTAGCATTTGTTCTCATCTTGTTTCTCTAGGTTCTTTGGTAACTAACACTTGCCTCCTGCGGGGTGGTGTGGTCATAAAGGTAGCTTCTTGGGTAAATTCTGTTGGATGAGAGTAGGTTATTTCTTTCATAAAGCATTTTAGGCTGTCTTCAGGGTATTTTTTACTGGTATCCCTTTTCCTCACCTCCAGCCCAACCCAGTACAACCCAGGAAGTTGCAAGTGGGAAACTTTTTGAAAGCTTTGTTGTGGGCCTTAAAAACAAAAACAAAACAAAACACTCAAGAGATCCTGTGGTTTTCCATAAGTGCATTATCAGCAACTGCTGCTCAAAGCCAAGCAAGTCTCATAAAACATTTTGAATGCAATAATTTGTAAGTCAGACATGAAAATCTTAAAAAGAAAACAAAGACTTTTTTTTTTTTTTTTTTTTTTTTTTNATTTATATTATTTTTACTCAGGATTGACCTGAGTACTCCTGCTCTGGGCACTGCTGTGGGATCCCTAGTTTCCTTATTTTTAAAATCGACTTTGCTAGGTGGTGGGAGGCAATGAGTATGTGTCTTAAATATCCAGAGAGAGATGTTAATTATTTTGAGAGAGATATTTATTACATTTTTTTCCTAATGTTTTTTAATTTATTTTTGAGAGACAGAGACAGCATGAGCAGGAGAGGGACAGAAAGAGAGGGAGACACAGAATCCGAAGACAGGCTCTACACTCTGAGCTAGCTATCAGCACAGAGCCCAATGCGGGGCTCGAACCCACAAACTGAGATCATGACCTGAGCCAAAGCCAGGACACTTAACCGACTGAGCCACCCAAGCACCCCTGTTTATTACTCTTTAGAAGGCTACAACCAAACTGTTCCCCTGTAGACTTTAAGTACAAATGTTTATCATAGGATAAGATGACAACTGTAAGGCAGTACTCATTTGAGAATCTCTCAAATTTTCCATATATTTTGCTGAATAATAAAGACTTAATTAATATTCCAGAGAACCTGATACTTGAAAAAAATGCAATAAATTGTAAGCCCTGCCAGACATCCAAATTTTTAGTGCCTAGAGTGCTGTCCTTTTGCCAAATCTCCATATTTCAGTAATGAGGATAAACTAGATAACCTCCCTGGAATAGATTGCAACACTCCATGTTAAGGTGACCCAAGGCCAGGTGGATCAGCAGTGGAGAACTTCCTCCTGTACTATCATCATCATCTTTTTTTTTTTTTTTTAATCAGCAATGTCCTTCAGACTGCATTTCAGAATTATTCATTTGCTATACTATTAAATCTTTGTGAAAATAAAAGAGGAAGTCTTTGAAATGAGGCTGTTATCCATTTCCAGAATGTCTTGATCCTTCTCTGTTGGGTGAAGACAGTGACTACCCTACTTTATTAAAGACCCTAGTTTAGTTTCAATGTAGCTCAGTTTCTCTAATGTACTTGGGTATGTTAGAATCCGTTTTTGGAATTTTGAGTTTCATGATGTCTTAGAAATTTGTTCACCCTTGATGAAATTTGAGGGATAGGAATCAAGAGACAGCATAATTTGTGAACCATGAAGCATTATATAAATTCTAATAATTGCTAACATTTATTGAGTACTTTTGTGTCAGGCACTGTGCCAAGTGTTTTTAATATATATGAACTTATATTTACGTAAATTTGTGAGGTTTGGTTTTGCTTCTGCTACTGATCTCCATTTTATAACTGAAGCATGGAGAGGCCAAGAACTTACCTGGAGTAACACAAGTAAGATTGAGAGTCAATATTTTCATTCAATCAGTTGGACTCCAGACCTGTGCGTTTGTTTGTTTGTTTGTTTGTTTGTTTAGGGGGGTGGGGAAGAGACAGAAAAAGCAGGCTCCACGCTGTCAGCACAGAGCCTGATGCAGGGCTCATACCCACAAACAGTGAGATCATGACCTGAGCCCAAAATCAAGAGTCAGACATGCAACTGGCTGAGCCACCCAGGCACCCCCACACCTATACTTTTAAATACTTCACTACACTGTTCCAGTGGTTCGTTGGGCAAAATGCTAAATTTAAGCATGGTAGAATTTGGACAAAGATGTAAGTAACTTAGAGAAAAAATATTTGGGATTTGAATTCAATTCTACTTCAGAGACCTTTTTCCTCTCTACCAGGCATCTGCCCTATATGTTCTTAAACTTTTGGGGCTGAAATAATGATCTGTGTTTTTTTTTATTTTTATTTTTTTCCCAAGTGATCTGTGTACGCAAATAGTCTAACACCAGTTATAAATTAGTTTTTCACTTATTCTCTAGTGGACATTAGATTTAAAATAACCTAAGAAAACTTTCAGTGTTTTAGAAACAATGTTCTAGAAACAAAAAGGAAAGTAAAAGGTCGTATGGAAGTTTCTCTTACTCAGAGATTAGCTATAGGAAAGGTTGCTGATGAGTTTCATAAAGGTTCATCTGAACTTGGAGGGGGAAAGAATTTTTTTTTTTTAATGTTTTTTTTTATTTATTTATTTCTAGGAGAGAGAGAGAGACAGCCTGAGCAGGGGAGGGTCAGAGAGAGGGAGTCACAGACTGAAACAGGCTCCAGGCTCTGAGCTGGCAGTCAGCACAGGGCCCGACGCGGGGCTCGAACCCACGAACCGTGAGATCATGACCTAAGCGAAAGTCGGACGCTCAACTGACTAAGCCACCCAGGCGCCCCAAGAATTTTTTTTTTTATTTAGATCAAGTCTAGTATAGCAACCCCAGGTTACCAGCGTTAAATAAAACATGTATAACCTGCCTAGGCATTCGTTTTCTCCTCTAAAAAATGGGGGGCATAGTATAGGTTATTTCTATGGTCCCTTCTCTAAGTTCCATGATGCATTTGTAGTCTCCAGTTTGCTCATGATTTTAAAAGTGAAGTTGCTGGGGGCGCCTGGGTGACTCGGTCGGTTGAGCATCTGACTTCGGCTCAGGTCATGATCTTGAGGTTCATGTGTTCGAGCCCCGCGTCGGGCTCTGTGCTGACAGCTAGCTCAGAGCCTGGATCCTGCTTCAGATTCTGTGTCTCCCTCGTTCTCTGACCCTCCCCTGCTCGTGCTCACTCGCGAGCTCTCTCTCTCTCTCAAATAAAAACATTTAAAAAAAAAAGTGAAGTTGCTGTATCTTGTGACAGTTTACATATTTAAAGGCACATGCACATGTTTCAAAATCCCACCTCCACCCCTATTTAATAATAAAGGTTGAATGGAGTGTGGGTGTGTGTAAAATCCTTTTTGGTACTTTAATGCACTGCATACTGTTTAACTTTTAAGCGTATACCCTTTAAGAGTACAACATGTTTGGAATGTGAGTATTATTAAACAATCACTTCCTTTTTCTTTCTTACTGTCCTTTAAACAGATGATTTTTGATCCTACTATGAGCAAGAAGAAAAAGAAGAAGAAGAAGCCTTTTATGTTAGATGAGGAAGGGGATGCCCAGACAGAAGAAACTCAGCCCTCAGAAACAAAAGAAATAGAACCAGAGCCAACTGAGGACAAAGATGTAGAAGCCGATGAAGAGGACAGTAGGAAAAAAGGTAAGTGGTAGATATGAGAGAGTCACTGTTGTCCTGTGAGAACTGGTTCTCTTCCATGAATGTTTTGGATTTTGTACATACAGTGACCTCTCAGCCTGATAAGGTTGTTCCGGTGAAGTTGAGGCTATCAACAGGCCATGTCCACTGGATCTTGCCAGATTTCTGATAAACTTGTTCCAGAGAAATTCTTACTGAATCCACAAGTTGCAGAGATGACAAAACCCCATCATTCCAGGCCTGGTTTTACCAGTCTAACCTGTCAGGTCTCTTTTCCAATTTTAATTGTGGTTGTATTTGAGTATAGGCAGAAAGATATAGGGCCACATAGGTAGTTTTGTGTCTTAGCAAGTCTGAAAATGTATAGAAGAGATTAAAATTACAGCCTAAAATGTTTGGATTCAGATATCAACACTAGTTATTCCCTCTTGTGTACTAACATAGACACTATTTGACTACTAGAAATAAATGATTCTGTAAACATAATTGACATCTGCTGAACAAAAGACACTGCTGGCGATGGGGAGAACTGACATTTATTGAGCACCTTCTATGTGCTAAGTAAGCATCTTGTACGTGTTTAAAACAAACTTGAAAAGTAAATAATTCTTGTAACAAGACAAAACGAATTCATTCATAGCTCCATGGAAAACTTGGTAGTAGAGGAATCCTAAAATAGTCCTAGTCTGGGGCACCTGGGTGGCTCAGTTGGTTGAGCGTCCAACTTCAGCTCAGGTCATGATCTCATGGTTCGTGGGTTCAAGTCCTGGATCAGGCTGTGCTGACAGCTCACAGCCTGGAGCCTGCTTCAGCTTCTGTGTCTCCTTCTCTCTCTGCTCCTTCCCTGCTCACATTCTGTCTCTCTGTCTCTCTCAAAAATAAGTAAACATTTAAAAAAATATTTTTAATAATAAAATTTAAAATAAAGTATTCCTAGTGTACAAGAGGGCAGGGCAAATGGAAAACTGATTGAATAAACCCATTATTACTCACTAATAATGGATAAAGTTTACTAAGAAGTGGAAGTAATTAGTTAGTCTGGCTGGCACCAGGGTTTAAGGTAAGGGAGATGAGAGGGTAGGCAGAAATAGAGAAAACTAGAGAGCCTTGGAAATTGTGTTAGAACCCTGACTTTGTCTTGGGAACAGTGAGGTATGATATGGTCAGATTACTAAATAAATGTTCCCAACATGGCCCCCTAACCAGGTTTTTCCTATAAAACTTTGACTTGACATGCCATTGTTTTTTTCAGAACCATTATCTTTTTGGTTGTAGAGAGACCACTGTACTAATTGATACTCGATCTCTATTCTGATAACTTGACTAATTAATATCTAAAATGTTGGTTTAACTCTTGATACTGTGTCTTCTGGTAGTTATTAATAATTTTTAATCTCAATTGTCTTTTTAGATGCTTCTGATGATTTAGATGATTTGAACTTCTTTAATCAGAAGAAAAAGAAGAAAAAAACAAAAAAGATATTTGATATTGATGAAGCTGAAGAAGGTGTAAAGGTAGTATTGCTTTCTTATTGAAGGTAAAATTTGACCTCTCGAAAGGTTGCTAAATGACTGATTTTTCCCTCTCCTTGTCTTGTCTCTTAACTAGCTTTGCTTTGGTTAGTAAGTACTTGATCACTTTTGGGTCATTTTCTTGGGATTTGGTCTGATTAGGTGTCTTAAAGGGATTATGGCTTAAAGGAATATAAATTTAGGTTTTAAACATTGTATTGTGTGCCATCAAGATGATTACAAAATGCCCCTTGTCCTTAACCACACTGCAATTAGCTGAGGAGAGCTATTTCTATAAGAGAGAAATCCTGTGGAGCATATATTCCTATAGTTTTTTCAGTTAAACTTGTGGTAGCATGTTGAAGATACACAAACTTACATGTGTGCCTCTGAGCAGCAAAAAATGAACCCCAGCTTGAGATGGTTGGTGGCTGATCATCTGTGGCCTATAGGAGAACAGGAGCACTGCGGCTCCTTTTATAGGGTTCTCTGATCTTGCAGGGACATGAGGCCCTATGATTGACTTGTTACTGGATCAGTTTCCAATGTAAATACCTGAGAACTCTTGGAATAAGAATAGATAATTGTGTGGGTAGGTAGGTAAATAAGAGGGTGGATCAGGAAGGAGATAAAAGTCTATTATTCCTTTACCTAGAGCTACTATTTTATTTATTCCTCCCTCCCTCCCTTCCTTCGAGAGAGAGAGAATCTTAGGTAAGCTCCACATGCTGCATGGAGCCCAGTGCAGGGCTCTGTCTCACATCTCTTGAGATCATGACCTGAGCCAAAATCAAGAAGCACCCGTGGAGCTACTGTTTTAAAGACTGTGTCCAGGAATCTTGAGCAGAGCCCACACATCTATTTAAAAAAAAATTCAGGATAATAGCAATTTTATGTATATACAAGTGAGAAGGAGCAAGCATGAGAACACAAATGCACATGTACTAAATGTCCCATTTTATGCCTTCTACCCCAATTTTTCTTTGGTTTGCTCGAACTGAAGTAAATAAGGTATATCCCACATGTAACAGGAAATGTGTACAGTAATTCATTTAGTTTTAGAAACAGTGTTGTAATTTTGATAACTTGGTTAATTCACCAAATATGTATTGGTAATTACAATGAGTCAGGCTAATTCCTAGAGTACTGAAATGAGTAAGATATTCTTCTGTTTTCAGAGATTATTTTAGTTCAGGGATAATTGAGAGTCCTTTAGAGCAAGGTGATTTTACCTGGATTCATCTTACTTTCTTCCTGTCTGGAGATTCTCTTCTCTACCTACTGTTGTAAGGAAATTGAGAAACAAAGGTTCAGATTATACTGAATGAATGAGGTTTTAATTTCCAGAGTATTAAGGTGACATCAGAGATGTGCTACAGAAGGTCTTGATTAACAAGGTTTTTGGGGGGGCATTTCCTCTAGTAGCTTTTGTCCTGAAGAGTTGCTTGTGAGCTCTATTCTTACTAAGTGCTTGAATACATTTTTCTCTGCTATTGACAAGTCATAAACATAAAAGCTTGTTAAAAGTGTCCTCATCAGCCCATCAAACACTAAAGTGTTTTTAAGATACTGCATTTTTTTAGACCATCACATGGCTTTTTAAAAATCTTGAAAAACACTGCCATTTTCTGTGTTTCACAGGGTCTTAGCCTCAGTTTGGAAGTAGATCTTACTGGGATGAAATAAATAATAGTATAGGACTAGAAATTGGCTATTGTTTGCTAGTTTATGTTAGCATATCTAAGTTTCTCATTTATTGACTGTCAACTCAGACTAAGTTAATATCTGCTGTCTTGTTTATGTGTTATCCAGCTAATACACATGGGCTGACTTGGTCTTTGATGGCCAAATGTGGCATTGAAAAAAACTACACAGCTGGATTTGGAATCTCAAGGCTGAGCTTCATTTACTTCCAGCTCTTCCAGCTTTTCTGTGAAGATTTATGAAATTATAGTGGCTAATGTCAGTAATTCAGGATACAGGCAAATAGATGATGATAGGTAATACAGCATACTTCAGGGTAGGAAGCAGGATAAGCTGGTGAAAGGATGGAGGAGATTAGAAGGCTGGAGACTGAGACTGGCCCTTTCTGATTTCCTGGGGTATGTATGACTCATTTCTAGTGACGTATTTACATCCATGACTATAGCAGCCAATCTTGGGATCAGACTTTACCATGTCTTCATCCACTCATCAGGGGACCCTAATTCTCTGGGTTCTGTCTTTTCTCTCTTTCCTGATGTCATCTATTGAAATGATGCCGAAAGACCTCTTCACAGTTTGGTGCCAGGCTGATTATGGTATAATAAAAAATAAATATTTGGTCTTTGTCCCCAGTTCCTGGCACACAATTCCTAAAACCCTTGTCATTTCTGCAGTGACAAAAGTGTCTTTTGAGATGACTAGTGGCTAGGAGCTCATGGATGCTTCAGGGTGGGGGCTCATTGTCAGAAAGATGAAGCCATGATTAAAGGATTGGAAATTTCACACACACACACTCCTCCAGGAAAAAGGGGCTGGAGATGATGAGTCAGTCACCAGTGGACAATGATTTAATTAATCCTGCCTATATAATAAAACCTCCATAAAAACCCTTCAGCAATGGAGGTTGGAGAGCTTTAGAGTTAGTGGACACATGGGGCTTTTGGAAGAATGGTATAATCAGGTAAGTTCTGCACCTGCCTGCCTCCCCCCTTTTCTTACTCTGTGCATCTTTTCCATTTGACTGTTACTGAATTGTATCCTTTATAATAAACTGGTAATGGTTATGTGAAGTGCTTTTCCAGATTCTGTGAGTCATTCTAGCAGATTATTAAATGGGGTGGAGGCGTGTTCTAAATTTGTAGTCTTGTCCAAGTGTGGGTAAAACATTGGGGACCCTATCCTTGCATTGGCCTCTGAAGTAAGGACAGTCTTGGACTGAGCCATTAAACCTGTGGAGTCTATCACGAGCCTGTACAGTGTCAGAATTGAATTGAATCATTGGCCACCTAGTTAATGTCAGAGAGTTGGAGAATTACTGTGGAAAACACCACGTGCTTGGTGTCAGGAGGAAAAAACCCTCCCAGTGATTGCATCAAAATACTTAGAAACTCCTGAATACTCCTGTTCCTTGTTAATCAGAGATTTAGGAGCCTTTTAAAGATTCCCAGGTGTTTATGACAGTGACCTGGTTTGGAAATATGGGCAATAATTATAAGATCTCCAGGCTGATGGATAAAGGAAAAAGTCCCACAAAAGTGTCTTAAAGACACTGGCTGGGGGGCGCCTGGGTGGCTTAGTCGGTTAAGCGTCTGACTTTCGCTCAGGTCATGATCTCGCGGTTCGTGGGTTCAAGCCCCGCGTCGGGCTCTTTGCTGACTGCCAGCTCGGAGCCTGGAGCCTGTTTCAGTCTGTGGTTCCCTCTCTCTCTGACCCTCCCCTGCTCATGCTGTCTCTCTCTCTCTCTCTCTCCCAGAAAGAAATAAAAAATATAAAAACAAAAAAACAAAAAAAAAGCCACTGGCTGGTTCAGTGAGAAAAACATGTGACTCTTAAACTCGGGGTCGTGAATTCAGGCCCCACATGGGCATGGAGTCTGCTTTTAAAAAAGTGTATTAAAGAATTTCCAGTTTAAATGACAAAGACTGTCTGACCTAGTTTGGTCTACCTGTGAGGACATTTCTTACCTATCACTTCAGTTGTGAATATTTTATTTTTGTTTCCCTCCAAAATGATATCAGCCCATGTCATTTAAAAAATAGTCCTAGGGGTTCCTGGGTGACTCGGTTGGGCATCTGACTTTGGCTCAGGTCATGATCTCACAGTTCCTGGGTTGGAGCCCTGCGTCAGGCTCTGTGCTGACAGCTCAGAGCCAGGAGCCTGTTTTAGATTCTTTGTCTGCCTCTCCCCTGCTCACACACTGTTCTCACTCTCAAAAGTAAAGATTAAAAAAAAGTAGTCCTAGTATCAAAATACTGAGACTCTTATTCAATTTCTTAGGACCTTAAGATTGAAAGTGATATCCAAGAAGCAGCTGAACCAGAGGATGACCTTGATATTATGCTTGGCAATAAAAAGAAGAAAAAGAAGAACGTTAAGTTCCCAGAGGAGGATGAAATACTAGAGAAAGATGAAGGTAATATTGGGGCTCAGTAGCTCATTTCTAGGATACTCAAGACTTTAACCTAGTCTCTTGGTCCTTTCTTATTATTTCCTGCTCCTTATTTCCACTGCCTGATAATGGAAGCTAAAAGGAAAGAGTATCAGACTCTTAAATATGGAGAACAAACAAGAGGGTTGCTGAGGGCTAAATGGGTAAGGGGCATTAAGGAATCTACTCCTGAAATCATTGTTGCACTGTATGCTAACTTGAATGTAAATATAAAAATAAATTTATAAAAAGGAAATATCTAACTTGATAAAGACAGATTTCATGGGGGAAGAATTTGGCAGTTACATTGGAAGCCTGCTGATTAAGGCTGTGGGGAGAATCACTGTAACTGATTTTAAATAATATTTAAAGATTTTTTTTTTTGGTTAAAAGTGCTGTTTTATTCTAAGTACTGAAGTTCTTTAGAGAACTTTAGTATAGTCAGCAGATGGGTTTTTATGGATGTGGATGTTTCTTAAGTGCTTTAAAACAGCTGGACTTCTTTCCTCTCATTATCCATTATTTTCTCATTTGTTAAGAAATAATTTGGTATGCCTCTTATCACAAATTCCTAATTAGAGAGGTCTCTATTAAGAGTTTTTATGAAAAGTTGTAACATCCCTGTCTTTAAGAAATGACAGGTTGTTTATAATCCTTAATGCTTTTATGCTTTATGTGGGAGGGAAGACAAATGTCTTTGAAGCTTTCATTTCTCTAGATCTGCCCCCCCTCACTTTGTTCCTGCCTACCCCTCATTCTTACAGTCTTTGTTATCTATAGCTTTAGAAGATGAAGATAGCAAAAAAGATGATGGTATCTCCTTCAGTAACCAGACAGGCCCTGCTTGGGCAGGCTCAGAAAGAGACTACACATATGAGGAGGTAAGACAAATTCTGTTAAGAAAAAGAGCTAAGTGTTACTAGAACTCAAAGAAGAGCAAGATATTTATACTTAATTGGCAGGGCCATTGAAGAACAGATAGTGAAACAGATCCAGAGAGGTCATGCAATGAGTGCAGTGTTGGCCTGATGCCCTCATATGGGGCAGCCTACCCAGAGTTCTGCAGTCATTATGGTATTCATTGTTGCATCTGAATCCATGAACTTCTGAGGTCATGGAGGCCCCTTAGAATTGTGGGAGCAGTAGAGGAAGGAATTTGGGCCCAGAGTAAGTCTGGAATTTGCTTGTTTCAGCTTTCCTGAATCTTACTTTTCCGTGTATTGTACACTCTCCCATAAAAACTGCAGAATTATTAGGGTCTCATTTGTTCATTTAGCTTTGAACAGGCTGTCACTGAGCATCTGTAATGGAGAAACCGGTCCTGGTTAAGGATTGAGTCTTGCTCTCATGGCACTGCCAGAACATGTAGTGATATGTGTGTGTTTAGTAAAAAGTGATGTTTGCTTTGCTTGAAGTAAAACAGTGACTCAAGTGGGAACTTTATATTCCTGCTATTTATAAGAATGTACCTGAATACCAATTGTTTCTCTATAGCTACTGAATCGAGTGTTCAACATTATGAGGGAAAAGAATCCAGATATGGTTGCTGGAGAGAAAAGGAAATTTGTCATGAAACCTCCACAGGTTGTCCGAGTAGGAACAAAGAAAACTTCTTTTGTCAACTTTACAGATATCTGTAAACTGTAAGTTGGTTAATGGAGTCTCCACTCCAAATAACAGAGTCTCAGAGGAGTTTATGTTAAATGTCTTTATTGTGCACTTTGTTGCAGGTAGAATGTTGGGTTAGTTTGAGGGAGGTCACAGTTCAAGTCTGTTCTCTTCATAGGTATTTCTATTCATAGGTCTCAGGGCTTGTTTTATTAGGCATCCAGAGGTGAGAGACCCATGAGTGTGGATCCTAACTATATAGTGAAAAGGGAGGAGGCTGAATGTTGTCCTTAGACAGGAGCCTGTGGAGCCCAGGGAGGTGAAAGGCTTATCAGGCTGGGGTGGGCCTGCCAAACAAGTACAAGGGTGAGCTCCAGGAAAGCAGTTGAATTTGGTGTGCCTCTTCTTGGATGGTCATTGTCAAGACACAGTGAGATTTCAGCTTTCTTAATTACCATCACATTCTCTGTATCACCCTCCGGCCACTATCTGGGTTTTTCACTTCCGACAGCTCCCCTGCATTTCTACTGACCGGCTTCTTAGGGCAACTGACCGTATCTGTCTACTCTTTGTTATTCAGTTTCATAAATGATACATGCTTATTGTGGATAAAAGGCAAAAACAAGGATGAACAGAAAAGAGAATAATCTCTAAAAATTTACCACCCAGAGATAATCACTGGTTTTCATTATATGTATTACTTTAAAGATTTTGGACATTTTTGGTGATGACAACAGTAGTATAGAAAACATAGACATGGAAGAAAATGAAAAATCATCTGTAATATATTTTGAAACATTTGCTTCAGATCTTTTTCTTCTTTAAAGAGTGTTTTACAGTTAAAATTATAGACATCATAAAGAGATAGGTAATCATAGTTTAATACTGTTTTATTTAGTTTTGTGCATGTAGTTATTTTAAAATAAATTGGTGTCATACTGGTTTTTAACCTATTTTTCTCTTAGCATATTACAAAACATTTACCCACGTGATTAAACCGTTTTCACAAATGTTTTTAGTAGCTACACAACATACTCTAATAGCTCTTAGGTGGATACAGTTTCTTCCATGTTTCATGATCAGCAGCAAAGCTTCAGGAAACATCCTGATACATGTATCTTGACAATAACTGAGAATAGAGCCTTAGGGCAAAAGTTCTCAAAATGGAGTTGCTGAGTTAAAAGGAATGGATATTTTTATGGCAAACATTGGCAAACTGCTTTCCAATAAGCTTGTACAAATTTGTACTCCCACTAGCAATGTGGGAGCTTACTTGTTTTATTATATTTTCACCAACCCTCACTACACTTTGGGAAAAAATAACCTTAAAATCGCAATAGTAGTACTTGTTTGAAACATGTTCAAACAATGCCAAGTGAATAGAATTAAAAAGTGAAAATATTGAATGGCATTGCTCTGTACTTGCTTTTTCCTGTGTGTACTTTTTGTTGTCATGTAGATAGAATGGATGTACCATTAACTTATTTAACTGCTCTCCAGTTGGTGAATATTTAAGCTGTTACCAATTTTTCTGCTGTCGTGCTACCATGAAATATTTCTCAATATATTGTCCCCCCCTTTTTAATGAAAAATTTCAAACAGGAAATATATCAGAATTAGCATAACAAACATCCAAGTGTCCATTGCCTGGGTTTGGTATATTTTGACACATTTGTCTCAGGTATTTTTCTTCTTTAATGAGCAGGTTTTACAGTTAAAATTACAGACATCTCTGTATCTCTTTATGATCCCATCACTTTCCTTCTCAGAAAAAGATGTTAACCTCTAAAGTTGGTGTTTACCTTTCCTGTCCATGTTTCTAGACATTTATTCATATATCTGTATTTATAAATAACATATTGCTTTGTGGGCTTTAAAATGTAAATAAATGGTATTCTATATATCTTTATTTCAAGATTTGATGAACCATGCACTAAAATTCACTGAATAATTGGGTAATCAGATTAAAACCGTGAACAGGATGGTGTTTTAGACATTTCATCATTTCGTTCCACAGATAAGGTTTATGTGTTCTGTTTTCTTTTTAGATTACATCGTCAGCCCAAACATCTCCTTGCATTTTTATTGGCTGAATTGGGTACAAGGTAAGAAACTATATTCACATTTATATAGTTATATATAGTAGTACTGGATGTTTTAGAGGAACTTTTAACTTGAAAAGGATACAACACAACACCCTTAGAAAGAACATTCACCTGACTAATCAGAGAAATTTTTAGGCCAGTGAGGGAGGGAAATCATTTTTGAGAGCTTGGCTGGTCAGGAATAGAGAACAGAATTATCAATGGCTCATCTATACAGGCCTGTTAGTATCTTGTCATTAACTGGAATTCTTAGGTCTTTTTATGGAACAAATATTAGATTTCAGAGGAAACCATTTTCTTAGGTCAGAATTTATTTTCTAAATTGTTAATATGCTATTGAAGAAAAAGAGCTTATAAGTTGATGAGTGGCACAGGAGAAACCCTAAAACAGAGATCCATAATTAGTTATTTCCGTGTCTTCAAGGCTTATCTGTTGAAGGCACCAAGCCAGCTTCTCTCCATTCAGGGAGACCAGAATCCCTTGGAGCCCATCCCAATGAGTGTGACTATAAATACTAGGAGTCCCTTAAAGATAACTGATGTAGACTTGAGAGCAGCATGATAATAGTGACTCACCCATGCTGATTATCTACTATATGTCAGGTACTGTGCCAAGCACTTTTTTGGGTACTGTCTCAGTCTTTACAACACTCCTATGAACTGTAAGTAGAAGGTAATACTATACAGATTTGGAAACCATTTCATTGAAGTTGTAGTTGGTCACATAGCTAGTTAACGTCATAGTCAAGATGGCAGACTCAGTTCTGCCTATCTCTGGAGTTTGAGTTCTTAAAAGGCTTACAGAGATAACTAAGGTGTTCTGCTCTCTTCCTCCTTAAAACTTTTCTTAAAACTCAGTTTGATGGAATTGGCTACATTTGCTCTGGGGATAAGGAGTGGTTTACTTGACTACTGGTAGATAGGTAGGCTCTATTGCAGAAGAATTGTGTTTTAAGTGTAAATTTGTTATAAACATTCAATAAAAACTAGCAGTGGTTTTCCTACCTCTCTGAATAATTTAGTTTTTGTAGAAGTGGGGTATTGTAACAAGTTGTGACCAGTGAACTTATGGTCAGTGGGCTAAATATTATGGGGTTGTTGAGAAAATTCAGTATCTTTTGACAGTGAATGGAAAAAATTTCTTACATCAAGCAGTGGAATCACCGTAGCCTGGAGATTAAGGGTTACTTACAGTCCATGGAAGATGATAATAAACTCTTATAGTTAAAGGAGAATCACAGGAGGGGTTCTTAAAAAGTCACTTTTATAATGAGATACAAAACATATAAATGTAATGCTACCTGGCTGAATTCTGTTGTTTCACTTTGTTCAAAATTACAAATCACAAATGATAATGTCTAGCCCAGAGCTTTACCATTAAGTTCTTGTCAGCAGCTTTTCAAAAAGTTCATCTTAAAGAACCAGGGACAATATGTGGCCTGTGATTTCACCTTTATTGGTAACAGCTTTATAGAGATATAGTTCACACATTTAATGTACAAAGGCTTTTAATATGGTGACATAGTTGAACAGGCCTTACCATGACCCATTTTAGAATATTTTCAACTATATGACGATTTCAAAATATTTAGTGCTTAGAATTTTTAGACACAACTCCCTTCCTATTTTAATATATATAGACCCCCTCACTGCCTTGTACATGGCTTACAGAATCAACTTGTTTTATTAGACTTAAAAGTCATTAGAGACTTAATTGGTTGAAGTTGGACTTAATGTTGGGAAATATGGGTAGTCCATCAGGCACCAACTACTTTAAAAACAAATTTTGGAAACCAGGTGGTATCGGACTGCTCCTATGCCAGTGAACATATTTCATTATTTTTAAAATGTTTTTTATTTCTGATAAAGAGACAGTGTGAGCGGGAAGGGTCAGAGAGAGAGGGAGATACAGAATCCGAAGCAGGCTCCAGGCTCTGAGCTAGCCGTCAGCACAGAGCCCAACATGAGACTCGAACCTACGAACTGTGAGATCATGACCTGAGCTGAAGTCGGACACTTAACCAGCTGAGCCACCCAGGCGCCCCCACTGAATATATTTTAAATTAAGTGTATAAAGGTGCTGAAATTTGGTTACTTACAGGAAACAACAATAATGGAGGTATTTGTTTTCTCTCATAGTGGTTCTATAGATGGAAATAATCAACTTGTAATCAAAGGAAGATTCCAACAGAAACAGATAGAAAATGTTTTGAGAAGATATATCAGTAAGTGCATAGTTTA
This sequence comes from Crocuta crocuta, assembly GCF_008692635.1. Classification (NCBI taxonomy): domain Eukaryota; kingdom Metazoa; phylum Chordata; class Mammalia; order Carnivora; family Hyaenidae; genus Crocuta; species Crocuta crocuta. The sequence continues at coordinate 1,554,321 of NW_027530847.1, forward strand.
ATTACATTATCTCACTCGGAAATGTTCCGATCAGGCTGCAGTATTTTGGGGATGAGGGAAAATGACAATGATGGGAAGGTGGGACAGTGAGGGGACTCTGGGCATCTGCATAGTGGGAGAAGGGTTTGGATTTCTTCTTAAGGCCCAGCAGATTAAGGCTACTGTTGGTTATAGGCTGAAAGCCAAGACAGAGAAATCTGTTTGCATTCAGGCCTAGCCTGCCTTTATCATCTTCCTAATGAATTAAAATTGGCAGGTCTGTTCCCACCTAAGTTGGTGCTGAGTGGCTCTCCTGTAGACAGAACCAGGCATCTGGCAAGCATCCCTGCCTCCTTGGACATTTGGAGTCTTTTAACCCATGATTTTAGTACCTGAACCTTCTTTTTACCCCTAGAATGTCTAAGTTAAGCTAAAGCTCTCCTTAGTCTGGGTACTGTCTCGACTTACGGAGTTCTGTGTAGAATATGTTTCAGAGAAATAATTATGTTGCTTTTTCTGCAGAGGAATACGTCACCTGTCACACATGCCGATCACCGGACACAATCCTGCAAAAGGATACCCGACTCTATTTCTTACAGTGCGAAACTTGTCATTCTCGATGCTCTGTTGCCAGCATCAAGACCGGCTTCCAGGCTGTCACAGGCAAGCGAGCACAGCTCCGTGCCAAAGCTAACTAATTGGCTAACCACCACTGATTTTCAGAGTGTGTTGTGGAGATTTGGCTGGACAGGTTTATCATCAGAGTGGATATACCATTGTATTAAATACAAGATAGAAAAGCTGCCAAGTTCTTTGGCTTGTGGCTGGTTGGTCTGAAATCTTTGCAAGATGCCGATGCTCAAGCTGTTGATCTACTCATTGCCTACTTTAACAACTGTCAGAAAAACGTGATGGGGTAAGGCGGTGCTTTTTTAAAATCGTTCATAGACTTATGTAAAATGCAAGATAAATTAAAGTTATTATAACAGTGATTCTTCCAATTTGGTTTGTCCTTCAGTTTTCTATAAAAATTGTGCTTAATGAATTTAGCAGAAATAGTTTGTGCCTCGGCTCTGGCGAGGGCTCTATAGTCTCATCCTGTGAAACTGGAGATTGGCAGTTGCTTCAGCTGGGCAGCCATTTTTCTTCTCAACTTCTCTGGAGACAAAGCTTCACATGAGAGGGTGGCTGGAGCATGAGCTCTGGAAGGACAGCCTGTTTTCAGTGTCAGGGAATGATTACATAGATTTGAATTCTTTTCATTATGTGAGGGTTATAGTCACTACCTCACTGCCAAGTCCTCCCACTGTTAACCATATGAGGGAATGAAAGGTGCTAGGTACCCTCCCCCTCAGAATTTCCTTTCTTATTGACCCCTAAGAAGAATCTTAGAAACTTGGTCTGTAAGTATGTCTTATAACTGGCACGTGGAGAAAAACCCTAGTTGGGAATCTACTGGTTAGGAAGCACTGTGGCATGTACTGTACAGAGAACTTGAGTTCAAACTATGATCCTAGGGAAAGCTTTTCTTTTTCCTCCCTAACTTGTGTTCTGGGTTTGAAAAAGGCCCACTACAAATGCTTTTCTATTTTCTATATTAACAGTAGCTTTTCATTGTGACTGTGAGAAACCAAGAGGTGATGCTACCTACCTGTGTGGTGCTTTTGGTGCCTCCAGTTCTGCCTTCTAAGCATTTGGGCAAGTGGTTATTTCTCCATTCTACACAGGGTGAAAGATCACTTCATTTGTCTGCTGTGATCTGCCTTGCACATAAGACAATAAGGGCATATTGCTGCTCCTCATGCTCTTGTTGCCAGAGACTCCTAAGTGGCCCCAGGAGCACTCAACCCTGCATGTCTTAACCACGTTGTTTTTAATCACTGTGACCTTTAAAGTACAGGCCAAATGTTCTAAAACATCTTGGCCATGAAGTGGTGATGGGAGGAAAGTAGGTCCCAGGGAAACCACACACTGGCTGAGCTGCCACCACTGCCCTGATGAACTTAACTGTTTATGATGCCATCTTACATATTTTGTATCTATGCCCACATAGTTCCCAGTGTCAGATGTTACTGCGTGAATAAAGCAAGGATGAGTGCCTCATGTGTAATTAGCGCTCCACTGCTTTTCTATGTATGTATATGTTTCATTCATTTACTTTAGTGGGATCCCTTAGGGAAGATAGGATTTTACAATTTTACCTGTGGGACACAGTTATATTTGCAGTTTCAACCCAATTTTAACTTCATTCTCAAAACAGTCTCAGGATTGATACTACCCTTCTAAGACTGTTGAATTAAAGTGGGATTAACTCCGTATTAATGCATTCAAAAATCTGGGCTGCCCTAAGTTACCATTCACAGTAGTATCAACTTCATCTCCCCTACCTCACACTAACCAGCTCAGGGGCAAGGAACCTTCTGTAGGGTGACAAAGCAAAAGGCAACTGAGGAGTTTTGATTGTGAGAGGGGAACCAGACCACAATCTCCAAAGTGAGTCTAATTATGCAATAAAAAGGGGTTCCATTGGTGGTTAAAATTTGAGAGTAGATTAACGGGTTCCATGATTATCTAAGGGAAGTCTTTAGTATGCTGATAGGCATTTTCATAACTACATAAATGTGCAGTTATATCTTTAGTCTTCAGAAAAACTTTTCTGACTCCATCTTGGCTCACTCCCACCTGCCCACTACATGTAAAAATACGGTTTCTCCTCCCAACCCACCATAATGTAGGCATTGAGAACAAGGGTTTTTGTTCACTCACACACCCCTCCCCCAAGTACTCAGAACAAGTAGTAGGTGTTCCAATACTTGAATGAATTTGCTAAAAGCATAGAATATGCAGACTTTTATAGCCCCCTCCCCCCAAACATCTTGCAATGTAAGTGTTCTGCAGAAAAAACTGCTGGGCTCACCATCTAGAAAGTAATGCTGTTGTGGTATGTGAGGCCCAGTCTGACCTGGTTTCCCCCACCCCAATCCTTTGTGCTAGCAATTCTAGGGTTTCACATTTGAACAGAACATTAAGATTTTGCAATGTGTTTTTAAAAGTTGGGCTTTGTAGCATGTGGTATAGTTTTTAGTTGAAAAGATGGATTTATAATTAAAAACTTAATCCCTATAATCCTACCAATGTAGAACCTTTTAGTATCAACATTTTTCCAAGTTAGTACAGTCTTCATAATTTTTTAAAACTGCAAAGTTTTAAAATGTTCTACCATAGTTTATTAAATCAGTGCTCAAATGATGGGTGTTTGTTGATTCTTAGTAATAGTAGGAGTCTGGGCTCTGACCAGTCTGGAGGGACAGTCCTCTGCCACTGATTATATCCTATATTCTCATCTATAAAGTATGGAAATGCCTACCTCAAAGATGGTGAGACAATACATGCAAAGTGCTTAACTGTGGAACTGTTTTCCTTCTGTTGAATACTTAAGATTGAATTTCTAGAGCCAATGGGCAGACTTAGGGTAGCCAAGTGTGCAAATCCTGAGAACTGTGGGTATTGATTCTATTTTTACAGTGATGGTGAGTTTACAGGGTTCCTATTATAGACGGCTCTCGGGATGGTTGCCTGCCTCACAGTGATACTGATAATAAATCCTTGGCCATAGGGGTATCAAACTCTCAACATTGTGCAACAGAGGCATAGTCCGTGCAGCTTTGTCACATTAATGGTGCTTCTGAAAATAAAGAACCAAACACCTAATGGGTCCCCCTGTGTCTGTCGTCGCTCCTGTCCTTTCAAACCTTCCCTGATTAACAAAATATTCCCAAACTCTTCTGACCACTGCCCCTTGATTTAAGCTTGGCTTCTGTTTTATTAATACAACACTGGAAGCCACTGGAAGCCCAGCTGTTATAAAGGGTAAGTACTGATGGATATTCAACCTTTTTTAAAAGTAGGCTCCATGTCCCAATATGTGACTTGAACTCATCACATGCTCTATTGACTGAGCCAGCCAGGCACCCCTGTTCTTTTAATTTACTAACCAAATATTCTTAAATAACTCTAAGCTATTCCTAAATACTCTTAAATAATCCTTTATGTAAGTGGCTAGCACTACCAAAGTCCCAACTTTGTACCAGTCCCTGTTCCAGTGCTTTCTTAATCAGCACAGTGACCCTTTGAGGAAGGTATACCATTCTCCCCATTTTATAGATGAGGAACAGAGACTCAATAAAAAAAAAATTGCCCAAGAGACACATAGCTGTTAAGTGGGGAGCTAGGTTGCAGTCCCAGGCATTCAGGCTCCAGAGCCTGTGCTCTGCCTCTGCAGTACTGCCTCTCTACTGCAATGTCCTATTTTCAAAAGTCTTTCCCTGAATGCCTGCAGCAGAGGCAGTCCCTGGCCCTCCAGGAGTTTATAGTTTAATGACAATGACAGGTTGAGGTAACCAGCTGTAAATATAGTCTGGTAAGAAAGGTGATAGAAGTAGCATCTGTAAGTAAATACAGTCTGGTAAGAGGGGTGACAGAAGTAGGGACGGCCAGAGCTAACTCAGGCCAGGAAGGTGTATAAGCTACAAATAATGAGCCAGATGGAGAAGACAAAGAACATACCAGGTAGAGGCAGCTGTAGCTGTAAAGACAACCCAGACAGTTCTTTCCACAATTAGTTCTATGTGCCTTGACAACAGGGGTCAGATAGGGAGTTGGAAGACACGGAGTTAGAAAGGAAAGGGGCCTGGAATTTACCTACTGGGCAATGAATAACTAACTGATGGTGTAAAGGAGATAGATGTGGGAGGTAAGCACCAGGGAGACTAGTTGGGAGGTGATTTCTACAAAGTCCAAGAAAGAGATAAAGGGCCTAACCTAAGGTAATGGGATATAATAGGTTAGAGCCAAGACATACCATGGAAAAATTAACATGACTTGATGACTAGAGAGAAGATGCTAACATGGGTGACAGGTGGACAATAGTGCCATTCCCCAAGATGAGGACTCCTGGAGTAAAAGACTGGTGGCTGGGCAGAGCTTGACTGTGGTGCCCTTGGGGAACACTAAGTTAGAGATGGAGATAGGGAGGCATTACTGTGGAATCTGAAGCCATTGGTTTGGTTAGCCAGGAAGCTGTATAGAAAAATTGAAGAGGGTAGAGAGGTACTGGCATAAGAGGAAGAATCAGCAAAATACAGAGGAGGAGAAAGCCAGAAGAGACTGTCATCACCAAGAATCAGAAGAGGAATTTCAGAGGTTGTGACAGAGGCATGTGGGAAGGACTGCCCAGGTTTGTATCTTGCCTCCCCCTCTTCCAAGGGGACATGATACTGGGCAAACTGGTCAACCAAAGATCGTGATTTCCCAAACCTGTAACCATGGGATGAGATCTCCAACTTGGGGATTATTGTGAGAGTTAAGATAACGTAATCCATTATACTCCCAAGAACTAGAGTATCCCAGAAATGCAAATGTATACACATTTATATGTTATATCTCTCCTTCTATAGTCCAATGTTGGGTGGGGGATAAGGGGCATATAATCAAGAACACGAAGGTAGGGGCTCAGTGACTCCTGATCTCAGGGTTGTAGGTTCAACCCCCAAGTTGGGTGTGGAAATTACTTTAAAAAATAAATAAATAGGGGCGCCTGGGTGGCTCAGTTAAGTGATTGGCTTGAGTTCAAGCTCTGTGATGGGCTCTGTGCTGACAGCTCAGAGCCTAGAGCCTGCTTCAGATTCTGTGTCTCCCTCTCTCTGCTCCTCCCCTGCTCATGCTCTCTCTCAAAAACATTATAAACATTTTTTTTAAATAAACTAGAAAAAAACCCTGCAAAGGTAGATGCTGGACTGAATTGTCTGCATATGCTCCATAGTTATTTGACTAAGTTACACATCCCATTTTAAAACCATTACGGGGAAGAATGAATGAGACAGTCTCTGGCCTTAAGACAGCTCTCTGTGTGGTCAGGGAGCTGAATGCTGGGGTGGGCAGGGGGTAGAGGAGAAACGGCAGGTAGGTTTTAGAGATAAAAGGGACCTTCTAGTTCGAAGGCACTAGGGTGTAGGCAAGAAATGGGGTCCATGTCAGAAAGTGGGAATGGGTGACCCTGTCAATTTTTGTTCTGTGCACCTGGAAAAGCCAAACCCATGTATTTGCCGAAACAAGCCCTGGCTGCTGCACCTTTGTAGGAGGACAGCCTGATCATCTGGGTTCCCTCAGGAGGTAGACTGAGGCAGGGATTCAGGGAGGGGTATGTGTGCTACAGGGGCCCACTCACCAGTCAGAGGAGGCAGGTGTCATGTCCATCCATTCATACGTGCAGGAGGGCCAGCTGGGATTGCCCCACAGGCTTAGTGACCAGATGGACACCCTGCTCTTGACTGCAGTAACTCTTAGATGTAGGGGGAAAAGCCTCCTTGTTATTATCTTCCGTTGTCTCCTTTTCATAATCTAATAGCCTATTAACTTTCTTTTTCTAAGCTATCTGAAATACATTTTGGAAAAGGGTGACTATAAAAATAACTAGAAAAAAGGAAAGAAAATTATGCTGTGTTGTTTTTTAAGAGAAAAATCATGTAAATCTGGATTAGGCAATAAGTGAACTCATTAGGTATGGTCATAATACCAGTGTGCTCTTGTCCACTTTTCAGCGGAGGAAGATGAAGCTCAGAGAGGTTAACTGGCATGTCTAAGGCCACACAGCAAATAACCTGGATTGAAACTCAATTCAATACAGTCTGTACTCTTAACCCAGTCCCCCAAAAGTAGAGCAAACTACTTACCCTTTTTGAGCCTCAGTTTATGTTCTGCTTATCTACTGATACATAACAAATCAACACTTAGTAGCTTAAAGTGACAAACACTGGTTATGATCCCTCGTGGTGATAAGACTTTGACAGGGCTCAGCTAGGCAGTTCTGTCTTGGTTCTCAGTCATTGGCTGGGCTGGCGTCATCCTGAATGCTTCCTCACTCATGTCCGACAGCTGATACTGGTTATCAGCTGGAACATGGGGCTGTCAGGCCTCTCCATGTGGCCTGGGCTTCATCAGAAAATGGTGGCTGGGTCTCAAGACACATAAGTGAAAACTACTAGTTCCTAACACAACTGTGAGACTGGCCTAGCATCACCTGAGCAAACAGAGTCCAGATAGGACAGAGATACCAGCTATCACTGAGGCTAAGTTTTAGAACCTCCACATCTATAAAATCTATAAAATGCATATAACTGCACAATGAAGACCTGTTGTTTTTGTTATGCCAAACTTGCCTTCATCTAGCAACAGAACTCATATTTTCCTTTTGGGGATTTTTCCCTCTTCCCGTCCATACTCACAGGCTCTGTGGCCACACTCTGCCACCACTTAGAACCTGAGAATGATGCCAAAAGAGGAGACCAAGCTGAAGAACAGAGAAATAGATTCGTGATGACAACTCAAACCCCTGCATCCACAGGGTGTGCAGAACTGTATTTGGAACTTTAGATTGGTGGAACCATAAACTTCCCCCTGCTTAAGCACATTTGAGTCCAGTTTATATAACTTGTAACTAAAAGTTCATACTGCATCCACCTAAAATGTGGTTATAGAGATTAAATAAATGTAAAATGTACCTTTTACACAGCACATATTCAGGAAGTTATTTTATTTATTATGGAATAATTTTATTACTAAGAATGTGGCCACGGCTGTAGGGATTTTTATTTGCCCAAAGTTAATGAATGGCCCAACTGGAATTCAAACCCAGGATGCCTAGATAAGAATCTTGCCCAGCTTTACGCTCCGTATTTCTGTGGCCTTGTCAGATAGATGGTCCACTGTAGAGTATATATAATGTCCTTATAGGATAAGAGATGACCTGACCAGGCTTGGCTAATACTGAATGGACACTCACGTTCCAAATCCTCAAAAAGCATTTCAACAGCTGCTACTAAAACATTCTGAATCATCACATGAAACGAGGCCTAAGAGGGATTAGAACCAAATTGTGGCCATATTTTGACGCTCCTCAAATTAAGAATTTGGACTAAGCCATGTGACTTGCTTTGACCAAAAAACCTGGCAAACATGACGCGAGCAAGAACTTCAAGAACACTTGCACCCTGACGCTTACCTGGTCTGCCTGTGAGATTCTGAGAACATGTGGCCTACTTGCCCTGCTGCCCAGCCAACCCCTTAACAAGTAGGTGAGGTTATCTGGGATCCACGCTCCCCTCCACCACCCCCCCCGAATCTGCCAGTTCACTTCAGCCATATCAGAGCCCAGCTGAGTGCAGCCCAAATTGCCAACCTACTGAATCAGAAGGTAATAAATGTTTATTAAAGGTACTACCTTTTGGGCTTGTTCTACAAGTGAACTGATGATAAAAGGCGCATTTACTATCCCTGATCTAGGCCAACCCCTCACACAGATGAGGAAACAGAGACCTAGCAAGGAGTAAGACTTGCCTGGCATCACAAACCTTGCTGGCAGCAGTACAGGGAGGAAAGCCATGGCTTACAATCCAGTAAATCCACTGATTGTGTTAATTCCTTTAAGACAGCTGCCAGGATCACAAATGAGGCTTCAGATCTTCAAAACATCTAGGAAATTGTAGCCTTTCGGGCAGAATCTGGTATCCTATGTCTTCATCATCTCCTTTTGGTTTTCAGAGGTTGAACAGATAAATGAAAACTGAGGAGCAAAGGAATGGGAAAGGATTTTCCTGCTCCAGACACGGGGAGGGTGGGCAGGTGTATACAACATGGTTTTGTGGATGTGAATCTCCCACTCAAACTTTCCCAGGGGCTAAGTAGTTCAGGGCCTTTTGTGTGGTGCCAGGATGGAAATCTTGCTCTGTCCAGGATGTCCTGGTGCCAGGGTGATTAGGCAGGACCTCTGGGTAGGGCAGATGCTTCCTGCCCTGGAAGGGAGGTCTTCCCTGCTCTTCTGCCTAGCATATTACAGAAGCTCACGGCCCCTCCTGTTCTACCTGACCCCAAACACTGAAAAGTGCGTGCTTCAGTCCCTATTGAGCAGGGCCCTGTAGAGTCTGAGAATGTTATTACAGCACAATGGGCACAGAGCACTAGGCTCTGGAGACACAGGAACATAGTGTCAGCCCTCAATGTTAAGCCCACTAAGGTCTAAAACCCCTCCTTTGGATTTGGCCCAAGTTCCAGTCTAGGACAGTATACAAGGTAAGGACATAAAAACCTGCCCATGTATGCAAGTGGGTTTGCAAGAACTGGGCTCTGACCTTCTGGGCAGCAAGGATACATTGTGACTTCAGGAACTGCAGGGGTAATGTCCCACTGCGGGTGATTTTGGGAGGGATGGGACAATCCCTGTGGACCCAGCCCTTTCTTCTGGACGCCTTCTTTACCTATTCAGGCTGAAGCCTTTTGTTACAAGTAAGCTGGGCCAGAACCCAGCCCAGTTCCAAGGGGCTATTTTTCATCCCAGGTCTGAATCTCTCAGACATAAGGCCTCAGCCTCTACCCTCTCTCCCCCTGCTGCCCAGGGTCCCTGAGAGGCACACATATGGGGACTGTGATCCCACTTGTGGAGCTAAAGCTCCAAAAAGGCAGAAACTTTGCTCCACATCACACTATGAGGCAATGGCTAAGCAAGGATGGGGGCATTTGCCTCAGGTGTGGGTCCAGGACTCGGGCTGCCTCAGGGGCTGGTTAATCAGGCCCCTGGCACAGCTTGGGAATGCAGAGCCACACTAGGGCTTTAGACTGCTAGCCAGACAATGACAGGCAGGAAGGGAAGCCCAGGGAAGGAGACACAAGACAAAAGCACCCCTGGGTGATTCCATACCCAGGGTAGCCTAGCTTGTGCAGTCTCAAGCCCAGCCTCTAGCCTCCACCAAAACCGGGGGCCAAAGCCTGGGGGAAGTTTGATGGAGGCTGTTGTAGAACTGTTGGTCTGAAATAAGATTTTCAATAAGAATTCCAGCAGGCCTGAGACTTTGCAGAACATGTAAAGATGAAGAGCCAAAACCCCTTTCTGATGATGGGACCAAATTCCCTGCTTTGGGGAAGGCTGTCTAGAAGAGAGAATGAACAATTTTTGAAGAGCAGTAAGCTGGTAAGAAAGACTTCTCAGAGGTGCCCACAATGGAACAGCAGCTTAATAATGAGTGGGTATTTCTCAGAAGGGGAAAGGAGCAAGAAGAGTACGTGCCAGACTAGGAGCAAAGCACATTTCTCGGTGTCTGCCCACCAAAGCCCTACGCCAGGGACACCAGACTAACCACACCTTTGTCACCAGGTTCACAGGACTGGGTAGGGTACTTATGTATAACCTATGAGTGACTCAAAAAGATCTGCTGTGGCAGGTGATCCTCTCCTTGGAATCTGAACACAGAGAAATTGGTCAACTTGTGGGGTGAAGTTAGGACAAAAGTGGAAATTTGAAGGAACACTGCCAGTTGTCAGGGAACAGAGCAAAACATCTAGACAGGCGGCCCAGGATAGGTACAGGGAGGCCACAGGTATCCTGATGCCAACTTCCTACTGCTTGAGGTTAACTGGAATTGGGCTCTATTACTTGCTGCCTATGAGAGTGAAAGACTTGTGTGGGGCAGGTGACAAAAGACGGAAGAGGCCAGGGTATACAGGATCGTGTACAGGAGTTGGGAGTTTTGTCCCAGTGGTGAGCAGTCAGGTAAGGGTTTTACAGGAAGGGACAGGACTCAGAAAAAGCACCATGGTGGCTAGTGGGAAATGGGGCAGGGAGAAGACTGGGAAGCTGGTGAGAGGACAGAGCCCAAGTGAAAAAAATGTAGCATCCTAAAGTAGGACAGCCAAGAGAAGACAAGGCGGTTCCAGAATCATCTTAGAGCTGGGAAAGACCAGACAAAACAAGAAGCTGAGATCTGAACCTACCACTGACTAACCAAGTAGGTCACAACTGCTTGCACTTTAGCCACCAAAGTATTCTCTTGGGCACTGGGATATCTGACCCTCCCCCAACAGCCCTCCTGGCCATTTCTATTCCCATTTTAGCTGTGGAAACTGAGGCCTAGACAGCCTAGCAGTATGCACCCGAGACAATGCTCCCTAGCCGGGAGAAATGAAGGAGGAAAAAGAACAGGGGAGGCAGACCAGACCAGACCAGACTCTTGGCATTAAGCAGACCAGGCCAGACTCTGGCTGGCCAGGAGGACTAGGGTACCTTAAGAAAATACAAACCATCCCATCTCAGAGCAAGTTGGGATCCAATGTCTTTATTGTTAGGGTGCCCTCCCCGTGACCCTCCCCTCTCCAAACCTATAGAAAAACCCCAAGCCTGGGAGTGTCCTGGAAGGGGAGGTAGAGTGTGGGGAAACCTCTGTCCTCTGGCCTGGGCAGTGCCAACAAGGAGGGTATGTGGGGAGGGGAGGCCGATAACTGCACCTGCAGATGATGTGGCAGTGGCTGGGACGTGTGGGGGAGGAGGTGCCTGCTCTCCTGGGACCCGCTGGGGGTGGTATCCAGGGGTGGGTGCCCAGCATGAGGCCTGATACAGTGTACGCCCTTCTCCTGCCGCTGGCCGTCGCTCCTGTCAGGCGGAGAGAGAAAGAGACAAAGCAAAGACTGAGGCTCAAAGGAAGAGCCCCTGGGACCCTTGATTATTACGACTGGGAAGACAAAAGGGCAGAGTGGTGTTTACTATTTACAGACAGAGATGTGCCTGCACTCTGGCTCTGGCCTCCTTATTTTCTGGCCGTGCAATCTTGGGTGAGTCTTTCCCCCTCCCTGAGCCTCCATTTCCTCACTTAAGCCCTGTACCTCATCTGAGAATTGGCTTCACAAGGTAAAACTTAGCCTCCTTGGTAAAACCAACCATGAAGCTCCAAGAGGATGGACCGATATACAGAATCTCCTAAACTGTTTGGGAAGCTCTTGCTGGTGGGGCATCTCACAGAATGAATGTGTCATGTGTAAAGACACCTCTGAGGTCAAGGCCTTCCTCCACCCAAGCCTGTCTTACCCTGAACACAGCCCACAAAGAAATGGGGCAGAGCAGGGTGGTGGGCACTGGCCAGAGAGTAGGCTAGGAGGCCATACACCACTGGACTCAAATCTAGGCTCCACCAATTACCACTTTGGGATCTAGTGAGATATAGGCTACCTCCCTGCCCCCTTCAGTGCTTCAGTTCCCACGTTACACTGATACAATCACAACCCTATGGGGTTGGGACAGTTCCTGGCACACAGGGCATTTCCTCCCGGCAGGATCAAGTCCCAGCCCCTAAGCCTGTCACAGCCATCACTCGGATAATGAACTGTTCCCTCTACCTTACCATGCAGAGCCAGGACTACAGCCACAGGAGGCTCCTGACCCATCTCCCACATATCAAGGACCATCAGAACCCTGTGCTTTGCTAAAGCTGTTCCCTCAGATGCCTCTCCTTCAATCCTGAACAGGCTCAGCTAAATATCAACTCTTCCACAATACCCCTTTGGACCCCCTGCCTCTCCAGCCCATCATCCTGCTCACACTGAGTGGTAATGGTTTGTGTCTTCCTCCACCAGACTCTGAGTGCACTGAGGGAACCCATGCCGGCCGGGCTGGTCTGGCTAGCTCATCCACGGCTCCTGCTCCCACAGCCTACCAAGTTCCTGCCACAGAGGAACATGGCAGAATGGCTGCGGATTGAGGGGCCATCCTTGCTGGGCACAGCGAGACCCTACCAGGTCTGCTTCATGGCATGCCTGCCGCCGCTCTTCACCCCATCCACTGGGAGCCCCATACCTGCTTACTGCAAGGCCCCATCCTCCGCGTCTGTGTCCTGGCTGTGCTCCTGATAGGGAGGGGGCAACAAGAGACCACACATCACTCACTACCAACTCAGAGTCATGCCATGGGGCCCACAGCACTTCGTGAGACCAAACTCTGAAAAAAGAATGATTACGGGACCAGTTTCAACACAGCTGGCTTGGGTTCCTGACAGGACGGTCTGAGGCCGTCCCCCCAGAAGAGAAACAGGACCAGTTAAGGGCATTCTAGGTGTGGGAGGGGAGCACATTTCTGAGTAGAAGGACCTTCTCAGACTGCAGCAGGCTGAATGCCCAGTGGACTGGTGAGCTCCCGGTCCTTGGGACATCTAAGCTTTCATTAGGGCCTTTATGGAGACTACTATGCCTAAGAGAATAATTGGGTCAAAAAAGGAGAGATGAACTAGGGGCATGAGGAGGATCTCTGAACTGTAGTGGCCATGGGCCCATCTGTCCTCGTGCCAGAACCCAATACTGATGAAAAGGAGAAAGTTCCAGACCTGGTGAAGAAGTCTCAGCTCTAATTCTGGCTCACTCCTTATCAGTTAATAAGGCCCTGAGCAAGTTACTCTAATCCTCAGTCTCAGTCTCCTCACTGGGTAAAACGTGGGAATAATAATAACTTTGCACAGTGCAACACTGTTAAGGTTAAATAAAGTTAGAAACTACAGGGCCTGGTGCTCAGAGTGTCTGTTAGGTAAATGAGTAGTAAGCACACCCAGTTATCATACAGACTCAGAGTCTGGTCTATCTTCCTACTTCACATAAGCTCCTTGCCAATGACTTCCCAGCCTCACTCTGACGGGTTCCAATAACAAAGAATTCCCTCTATGCCTCTCTCATGAGACAGCCTGCTTCGTGCTTAGGCAGTAATGGCTTTTAGAAAATCCGCTGGTAGAGTGGCTACCCAACCTCCCTGAGACTTCCCCAGGCAATCCTAGTCCTGCCTGCCCCCTGAAACTTTGCAGACTGTGCACCTTTAAGCCCCTGACTCTTCCCTTGTCCAACATGTATGGAAACCAAGTCTAGAATAGGCCCTGGACTCAAGAGAAGTCTGCCTCAGTCCTCAGTGGGACTTCTGACTGGCAGGTGAAACAGGCAAGCCTTCTTCACAGGAAGAGGAAGGAGGAAGCTCACAGTGACACTCACCAGCTCAGAGGTCCCCCTTCCCGTGCTCCCCTCCTGCGCACCCCTCCCCAGCTGTGCCCTCACCAGCTCTTCCTCGCTGTGTGTCAGCAGCCCCTCCTCATCACCGTCGTCTCGAGCCTGTGCTTCTCCCTGGGGTGTGCCTGCCTCAGAAGCCGTGTCCTCTTGGGGGGCTGGTGGCCGGCTGCCGCCACCACTACTGCCCCCGCCACTGCCACTGCCACTGCCGCTGTCACCCTTCTTCTTGCCATCTTGAGGGGAAAGGGGTGGGAAGAGGGGAAAAGAACTCAGCCTGGGGCAGTTGCCCAAGGCAGTATCTTACGGCAGCTAGGCCTCGGCATGGTTGGATCCATGTGGCATTGGAGGCCAAAGCCCCTCTATGCCCTGTGTGCTGTCCTCCCCGCACTCTGCCCTTGCCCCTGGTACCCAAGCTGGGCAAGGACCCATGGAAGCTGACCTGGGTTGGCCTTCTGTTCCTCGGCAATCTGCTCCAAGCGGCCCAGCAGAGCATCGATGTTGGACTTGATCTGCGTCAGCTCTGTCTTGATGGTCTGCAGCTCACTGCTCTTTACTGGGAGCACAGGGAGTACAGGCTGTCACCCAGATGCTGGGAGCTTGACACTAACATTAAGACTCTCCTTAGCCCCATTCTGTCAACCAGGAAGGCAGGCCAGCGGGAGGAATGTCCTCATCCATGGCTCTTCGGCCAGCAAAAAGGCTGGAGCTACCCGCGGCTTCTCCCTGAGACTTTTGAGGCCCGGCCTATAGTAACCAGATCTTTTCCTGTGACCTCTCAACAATGAAAGGGACTGGAGATGGAGGAGAATGCAGATGTGGTGTGCACTTGAGCGATCATACATGTTTTTCCGGTGCCTAGATTTCAAGGTGTGTGGATGTGGGTGTTTTACCATCGGCTTTCCTGGGTACCTGGCTGCAGCGTTGTGGACACCAGAGTGAATGTGAAGCAGTGGGCCTGTGCAAACTGGTCCTTACTACAGAAAAGATGACACCTTCTTCTCACTGGGCTCCATGTCACCGCACTGGACATTTCTGTGCCCAAACCAAGCCCCTCTTCCTCAAAGGTCAGCCTTTTCCTCTTAGAAATGCAATAAAAATACTCACTTGGTTTTGCTAGAGCTGCAGAACTGTGGGAGATTTGTTTCTTCATCTATTTCCCAATGTAATAATATGCGATTCTATTATTTTGCTATCGAGAAAAAACAAAGAATCTAGGAAGAAGATACAGTCACTCACACTTGATCTTGGCTGAGCTGGTGGTAATGGCTGTGGAGCGGGCAAAGAGCTTGACAGGGATGGTGGTTTTGACACGCCGGACCAAGGGCACTGTGACCCGGGGTCGCTTCACAGGGACTGCCCTGGGCACTGGCACAGGTGACAGGCGGCCCCGATAGTCGAAGAGCCTGTAGGGGCAAATGGGCCAGAGGCTGCAGCATGGCCTGTGGCCACCAGAAGGCACTGCAACTCTAGACCAACAAGTGCTGGTGAAGGGCTGGGCAGTCTGCACTACACACCTCTGCCTGCTCCCAACAAGCAGTGGGAGGGTGAAGAGGAAGGGCTTCCGGCACCTTAAAAACTGCTGGGACACTCATTACATCCACCTTTCCTACCAGTCAGGTCAGGTGAGGGCAGGTGAGGTGGCAAGTGGCAATGGTTTCAGCCCCGGTTTTAAAAAAAAAAAAAAAGGAGCAAACAGAGACCAGTCCCAGAAAGGAGCCTTCCCCAGGTCCCTCTAACACCCAGGCTTGCTGGCTTCTGCTCAGTCAACTGCCACCCCAACCTCTGGTCAGAGTTTGCAAATATCCCTAAAGCAAAATTCCAGTTGGGAACAAAAAGATGTAGGAATGGAGAATCCCCTAAGCCTGCCTGAGCTTCAGTCTTCCTATCTGCTCAATAAGGATGATGACTCCCTCAAATTCTGTGCCAGGCCCTGCCCCCACCCTATCCTACCCCAAAGCTACTGTGAGAGCGAGGCATGAGAAAACTTGGTTATAAAAGCACACATGTTAAAAGCTGTCATGGTGAAAGGCCAGGGTACTGAGACTCTCAAACCAGGAGCCTATGACCTCAGAGGCATGAGGCTGGAGTCCCAAACACCTGTCCTCATTCTGGGCCCTCTTAATCACCTCCTCCGTCTTATTCCACCTTAGAGATGGAGGGGTGAGATACTACAGAGTATCAAGGCTGGACAACCAATCAGACCCCTGGGCTCCCAGACTATATACTGTCCCCAGTGTCATCACCCCGCCCTCTCCAAGAGGGCTTCTTTTCCTGCGCATCAGGCAGAAGCTCAGTAGGCTGAGTAGGAATATCTCACACCACATCTGCTATTACCTTTCCACAGGGACACACAGCCTCAGGGCTACACTATGGGATCACTTTGCTGACAGCCAGGAAACGTGCCATCACTGGCCAATGCAATGCCCCATGGCTTGGCATTCCTTTGTTCAGGGACCCCCTGCCCAGGGTGGTGATGGCTGGAGATGGAGAGTCTCTGGGAATGGATCCAGTCCCAGACCCTGCATTTCTGCCCCTAAGGGGAGGGGGCGGCTCTGGCCTTGGTCAGAATCACTAACCACAGAATCCCAGAGCTGGAGGAGCCCTGAGGGATCACCTGGTGCAAGCCCATTTTACAGATTAGGAAGGGATTGGCCCAAAGTCACACAATCCATTCAGTGGCAGAGCTGAGATTAGCACCTAGTCTTCTGAATGAATCTCAGGCCAGGGCATATTCCACTACACTGTCTCCTGAAACCATTCAGTGGTGAGAAAACCAAGCCTCAGGGAGGTTCTCTTCTTCCTGGACAGACTGAAGCAGGCAGAACAGGAAGGACAAAAGAAGGAAGAACTCTGGAACAGTCCCCATCATGATTTTCACTCAGGAATGTGGCTAGTGCCATGGAAAGGAACCCACAGACCAAGGCTGGAGTCTGGGAAGGCTTGAGGGTGAAGGGATGGGCCACATAGCCTACCAAGGACTCATTTAAACCTCCAAAGGACTGCTGGCCTCCTGGCTATAAATGAAAGGCCAAGAGGCTCTCAATGAACTTTTGAGGCTCCTTCCACCTGGCTGAGCACCTCAAATAGGTAAGGAGACTGAACAGCAGGAGCATGAATGCTCAAACTCCCTGTAGCTACTCTAGTAACCTATTCTGTAATCCAACTTGCTATGGTTATATATCCCTTGCTATCCAGTCCCACTGAGTTTCAACCTAGGTTTAGGAAGAGGAAGGGCGGTCAGAGTGGGAGACAGTATGGGGTGGAGAAGCTCTGATCTGGCCACCTGCAGAACTAGACCCTAGTTGCAGCTCTGCCACCAACTTGTGGAACAGCCTTAGGCAGAAGCCCGTCCACAACTCTGGACTCCGGTTCCCACCTGGAGGACGGAGTGGGCTACACCAGCAATCTCTCAGGACCCTTCCAGCTTGGCTGTTTCATGCCTGGGCACGCCCCTCCCCTGCTCACCTGTCGTAGAAGTCGTCCCGGTAGTAATCATAGTCAAAGCTGTAGCCACTGAGGAAACAAAGGGGAGAGGGCCAGGGCTTAGGGACAGCCACTCAGCCCACTCTCCATAGGCCCTCATCTCCAAACACCTCCCCAAATTCTAGGCGTGGCACACTGTCACCAACCAATGTTCACTCCCTCTGTGGAAAGAGGGACCAATCCCACCCAGATGGAGAGAAAGAGAAGAGACAGAGCGCCCCACCTGTATATGGCGGATGCTGCTCTCTTTAGTCCCTTGGGTCTGTTGGGCTTGGGCTCTCCAGCCATGTTGATATCTGTGTGGAGAAAGGCACAGTCAGATGCTGGCAACACAGCAGGAAATCCAAACACTTATCACCTTCATGTACAGGAGGAGCAATTTCTATATGTTTGTGAGGGACAATGGACTCTCCTAATTAGCACCAACAGAGGTCTTCACACATTAGACTCCTACCCACACATCACAAGAGATATGCCTATTTACAAATGCATGTACATTCAGATGTATGCATGCCTGCACACGTCACACACAAACATACCATGAACATCACATGTATATGCATTCTCAAGCACATTCCTGTAACTAAGTACTTCAGATACATATCTTCACACACTTGTTCATATATCCAGGTAATCAAGTCACACACAAAAATAATATATGTACTCAAGTACACTGAGACTTGGGTCCAATGTCATGTACATAACTGCTCATCTACAAGTTAGCCACATTCAAGCAAATGTTCTACTGAACATCTTTCTAACTAGAATGATGCTTAGCATACGACAGGATCTCAGTATCTGACAAGTATGCATATCTGCTTACACACATTAGTATATTCTGACACATACACTTTATATATTATATATAGTAATGATGTGTCCACATATTCTCCATATGTTTAGTAACATCCACATATCACACATTCAGGAATACATCTATTGATATCCTTTCTTGAACATACATATACACAGAAGTAGGTGCACTGTACACACTCCAAAGTAGACTACCACATGGCCACATCATATATATAAATAACACCAAGGCCAAAGGCACCTGCTTCACCTTGTGCTCATAGCCCCTCCTCCTGGCTCTCATAAATTATGAGTTCCAACCTGGGGGGCACCTAGGTGGCTCAGTTGGTTAAGCGTCTGACTCTTAATTATGGCTCAGATCATGAGCTCATCTCACAGTTCATGAGTTCAAGCCCCATGTTGGACTCTGTGCTGACAGTGTGGAGCCTATTTGGGATTCTCTCTCTCTCTCTCTCTCTCTCTCTCTCTCTCTCTGTCCCTCTAGAGAGCTCACCTGCTCTCTCAAAATAAATAAACTTAAAGGGGGGGGGGGCAGTTCTAACTTAAGACATCTGTAGCCTAATGTTATAAGCTATGCTAGTCCACTGTTCAGTTTCTCTTAGGAATCTGCATTTTAACCGGAACCATAAAGTTTGTCATTAGAGTCACTATGAAGGCAAAGACATGACAGAACCATTTTTTTAAGAAAATTTTTTGAATGTTTTATTTCTGAGAGACAGAGTGAGCAGGGGAGGGTCAGAGAGAAAGGGAAACACAGAATCTGAAGCAGGCTCCAGGCTCTGAGCTAGCTGTCAGCACAGAGCCCGACAAAGGGCTTGAACCCACAAGCTGTGAGATCATGACCTGAGCCAAAGTCGGACTCTTAACTGACTGAGCCACCCAGATGCCCCATGACAGAACCTTTTTTTTTTTCCAAATTTATTTCTAAGAGAGAGAGACAGAGACAGAGACACTGTGAGCAGAGGGGGGGTCAGAGAGGGAGATACAGAATCTGAAACAGGCTCCAGGCTCTGAGCTAGCCATCAGCACAGAGCCCGACGTGGGGCTCAAACCCAAGAATCATGAGATCATGACGTGAACCGAAGTTAGATGCTTAACTGACTGAGTCACCGAGGCACCCTAATTTTTGAGGAGCTTCTAAAATTCACCCTTGCGTATAACTACTTAATTCATACCTTAAACGTAATTTACAACTATTTAGTTATAACATTTCAGATAAGGATAGTAGAGTGAGAGAAACAGAAAAAGGTCTAAGAGGGGAGCTAAAAAGTGAAGGCCAGCACCTGCTCAGGAGAATACCAGGAGCAGGGCCAATGAGAGATGCTTACCCAGTGTCTGCCCGGCCAGCACACGCCCATTCTCTCCCAGCACAGCTGCGCGGGCATGACGCTCATTGGCATACTGGACAAAGGCATAACCTTTGTGCACAGAACAGCCGGCTACACGGCCATACTTGGAGAAGATGGTCTCCACATCTGACTTTTTCACCACAGCTGTGTTGAGGTTTCCGATGAAGACTCGAGAATTGATAGACTTGGGGTCGTTCTTGTTGGTTACGTTGCTTGTCTGGATCTTCAAGGACATGATGGCCACCTGAAGAGAGAGAGCAACTGTGAGGCTGCGTCCTCCAGTTGGGCTCAAGGTCTACCCATGGCCCAAATCCTAACTAAACTGGATTGCTCTGTGCCCTGCTACAGACACACAACCCTACCCTACAGCATTCAGCCTCCCCTTTTTACATCTCACCAGGATGCTGGCCTCATTTAGTACTGACATGATAAGCAGAACCAGGACGTTTCATAAGGGAGAAAATGCACATTTAGAGCTCACAATGCTAGTGAGTGGCAGGGTTGGGATTTGAACCCTGGGCTGCTGGACTCTAAACCCATTCTTTCTTAATGCTTATCTCAAATGTTACATCATGCAGGATCTAAATTTGAAGACCTTCCATAGTTTTTCTTCTGTTCTTTCAATGTAGAACCATGGTGAAGAAGTCACATGGTAACTGCAGGTAATACCTGCTCTAGAATAGTATCACATTATGAAAATTACTCAGTCTGATCCAGACACTGACCTAGTTATGGCTATCTTTATTGGCATCAGCCATTTTTAAAAAGGTAGGCTAAATAAGCCTCACTGAGCACTCATGGCAGGCTAGGGTGGCATGCCATTAAGTATTATTACTATTGTTCGTATTTTACAGAAATAGACTCCAATGAGTTCTCTACTTGCCAGGAATAGGCCAGGTGGTCCCCACAGCCCTTTTTTTTTTTCCATCTTTATCACTCTCCTTTCCAGAGCTAAAGCCAATTTAAATACTACAGTTAAGTCAGCATATTACCCATTTTTATACTAACTCATTCAAATTTTATTGTTTGCTTAGAGATAATATTGTACCTACTTTTTGCTCTCTAAATTCTGGCAATGTCTTTTACCCCAAGGAACCTCACCAATCTCTCCCACCCCTGACCCTGGACATGCTACATTAGAGCACAGGCTCCAGAAGGAAAGGAAAAGGAGGCTTGATGTCAGTAAGAAAAATCTACCAGTAAGTATTGGCATTTGTACTTACTGCCCCAGACTTCTGCTCATTGGCATGGGTTTGTACAACTCCTTTTTGGAACCCTCATATCTCAATACCCCATTGTAGAGCTATTACAGAAGGTGCTGAAGACCCTAAGCGGAAAGGAAAGGAGAAAGGAGAAAGGAAAAAGAAAAGGAAAAAGGAAAGGAAAGGAAAAAGAAAAAAACCTCTCATCAGCCTAGGCTAACTGTAAACACCTGCCTATGAACCTAGTATTTTGGGGTAGAAGGAGCTTCTTTTCAGGGAATTAGAGCAGAGCTGAGTATAGGCAGGGAAAGCCTTATCTTTTGTTCTATAAGAGATCCTTTTCTCTTTGATCCTCCCAGCCTGGAAGCTGGCATGTTCTGACCAGCAGATGGCACTCACTGCAAGGAAACCATAGGCTAGACATGAGAATAAGTAATTCCGAGGAAGAACCTATTCCTACCTAGTGTAGGCTTGCAGTAGCTTGATGGATATACTGGGGTCAAGTGTGTACCATCCCAGATAAAGGACAGGGGCTAAGAGAGCACGGGTATTGATGAAGGAGCTACTGCCGGCTTTGGAAAGGGCCTGGAAAGGACAGACTCTTTTATTACTGTTTACTTTTACATCCAATCATCATTTATTAAGCAGTGAGGAACATAAAAGATATTATCCATGAAAACACAACATACTGTTCATGTGCAGCACAAAATGCTCAATGTATGTGGGTTCCCTTTGCCCCGCCCCCCCGCCCCCATTCCTCACAGTCCTGTCTGATAATCCCTCGCCTACCTGGATGACAAGCCATTCAAAAGTTAATTCTTTATCCGTGGATATAACAAGAAGTTTGTGGGGCTCCTCCATGGGCATCAGAAAACTCTCCTGGTTGGTTCAGCTCAGAGCCATGAAGTTTTGGCTCAGGGAGAAGCCATCTACTGTGGCAAAGGGGAACCAACCACTGACCTGGGGGTGTAGACCAAGATAGAAAGAGAAGGGGGACGATGGTTCAGACCTGTTGATGACTACTCTCTCTGCCACTGACCTGGCAGGGACATGACAGGTGCTGGGCTCCCTCAGACCTCTGGCAGGAGCCTCTGATACCAACCACTGAGCGGAAGCATTTGCTGAGCACCTATGTTTAGTTCTACAACAGGACCAGCACTCACTATGTTTAGTTCTACAACAGGACCAGCACTCACTCCTTGGCTGGTGAGTGAAGTTCATCAGGTTTGGCCATACTTAGTCTTATCTCTTCTCACCTGGGGTTTGGGACAATTGTACATAAAAAGGTCTTTTGCAAACAGTGAAACTCTTTATAGGACCTAATAATTACCCTCTGACTAGCTGAACTCCTCTGTTCTAACAACACTGCCCAATATTGGTGAAACCCATTCCAGATGAGGGTGAAGGTCAGACTGGAGCACATTCTGAACAATGCCAAGAAAGGGCTGCCAAAAGCTGTTTCACACAAAGATTACTAAAGAGACCGGGGACATTTATGCTTGTGGCCATGATGGGTGAGGAACCTGCAGGGCCATGAAGAAATGTCCACCTGAAGCATGCTCCAGGCACCAACTCCTATACTCCCCCCCTCCCCACCGCCATCTAATCAGTCCTCAATCCACTTTCAAGGCCTGTACACTCTCCCAAGGGCAGGCTGTGTTGCTACTATGCATATTCCCTAAGCCCAAAGGGATAGCTAACTATGGGAATGTGCAAAAGCTTTAGTGTCTAAACACATGTTTATGAGGCTCCTCAAAGTGAGAGATCAAGTTGGGCTTAAGAAATGAAAAGCATGCCCAAACTACCTCTTCCAGAACTGCTAGGTTCAGGTACAGAATCCCAAAGAGTCAAGAATTCTAAATTCAGACATGGTCTTCCAGGTTGTTATGAACCTAACAATTCGTTAGCTTCACTCATAACCTCCCAATATTAGACATACGGCACGTAAGTCTCCACCTGTACTCTTGTCCTGCCCTGCAAATGGTAAAGGCAGGCCTGATGAAGGCTGGGGCACAGTCAGTTCCCAATAAACATTAGGGAGGAAGCAATAGTAATAATGTCCCAGGAGGTGTTGAGAAGGGCTAGTGTAGCCNACCTCATTAAAACACTAGAGTATCTGACCCAAACACCCCCCCTGCCCCCTGCAGACCAACCATCCCCAAGTCAGTCCTCCCCTAAATTCTTTTTTGGTTCTTCCAGGCTTCCCCCTAGCTTAGAGTATGAGCCTTAGTAAATACTGACATCCTATTCAGCAGAAGCTGCTTGATTTGATAAGCTATTTCCCTCAGCCAAGCTCTCCCTCACAGATTAGCTGTGTAATTGAGAGCAAGGTGTCTGCAGCCCCCAAGAGGCCCCATGCTTACCAATGAGTCAAGGAGAAGTGGGTAGAGGGATGATTCTTGGTGGTGGGAAAAGGAAGAAAGAACCAGACTTCTTCCCAGAGACGTATGCAAATGTCAGATTAGCGGGGACTTCAGTGAACATGGGGTTTATACACCCTCACCCTGAGGAACAAAGGGGAATGGACTTGGCCACAATGCCCCAGCCCATGAGTGGCAGGGCCAAGAACCCTACGAGTCCTCCAAGTTCTTATATTCCATCTTTCCATAGGGCTGGTGAGAGACTACCCCTCAGGACAGTGAGAGGCTGGGAGGGAGCAGTCCAGACAGGTTATCTGAGGAAAACTGGGGACTGGCTCCCAAGTAAGTGTCTTGACCTGGACCTTTACCTGCTGGAGAAACAACTGCTAAATAAAAGCCAGGCCCATAAGCTAATTAAAACCCACCAGAGACATAGGCTTTGAAATGCAATTTACAGCTCAAAAGGATGGGCTCACTTCCCCAGGCAAGTAAGAACAGAGGAAATTTGGCAAAAACAAATCACTTTTCCCAGCTGAAACATTTCAGATGGAAGCTATGTTTTAGAAGCCACGAGCCAAGCTTGAACATGTGGTAAAGTGACAGGGCTTTGTTAAGGTAGAAAAACCCTAAAACGTATGACCACCCCTGAATTCTGGGTAAATGAGACCCCCCAGAGAACCATCAAGATAGAAAGAGCTCTGATTCTACATGTGCCACTTTATTTAATCCTCACAACAGCCCTGTGAAGAGGTATTTTAAGTAGGGGAATGAAGACTCAGGCCAGGTTATTGGTTAATAGAGAAAGTCGGGACTGGAACCCAGGTCTGTTTGACTCCAAAAGCCTATTCAAAGAGATGCCTTGGGTACTGATTGCCAAGGTAAGATCGTGTCGCCCTGACCAATGATCCCCTCTCCTTGCTCCTCACCTATTCCCTTTCTCCTCATGTTTGCAAAGGATTTTAATGAACAAAACCAGTTTATGTCCTTGACCCTGATGTTGTTAGTCCCATTTTTATAGATGAAAAGCTGAGGCTCAGCAAAAGTAAGTGGCTTACTGAAGGTCATCCAGCTAGTAAAGGGAGCAGCTAGGGGGCTTGAATCCAGGCTTCTCCATACCACTGTTTCAGCAACTGTCCCAAGGCTCTGACTCTGCCATGTTAGCCCTCATAATCTTGGCTATCAGGACCAAATTTAGTCTCTGCCTAACCTCTGAGGCACTCAGCCATTAGAATGCCCAATGCCTTAACTGTAAATCCTACCTGGCACTGGATCTCTTCTTGAAGCACTAATTTCAAAAGAGGAGCTGCTGCTCTTGGTCCTGATGACTCCCAGTGCCACTTAGAGCCTCTGCCAAGGCCAGCCCTGCTGGACATCTCTGGCCTCATTCTCCAAAGTGCAGATGAGGGTCACACCAGCCTGTGGCCAGACCTTTGCCCTTAGATAACACTGGGGATGTGAGAATGATTTTGAAGAAAAATAGCTATCAGTAACAGTGAGGCTATTTCTGGAGAAAGTCAAGCAATTAGGCTGATCAGTGCCCAGGGCCTCCTTGGTCCAGAGGCTCCTGGTTAACAGGCGGCCAAGGATGACAGAACATCTATTAATCTCATTAAACTCACCAGGCCCCAGCTCATTAGCATTGCCCAAATGATCATTACTGGCCAGACAGGACTAATTTCCGAAGGAATGCTCTTTAGTTCCTGACAATTCCCACTCCCATGAGAAACCCCAGTTCCCAGGATATGAATACTGAGGGCTCCTTGAATGTGTGAGAGTATAAGGAGTACAGGCGACAGGTTCAGGAGGCTTGGCCCTGGCTTTGTTGTTCTTAGTCATGTTACCTGCAGCAAGTCATCTATTGTTCCTGAGCCTTATCATCCTTATTCTGAAAACAGAAATAATCTTTGTCCTGATTACCTTTCAGATCTGATATAAAATCAAATAGGCTAATCAGTGTGAAAATGCTGTTGCATCTGTAACATACTATAAAAGGATAGAGAATTATAGCTATTATTACCCAACTCCTATCCCCTTCACTCATTCAACAAACATTTCTTAAGCATTCCCCTCTGTGCAGGCACTATGGAGATCCTGGGGAAGGATGCTCAAGGGTCTTGTCTTCTACTAGCTTTTCAACAAAGCCCTCTCTCCAGGAACCTGTTTCTTAACTGTTTCCTAATAACAAAGGAAAGAATGCACTTGAAATCGTAGAAACTGCACAGGCCCTGGAGTCAGACAGGAATGGGTTCCAATTCCAGCCCTTTATAATTCACGAGATGTAAACTTGAACATGCTCCTTAAAGTCACTAAACCTCAGATTCCTCAAATGCAAAATGGGAATTATACCAGATTCCAGGATTATTAGGATTAAAGTGTACAGAGTGCCTAGTATAATGGCTGAGACCAGGGGGTATTTACATAAGAAACTCAAAAATGCCCTAGGCCCTATGCAAACAGATGAATCTAGATCAGTAGTCTAGATCACCCACATTCCAGCCCTATGTTCTTTACCTTCGTCATCTCCCAGTGTTCCATACTCTGCCAGAGAATAAGCAAGTCAGGGGTAGAGAACCTACGCATACTCTCTCCCTTGTCCCAATGTCTGGAACCAAATTAGAAATTTCATAAAGGAGCTTCCCACCCATGCCTATCAAATCACTACTATAAGGGTCTGGGAAAGGAAAGAACACTAGCTGGGAGGGGTTTAGGGTTTAGGCCTTGCTGAGCCAGTGACTCACTCCTCAGCTATACCATGAGGTCTCTATTCCTAAACTGTAACATTGGTAACAGCATCTGATAGGCCCTGAGGGGAGACCCAAAAGCAGAGGCAGGGCTGGGGCCTCAGTCACCTTTCCCCACAGTGTTATCTGGGTATCTGGTACCCTAACTCTACCCCTGACTGTGGCCTTAGGCTAAGGCTTAGCATCTGTGACAAGCAGCCCTTATAGCTACAGGGGAGAAAGGCAACAAGGAGTGGGTAGGTATAACCCTGGCCCTACAATCCCCACTACTAAGTTACAGTCAGGAATCTAAAATTAATTGTCAACCTCTTTATTATTTTTGCCCAAGCAGTCCTCCAAACACTTACCTATGCATTCAATAATAATTTTAGCTATCCAAATACTCATTCATAAGTGAATAAGACCAACTCATTCACCCAGGAATTGATCTGGTACCTGATCTCAAAGTACTCCCAGTCCATCAGGGGACAGGCACCATGACCATAAAGCACATGTGCCCTGGGCTGAAGTTCGCTGCCCAAACAAAGTAGTCTGGGATATCAGAGAATGGGAAGGAGCATCACAGAAGTCTCCACAAGAAGTATGTTTAAGGCTAAATATGGGGAGAGGCTCTGCCTGGCAGGAGAAATTGTGCTAACAATGTACAAAACATGCCACTTTTTCCTCTTTGCTCCCCCTTTAAGTATATGCAGGGCTGGAAATAAATGTCTCAAATAGGAGAATTTCTTCAGTGCTGCCTCTTCTTCCCTTGACAGCAGCATACTAATTCTTATCTTGGGGAAGAACAAAACAGAAACACACAACTTAATATGCAGCAGATTTATACCAGGCACTGTGTTGGAAACTTTACAGGCATAATCGCTCATAATCTTGACTACAACCCAGTGAGATTAAGTTATCATCTCCACTCTTCAGATGAAGAAACTAAGGCTCAGAGAATTTAAATAATTTGTCCACAGTTACATTTTACGTGGCATGATTAGGATAAAAAGACCCTAATCTTACCCGGCTCTAAAGCCGTGCTCTTCCTACTCCATTAGATTGCTCCCACTGACTTCCCCCCTTCCCACAGAAGCTTTGCTGCTGATGTGCCACGTGACGTTGTGTTCTGGAATATGTGACCACAAAGGGCCCCTTCAGGGCTAACCATGATAATCATTACCAACACTTCCTGAGCACTTACTACTGCACTCAGTATTCTGCTATGGGGTAGGTGATGGTATACATTCTGCTCATTTCACAGATAAGGAGACTAAGGGTTGAAGCTTAGTCTTAGACTAGCCAGGAAATGGCAGAGCTGCAATCAATCAGTCTGAGACCAGAGCTGTGGTGCTCTTAACCTTGGCCCAAAATGGCTTCATGCCAGGTGTGCCCTGTACCAGCCAGGAGGTCAGCTTCTAACACTCTTTGGTCCTTTGAGCATGAATGCATGGGGTCTTGCTAAGGGCATACTCTCAAGTCCAAGAGCCAATAAGCACTTGCTGAAAGCCCGGGGCATGGTCCCCCTCCCACTTCCTACACCTTAAGGGGCTGGCTCCTCACCGTGATAATGTGGCAAGATTAGTCACTGCTTGCTGTTGGTTGATTAGAGCTATTCTTTTCTGTAAATGAAGTTTAAAAGTCATCAAAGGGTCTGTCAGCTGTGACTTATGAGCCTCTTTCCCGCAAGGAAGTCAGGCAGTGACAAATGCCCCTCTCATTCTACCATCCATTAAAAATCGGAAAGTGCCATGTTCCAATTACTGGAGACCCCGATGGAGCTCATGGAAAACCCTGTTCCAGGCTGTGGCCATTATTCAGACCTGGCAGGCTGCCAGCAGGGTAGGGCCCCATTGGGTAAGAATGGAGTAAGAGCAGGTTTCTGACTTTGTGAGCCAGCTCTTACTATCCCTTGTGTTATCTCTGGTGGGTTTATCCTAGACACATTTCATAAACGAGTCAAAACATGGACACCATGTGGGCTGTCTCAAAGTACTCAGGACCAAGACTGCCTAGACAAACAAACATGAGGAAACAGAGTCATGCTGCCACGTGGAGAAGGTGGGGAATCGGATGCTCAGAAGGGAGAGACGATGTCGTACATAGGATGTTCAAAGAAAGTACAAACTGAGAGGACCCTTACAGATCATCTAGTGTCATCACTGTCTCAGTACTCAATATTCATTACATGCCACGCCCTGTCCAGCTAAATGCGGAGGAACCAGATGAATAAAACATAATCCCTGCTACTGAAGGTAGATGAGGTGCTTAAGGTCTAAAGATGTGACTTGCTGAAGGTCACAAAAATATACCAGGGTCAGTGATAGAATGAGAAAGCAGGTCTCTAGATATCTTGTGAAACAGAAAAAGTGGAGTGACAGGGAGCCCTCCTATGTGTCAGGCTCTTCAGGCAGAACATGCCATACTGGTTAGAGTGCCAGCTCCTGGGGTGCCTGGCTATCTCAGTCTGGAGGAACATACAACTTTTGATCCTGGGGTCGTGAGTTCGAGTCCTATGTGGGGTATAGAGATTACTTAAGTACCTTTTTTTTTTAAACTTAAAAAAAAGGAAAGAAAAGAATGCCAGCTCCTATTCAAATCCCACTTGCACAGTACTACAGTCTGACTTCTGTTAAGTCCCTTAAATTATCCAAGTCTCAGAAAAATGGGGATTCAGAGTTGTGGTGAAGATTAAATTAGAGAATACAAGTGACAACACACAAAGGCAGGCACATATTAAGTATCCCAAAATATTATTTATCATCAAGTAATTCCTGAAACAAGTCTTTGAGGTAGGTATTATCAATCTCATTTTACAGACAAGAAGATTGAAGTTTTTTCACTGTCACACTAAGCTGGTACTTCTCAAAACTCTGTGAAGAACTACTTTTTTTGTTTTGCTTTTTAAACTTCCAATCATCCATTACAGACAAATACATTTGTCTAATACAATAAAAATGCCAAATTACTAGTTTCTGGGCACTTACTATCCATTTCTAGACTTCTCACGACCCTGCAAGAGTTGTGGTCTGACATCCACTAGCAGGCTACCCTCAAAGCGACTCTCACTCGCCCCTGTCAACCTCCATGGAAACTAAAGCAAAGAAAGAAAAGTTTATTTCATTTCTTTCAAGTCCTTTAGCCCAATTCTTTTAGACTTCAGTATTAGACCAATTTACAAAAACTATCTTAACCTTTTTGCTTTCATCAAGAAAGAGAACAGGGTAAGCAGGCCAAGAGTAAGTTCAAGGGCTTTCCACCAAATACTTCAGGTGATTTATCTTGGTCATCTACTCTAGGTCATGTTATATCCTTCAAGGGAAAATAATCTAGGCTGTCTGGGACTGCAACAGTCTTCCTGAGGCCTGGGGATCTAAGAGGAGGGTATATTCCTGAAGAGCCTGGTACTTCTGGACCCTTTGTCCCTAGACACTAGAAGACATTAAGAAACTAGGCAGGAAGGGGAGGCATGTTGTAACTTTCACAGTCTTGTATCATGGCTGCTTACACAGTAGTCTTCCCTCAACTAGGAGTATTTTAAAAGAAAGATTGACAAATTCATTCCCAAGTTCCACAATATACCGAAGAGTTGACTAGCTGAAGCAGACTATACACAATAGTATTTGAATCTTCCATGTCCATGGCCAAATTATCATCACTGTACAAAACTTCGTTCTAACTGAGCCTATGTGCTTAAACTATCTTTTGGCACAACCGAAAGTAGAGTGGGTCATATGATACGGTATAGACATGAAAATAACCTGCTGCTGTGAAGAGGGGCCTGTCCTCAAGCAGGAGCCGAAGCCTGCATGTTTATTCCCACATAAGAGGCCATGTAATCTGATCAGGAGAGGAAACTTCTGAAGCCAAAATACCTCCACTCTACCACTGAACTAGCTGTGTGACATGATCTTTGGGTAGTGTCTTAAGTTCTTTATGCTTCAGTTAGCTCACCTGTAAAATAGGGACAAGCAATATATTTCTGTGGGGTTCCTAGAGGATAAAATTTCTGTGTTTACAACAGTATCTGGTACATAACAAAATTAGCCACTGCTGCCACTATTGTTACTGTGGAAACTGTAAGTACTTTTCCTTGTAAGTATCAAAGGGAAAGTGGTGAATTCTGTGACAATGTCACTCAGAACTGAACTATGATGAAGGAAGGATTACTATCACTGTGGATGCAAAAGTCTCTTCAAACATGTCACAAAATTTCCAGTATTTGGAAACGTGTCTTGAACATAAAAGGAATCATAGGAGTAGGGACTCATTAAGTGTTGAATGAATAAATGAGTATCTACAGTAAAGCAGCCCCCACCCCCAAGAAAATACAACTGGAGAAGGGCATCAGGAAAAGGTCCCTCCCTAAGTAAAGGTTCCAAAAGGCCTCTTTGTATCTTAAAGACCCAGAATGCAGGTTGGGCTCCTCTTCTGGCCAACAGGGCCCCAGGGGCTGATCCTGTAAGAAACCTCTACTTGCTCACTGTTCTGTGTCTCCAATATAACCTGCATATTATGTGGCTATTCTATTCTGAATAAGGCTGCAGAAAGCTGGGCAATGGTAGTGCACATAGCCCCATTTTCCAGTCTATCTTAGAAGAAGTAAGGGAGGAGCACCTGGGTGGTTCAGTCAGTTAAGTATCTCTCTTCAACTCAGGTCATGATCTCACTGTTTGGGAGTTTGAGCCCCACATTGGGCTCTCAGCTGTCAGTGAGGAGCCACTTCAGAACCTCTGCCTCCCTCTCTCTGCCCACCCCCCCCCAATTCACATGTGCTCTCTCTCCCTCTCAAAAAATAAACACTTTTTTAAAAAAGGGATTCTGAGGAAAACAGAAAGGGAGGCCTAACCCTTCCCAAGCCAGGCCTTGCCCTAAGTTAAAATAGCAATACAGGATTGCTAGCTTTGGATTTCTGCTTGCCTGTGGAGCTCTAGGTCCTGAATCCCACCTCTACTAGTTGTGTGAACTTGGGAAGGCAATTTATTTCTCTGAGGTCCAAGGTTTCTCATCTGTAAAATGGGATAAAAATCCCTGTTCTGCCCAATGGCAATGCAGGTTGTTATGAAGGTCAAAGGAGATAACATATGGGAATGTACTCTTTTACAGGAGATATGCTTCATAAATATGGACAGGAATATTGCCTGGATGGACTGCTGCTGCAGGTCTTCCTAGACAGAGGTACCTGGGCAGGAAGCCAGTCGGCTGGAAGCAGGGGGTGGATGGTGCACAAACTGGCACTGCTGCCAAGCACTGTGCCCCCCTCAGGTGCAAGGGCAGTTGATTAAAATCCTTTCACGTGCAATCAATATTTTGCTCATTACAACAATCTTTCTCCTTGAAAATACTGAATGCCATCCCTCACAGCTCCTCAAAAGCTTGATCTTGCAGACAGCATATGCATTGGCATATATATTTTTTTCTAATTTCCCACATTCAGAAAAGGGAAGAAAGCTGACCTCTCTCCAGGGTGCTGATCTAAATGTAAGAGCTCACTCTAAGCAAGATCCCACAGTGCCATGTGTTTGGCCCAAAAAGACCACTAAGAAGGATGTCAGTCATAGTCACTCTACCTTTGTCCCTCTGATAACAAATTAACTCCACCAACATTACTAAGCATCTACCTTAAGAGATAAAGCAACTGTGTCCCTGCCACCTCCTGTTTAAAAATCTTCAATGGCTTCGAACCACCAAAAATCAAGTTCAACTCCTTTAATGTGGCTTAGAAGCCCCTTCATGAGTTAAGGCTATCAAATCTATATACAAAAATACTCTAAGGGGTTATTGAGTCATACTCACATTACAGATAAGTAAACTCAAGTTCAGACAGGCAAACTCAATTGCTCATGGTCACACAGTAATCAAGTCAACATGAACTGGGTTCTTCTAAAGGCCTGGGGATCAGACTCCAAAGTACAGACTAAAGTTTGGAACCACCTTTTCTTGGACAAAGCTATATGAGACAGGTGTGGGGAGAGGGCATCAAATGGCTAAGGCAAACCCTTCCTTTCAGGTAGCTGCTTAGACACTGTCCCTTGTTGGAGGCTGCCAATCTGACCTCTTCCACCCTCACAGCTACAGCATAATTAATAAACTTGGCATATGACCAAAATATTCATTTGCATGTAATATGGAACACATTTGCATACCTAAGCTCAAGAGGCACTGATGCCACAAGCATCAAATAAAAGCCAACAATGAACCACAACAGTTGGGGGGCGAGGGGGAGGGAAACCCCCAAGGCAACAAGCATACCAATATCTAATGAACTTCTAAACTAGTTAATTCAACTGATCATGACAGAAGCAGCTTTATGGTCTTTCCCCCAGTCATCATCTCAGAAAGAATTAACTAACCCTTTCTGGTTCCCTTTCCCCTCAAAAATGAAACACTACACTAAACAAGTTTCTACACTCTAATAGCTGTTATTTCCCCAGAACTCTGAGGTCTCAACTGTGGGAGCAGGAGCATGTGCTATGGAACAGAGAGACCAGGATTTAAATCCAGGATCAACCACTTACTTACTAGCCACGTAACCTTGGACAAGTCATCAACTCCCTGAACCAGTGTTCTCTACTAGGCATATACGTCTCCCACATACTGAAACATCCATCCCCTCATTGACATAGTGAACCAAGGTCTGATCTGGCCTCCTAAAACTTTTAGAATGTAGCCCTGCCTCTCCATTCTTACTGTCACTCTTCAAATTCATCCTCTATGCAGTTACTTGAATACTATCACCATATCACTCCTTTGCTTAAAACTGAAATTTAAGTTTTGCTTTATTATTTCAAAATTCTTAGCCAATAATTTGGGTATTTAGTGTGTTTATTTTTTGAAATTATCTTAAGAAATCATCTAAACCCCTACTCCTCTCTAGGATGGAACTACTGTCAGTATCTTGGTATATATCATTTGTTCCAGTTTTTCCTTTTGCATTATATTTGGGTTACATTGTTAAATCATCCATCCAATTCTGTAACCTAATTTTTTCAATTAACATTTATAACATATATATGTTATAACATATTTGTCCTTATTGTTGCACAGTTTTCAATAAGCCCCATTTTTTGTAACTACTGTTTTTAATAACTGATAGTTTTCCCAAGTGACTTTATCATAGTTTATAGTGGTTGTAGCCAAGTGATCATTTATGCTTTTCCCAATTTCTCATGATTATAAATAACATCTACAGTAAAGTTTATTCTATACATTTGATTATTTCCTGAAGACAGATTCCCAGAAGTGGAATTATGTCAAAATGTATAAACATTTTTGTGTCTCTTAAGATACACTAATTTCTTTCTAAAAATGCTGTACCTACCAATTTACCCGATCACCAATGAATGCCACTTTCATGGCAACCTCACCAGAATCACGTATTATCATGGGGCAGAGTGAGGGGGAAAAGGGGAATCAATTAGGAGAAAAAAGGCAAATCTTCATTGGTTTTCTTTCATGTATATGTGAAATTAATAGTGTCCTGTGTTTATTAGTTTTGCCGGCTACAGAGGTTTTTTTAATGTTTTATTTATTCCTGAGAGAGAGAGAGAGAGAGGCAGCGTGAACAGGGGAGAGTCAGAGAGAGGGAGACACAGAATCCGAAACAGGCTCCAGGCTCTGAGCTAGCTGTCAGCACAGAGCCTGATGCGGGGCTCGAACCCACCAACCGTGAGATCATGACCTGAGCCGAAGTCGGACACTCAACCGACTGAGCCACCCAGGCGCCCCCCATCTACAGAGTTTTGAATGCCACAAAGAAGTTATTATAGGCTCCTAGGCAGAGGAATAATATGCTGACAATATCATGTACCTACTCATTTAAAAATCATTTATTGAGCACCTATTACTGTCAGACACTGTACAAAATATGAACAAGCCCTGGAGGAATTCACAGTCCAGTGGTGATCTCAGAAAAACCAGAACTTATATTTCATCTTGATAAGGGCTATGACAGGAAGAACTCAAAAGCATGTCACTAACCAAAAGGACAGGAGAGAAGAGAAAGGAGGAAGTCTGAAAGGAGTCATCAATAAGTCCTGATCTTGTCCAGACGGATGAAATGATGTTAAGCCCAAACACAAATGAGAGAGAGAACATTTTGGAAAGAAGAAAGAGCATGAGCAAGGCTGTGGAAGCTTAAAGAAGCTTTACTTCTCATTCTTTAAAGTCTCTGAGGTAAGAAATTGTGGTTTGGCTGGAGTACAAGGAAAGCAGAGGACCTGGCAGAAGCCAGATCAGAAAGGGCCTTGTAAGCCACGGAAGAGCCTGACTTCATGGAACCCATGACCCTCTCCCATGTCACAGGCAGGACAGTGCTCAGTAAGGAGGCATTCCTAAGTCCCTATAGCTCTTCAGAGTCTAAACCCCACAAGTCAACCTCTGATCATCCCATCTGTGTGGACTCCTTTTTGTCTTATGTGTTAGTCTTCTCTCACCAAGCACCATAAAACTTTTGGGGCATTTTTCACGTCACCTCACATATTATTAGGTACATTGCAGGAACTCCCAAAGTGCTCGTGGACCAATTAATTAGAGGTACCTCATGCAATAATACATACAACTCACAATGCCCTTGCTGCCCTGTCACAGCCTCTGCCAATCCCAGCAGATGCTCAGTCACTGCCTCTCTTGGCAGATGTCCTGCCTCAGAAAGCTACCTCCCCCATCTTGCTCATTCTGCCAAATAAAAAAAAAAAATATGCTTGGGTACAAGAAGCTATAAAGTAAGTGATAACTAAGGAGCATATCAGGTGGCCAGGGGGAAACCTGAGGGACATAAATCTTTCCCCAGGGTCCACTCCTCAAGTCAAGGACTCCCTCAGCTCTACTGGCAGTTTTGGAACACCACCACCACCCCCCTCATAAAAATAAAATGGGTTTTTCCAATTCAGCATGTTAAAAGTCTCCTTTGAGTAGCTGCTAACCTTCTCTACAGAATTACCTACTTTCTACATTAATAACAGTGGCTGGCTTTAATGATGACAAGGATATTAATATGACGATTATTTCATCATTTAATATAACAGTAAGTGATTCCTACCCTGCTAGTTGTGGTATGAGGCATGGGCAGTGGGGTCTGATGTGCTGCCTAACATCCATCTGAGGAGACTGTATTAAAATAATGTTTCTGTGCCACCTCTTTCCTACACTGACTGTGAATTCCTGATGGCAGGAACAACACTTTCAGCATCCCCTCTGCCTTTCAGGATAGGCCCTGGCCAAGAGTGGGAACTCAGACATACTCGCTAAACTGAACACACACCACTGCCCCTGCGACCTCCACCATCCATTCCTCTTAAAGAAGCAGGCTGTACAGACAACAGCCAGAGAAGACTTGAGAGAGACGGAAAGGAGGCATCTTTGCAAGGGCTTAATCCACCCAGCCTTTAGGAAAGTCTGTTTTAGAACATAATACATGATTGTCAGGGCTTATTATGTGATAAATGAGCTGCTAAGTATTTTACTTCTCATTCTTTAAAGTCTTTGAGGTAAGAATTGTATCAAGATCATGACAGCCTTTTCTGAGGTCCTTTTAGGAGAATGATTCTGGCATCAGACAACCTGGGTTCAAATTCCAGCTCTGCCATATACCATCGGCTATATGATCCTTGGTAAATGACTTAACCTCTCTGAGACTTAGTTTTCTTATTTGTCAAATGGGAATAACGTTGCATTATCTTCCCCATGAGGTTGATGGGAGAATTCAATGAGATAATGTACCATCAAGTTAAGCATTCAGGAATTTTCTAAATGAAAAATCTATTACTAGTGGTCCCATTGTTCCAAATATCACACTCTCACCTTAAGTAAGATTAAGAGAGAGTTTGCTTCTTCAGTAAAGCAGAACCAGAGCCTATTTGATTCGGTGATGGAGGCTAGGGCAAGAAGGAGTTATCATGAGCATAAATCCACTCATGTGATGCCCCTGAGGAAAACACTTCAGAAAAGCCCTGGTTTCTCATCCCCCAGGCAGATGCAGTCACTCCCTCTTCTGGAACCCGATATCCTCCACAGGCCTCTGCTACAGCAACATTTGCTGCACTTGTTTTCACCACACCTGTCTCTTTCCAGTGTACTCTGAACTCCTTGAAGGCAGAGATTCTTTCATTAATCTTTGTAATCCCAGGCTCCCAGGCTCTGGCACTGCCTTGACAATCAGTAGATAGATGTTCAGTGAATTTCTGTTAATGAACAGGTGAAAGAATCCTAGGCGGACGCTGTTTCAGTAAATGGTTTCCAAGGGTTCCTGACATGGCTCCTCAAAAGTTGTACAACTCCTGTACAGTTGGTGTTCATGAGATGAGGCCAAGTTCCTTACCCATCATTATGGCAAAAAGAACAGAGAAGACAGTGATGGGAGAGAAAACAAAGGAGGGACAGGGCAACAAGCTGGGGACCACTGGTGTCTTTGTTCAGTAGACAAAGGGAGCAGAGGCTCAAAAGAGAGGTTGAGGGGTGCTTGGCTGGCTCAGTCAGTAAAACATCCAATTCTTAATCCTGAGGTCACGAGTTCGAGCCCTATGTTGGATGTAGAAATTAATTTTTTTTTAAATAGACAGAGAAAAAGGCTGAAACTAAAGCCCAGAGACTGCTGAATCTGGGCTTTCTGTGGGGAAAGATGTACGAGGTCGTCACCAAGCAAAGGCTACCATCCTGGTCAGTAATCAACATAGCAAGGGAGACCCTGAAGTATCTGGTGACCCTCAGTAAGCCCAACCACTGGACCCCACCATGCTAGTTTGCTGGAAAGAACACTGGTCAAAGAGTTTGAAAACGTGAAGATTATTCCTAAGAATGTACAAATTTTTCATCTAGTAAGTATTTCTTAAGGATCTACTATATGTCAGGCTGGAACTAGGCACCTGCAATACAACCATGAATATATCACTAATTTGCTACCTAGACCTTGAACAAGTCACTATTCCTTCTCTGAGCCTCAGTGCCCTCATACACACATGGAAAATAATGTCACTGGACTGTTTTGAGTATCAGATGTGGTCTGAAAAATCTACTGTACAACTCTGCAAATGCAAAGGTGATACACTTACTAGATCTGAACTAGAAGACTTAGCAAAATGCAAAGATGGCTGCTATTAAATGTCAAGAACAACTCCTTCTACCAGAGGCTCGATAGAAATCCAGCAGCACATTTTTTTAAGTAGGCTTCACACCCGGCACAGAGCCCAATACAGGGCCTGAACTCAGGACCCTGAGATCATGACCTGAGCTGATATCAAAAGTCGAACAGACCCTTAACCAACTGAGCCACCCTGGTGCCCACCCACCAGCAGCATATTTCTACCCACTGAATTCTGTGGTGGAAATGGCAATGGAGGAACAGAAATTTGACACATTCTCTTCTAACCTCTCTTAGGATCCTCCCCATTGTTACTGGTGTCAGAGTGTTCACCATTAAGAGCTGCACTGTAAGCCCCTTGGATGAGTCCCTGGATGCAAAGGAAACTTCTTAAACCAAAAACAGACTTAAAACTTTTTGGGTTAGAGGAACTTTTCCAAACACTAAGCTAATTACCCAATCCCGGGTCCTTCCACTGCTTAGAAACATTTGGTGGCCATTTAGCCTGTTGTTTCCTAATCTTTCTGTTTACTGGGATAAACACATCAAAAGTGAAAACTTTACGCTCTAACAATACTCTGATTAGTGGTTTGCAGAATCCTCCATAATTTCATCATTTGCTGGCTAGAAGAAGAATGGTAGAGTGCAAATAGTGTGGCCCAAATGGAAGTCAGGCATCTTGAACTTCAGACTTGATTCCACTGTGGACTGGCTCTGTAAACTTGGGTTATAGACCTCTATTTCCTACGTCATCCAGAAAATAGAGGAACTGGATCAGCTCAGTGTTGTATGAACTCTTCCATGGATGACCAGTGTTTCTCAAGATGTTAATGAGAGTTCCTCACAAAAGGGGCTCCAAGGTCAAATACAAACAGGAAATTTGGCATATTCCACCTCCCCATAACACATCACTCCACCCAGAGTCACATGCACGCTATGGCTCTGACAAGTCAGCAGGAAAGAAATATTCTTCACATTATTCAGTCTGACTTTTCCCAGTTTATTAACATCTCTTCTGAGGAAGACACACCAGAACACACCTCTGGGGTCCCTTTCACATCCAGCCCACTGTAGTTTGTATCAGAAGTACTTAGCCGGTGTGCCCCAGCACCCTTGCTCCCCACTAATTCAAGTCTCTTAAACTAATGAGGCACTTAAACGATACTCTGGTTAACAGAAAATTATTACTTGTAGCTCATTTTATTGTAATGAGTACTAATTTTCAAAGACTCAGAATATAAGAATTTAAAAATACTTGAGATGGAAAACCTGCACCTACTGAGCATCTAATACTTGTTCTGTACCATTTTTTTATTCATTATACCATTTAATCCTTAGAGAACCATGAGAGGTAAATATTGTTATCCTCCTGTTACAGAGAAAGAAACTGAGGCTTGGAGAGGTTACATAACTTGCCCAGTTATACAACCACCAAATGGTGAGCACCAGACTTCAAACCCAGGACTACTTGTCTCTTGGGTCGTGATTTTGTTTAGGGCTCTGCCACCATGACTATCAGATAGTCGCTAACCTTCCCTGGTCACAACTGTCAAGTGGGAATTATAATCCTTGCACTGCTCCCCTCACAGAGTTTCTCTAAGACTCAAAGGCAGTGATGTGCTCTGTGATATATAAACATATGAATATGAGTGGCATTTGAAACATTATGAACAAATGTTGATATTTCCTTCCATGATTTATATGGTGCCTGAGGTTATTACTGACTTCCCAACATGGAAGTCAACTTCCTTATCCCAGTTACTCTCCACCCCAGAAAATCCTTAAAATTTTCTGGTTAAGATTTTGGATAAATAAGAAACATGTTAACTTCTCAGTATTGATTACTACTCAGTCTCTTTGTCATACTAAGTCACACTAAGCAGCCAATCTGCTTAAGGAGTCCTTAACAGGACTCTGACTCCCATTAGAGTGAGTGGGAGCCTGGTAGGAATCCTATAGCTAGAGGAAATGTCAGAATGGCTGTGGGACAAGGCTCCTTAACCTCATTTTGGGACATCCCTGGGAAATAAGTGAAAAGGGTCATTTGGGACAGCAAGGCCTAAAGCATCTGTATGAAATACATCCAGGAGAGCAACAAGTATGGGTGGGTATGGGGGTTGGGTGACAGGAGATGGGAGCTTCACTTTGGCGGCCAGCTTCACTTTGTTCTGGGACAGAAAAATACCTTGGCAGGGGCCTACACACAGAAACAGGAGTATATGGGTGTAGGGCTCTCAACTCATCTTCTGTCCCTGTGTGGGATCACACCCTCATGATCCACACTGCTATGGCCATCTGCTCCGTCCAGCTTCTGGGAGACTAAGGCCAAAAACAACAGCAAAGCATTCTTGGAACCAGGCCCTGGCTGGGGACAGAGAAGTAAATAACAAAAGGTCCCTGCTCTTAAAGAAAGAGCTGCACCATGATGGTCTGAGCCTAACCAGAAGGTCTCTTGTATGGCAAAGTCTCTGGTTCACAGAGTATATTCAAGAATTGTGTAACCTGAACAGACTCAAAGGAGCCTACATTCTATAATTTAAGAGTACCTGTTTGGTATCATAAGCCCTCCATTCCACGGGCACCTGGGTGGCTCAGTCGGTTAACCATCTGACTTCAGCTCAGGTCATGATCTCGCAATTCAT
This sequence comes from Crocuta crocuta, assembly GCF_008692635.1. Classification (NCBI taxonomy): domain Eukaryota; kingdom Metazoa; phylum Chordata; class Mammalia; order Carnivora; family Hyaenidae; genus Crocuta; species Crocuta crocuta. The sequence goes on from NW_027530847.1 coordinate 1,593,806, forward strand.
GGGTTTGAGCCCCATGTTGGGCTCTGTGTTGACAGAGCCTGAAGCCTGCTTTGGATTCTGTGTGTGTGTCTCTCTCTGCCCCTCCTTCACTAGCACTCTGTCTCTCTCTCTCTCAAGAAGTTAAAATAAACATTAAAAAAACATTTTTTTTTTAAATGAAGAAGCCTTGATTTCCAGTCCTTAGTCTGGCATAAATAATTCAGTGAACTCTGGGCAAATTACTTAATTTCTCTGAACCTCAGTTTCCCATCAGAGCCCAGCAGGCTCTGTCTACCACCATAAGGTGGTATAAGTAGCTAATTAGATAATGGTTGAGACAGCACTTTACATGGCACGAGATGGAACAGCCATAAGTGAAGGAACACTGGGACATACAGTCTTAAAAATTCAGAGCCTAGGGGCACCTGGTAGCTCAATTGGTTAAGTGTCCAACTTCGGCTCAGATCATGATCTCACAGTACATGGGTCTCGACCCCATGATGGCCTCTGTGCTGACAGCTCTGGGCTGGGAGCCTGCTTCGGATTTTGTGTCTCCCTCTGTCTCTCAAAAATAATAAACATTAAAAAAATTTTTTTTAATTCAGAGCCCAGTCTGGGAAGACTGAAATTAACCTCCCTTTCTTCCTCCCTAGCCAACTTAGGTCTGCCTTTCTCACACTGGAGATGTCTTTGTATTTCTAGTGATGGGAGAAGGAAATGGGCCACACAAGCAAGGGACAGGAAGGCTGTCATCTTTATACTTTCAAAAGTCTATTTGGATCCACTGTATTTGGATTTATAATCCTAGCTTTTGTTAAACAAAAACTGTGAAACCATGAACAAGCCTCAATCTTTCTGTTTTAGTTTCCTCATCTGTAAATAGGGGGGAGTTTCCTAAGTGATGAGATTGTAGCTGAGATTAATTAATTAATGATGGGGAAATGTTCATAAACCACAAAACGCCACACAAATACCAGTTATTACAAAGCTGTCTTCCCATCAGCTCATGAGCTAACACAGAACAGTGCTTATCACCGCTTGACAGGTAAGATAATCAAAGCCCAGTGAAAATACTGACAGTACCATACAACTCCACTGTGACTTCCTCCAGCAAAGGTAATTATTCCTTTGATTTATTATAGGAATTGTTTGTTGGTTTGTTTGCCTCATTAAACTGACGTATCTCAGAGGAAGGGGACTACATACATCTTATGCATTTTTGTACCTCCGTGCCCAGCATGGCACACCTAAAGAAACACAGGTGTAGGGGCGCCTGGGTGGCTTAGTCGGTTAAGCGTCTGACTTTCGCTTGGGTCATGATCTCGCGGTTCGTGGGTTTGAGCCCCGCGTCGGGCTCTGTGCTGCCAGCTCAGAGCCTGGAGCCTGTTTCATTCTGTGACTCCCTCTCTCTGCTCACGCTGTCTCTCTCTCTTTCTTAGAAATAAATAAAAAACATTAAAAAAAAAAAAAAGAAATGCAGGTGTAGACCTAAATGACTAACACTGGTAGCAGGNGCAGGTGTAGGGGCGCCTGGGTGGCTTAGTCAGTTAAGCGTCTGACTTTCGCTTGGGTCATGATCTCGCGGTTCGTGGGTTTGAGCCCCGCGTCGGGCTCTGTGCTGCCAGCTCAGAGCCTGGAGCCTGTTTCATTCTGTGACTCCCTCTCTCTGCTCACGCTGTCTCTCTCTCTTTCTTAGAAATAAATAAAAAACATTAAAAAAAAAAAAAAGAAATGCAGGTGTAGACCTAAATGACTAACACTGGTAGCAGGAACACATCTAGAACCTAGGACTGATCCCTCCAAAGAGGAAGTGGCCTGAACCTCATAGATTTGACTCGTCTTAACTTCTCTCTTCCTCAATTCCTCCACTCCAGCAGGACTCAATTTCCCGTTCCTGTAAAGTCTTTGGGCCTTTGTACATGCTTGTCTGCCAACTTTAAACACTCTTCATCTGCTTCTTTGCCTAGCTAATTCCTATTCACCCCTCAGATTTGGAGGCCTTTCTAATCTAATACTAGGGTTAGGTATTAGTCCTCCCATGACTGTTTTTTCTTTATCACAGAATCCTGGCACGCAGATATGTCAAAAGTGTCAGCTGAAGGTTGAACAAATGAAAAAATGGATCTAGAAATCCAAAAGTGATTGATGCCGGGAGAGGTTCCTGGCCTGGAAGTCAAGAGGCCTGGCAGGCTCTAATTCTAGCTCTACAACTATGGTGCTCAGTGATCTTGGGCAAACACCAGCCGTTCTTTGAATGATCCATAAATGAGCGACTGTCTATGAATAACTCTAGAAGGTCCTTTCAGCACAAACAGTATACAAGTCTTAAACTCATGCTAAGTCCTAGGGAGGAGGAACTTCAGAGGCCAACTGTGTGTTCCATAATATGGGAAGCTCAATATCCCTACTCCACAAGCAGACTCTTCTTCTGTCAGCAGCTCCCAACCCGTTGGTTTACTTAATTCCTCTTGATGAATTGCCAAGAATAAATCGTAGGTGAGCAGCAGAGCATTTTAATGAGTCCAGAGCCTAATGAATCTTTTCCTTCCTGTGTCAATTAGAATTTCAAAGCTAGCATCCCCAAGGACCAATTTATTGGGAACAGAGAGAAGCCTTTTGTTCATCAGCTGCTGCCTGAGCTACCTGCCCTGGCCGTCTATGTCTGCTATGTAACAATCCTGCTTACTCAGATATACCACCTGGAGCGAAAGACTAGCCTCAGAGGCTCCCACTTGCCCAATATTTCTGGGGCTGAAAACTGAGGAGGGAATGGAGGGATCCAGGATATGTGCCAGGGGGAGCGGGGGTGGAGACTGTCAGAGAATCAGAGCAGCCCTGACTTTAATGCCACCTTCTAAAGATACTAGTCTTCACAAAGCTAATCACAACTGAGCAACTTGCCATTCACTCAACTAAGTATCAGGTATTGTGAGACACTTATTTACCTAAGGCATTCTGAATCCTCACAACAAACTTCAAAATGGTATCAACAGCACTGTTTTACAGACAGGAGGCTCTGAGAGGTCAAGTAAGAATTACACACACACAAAAAAAAACACAATTAGTAACTGGTAGATAGGAATCTGAACTAAATCTATGTGACTGCAGAGACTGGACTCTTTCTATCACACCACAGTAGCCTTCTCCAGGGGCTGACACAAGGTCAGCGGCTGATGTCATGAATGGCAGAAATAGCCTATGGGCAGCCACAGCCATGTTGGGACACTTGCCACCAACATACTGTCTTTTGCCCAGGCACAAGCAAGGGTGGCTATACATTGCTGCTCCTCTTATTCAATAGAGTTGGCAATCTCCTCATCCTCAGAACACAATCCAAGCAGAGTCACCATCAACACTACCCTGAGGCTCCTACCCTAGATATCTTTTGATTTATTTGATTTGAGAGGAGTTGCCAATCCCTGATCTAATGACTCCCAGCCACCCAGTTCTGTGCCTCCCTGTCCTGTGCTCTTCAAATCACACAGAGCCAGCCCATTACTGATGTTCAGTCATTAACAGAATAACATTTCCCAAGGGGAGCAGGTAAGCATGTCAGGTTTCCCAATTGTTATGGGATGAAATTTTAGGGCTCTGGTGGGAAAAACATTTAAGAGTGAGGTCAAGAGTCTTGTCCAAGTTTACATAGCTAGAAAATAGCAACCCTAGGAACACAGGGATGCACTGAATCCTAACCTGACATCTATCACATTAAAAAAACAAAAACGGGGGGGGGGACAGAAAAGATTAAATGAATGCTTTGAAAATTTTTTTAGCTTTGAGAGAACTATAGATTTGCATGCTGTAACTATTTTTTAAAAGCACTTAGCACAATGCCTGGCACACAGAAAACCCCTAAGTGGTAGCTATTAGATAAACAAAAAAAAGGGAGGGCATCCAGGATGGACCAGAGAGGAAGAAGCGTCTCTTTATAAAATGCTTGAGGTCTACACATGTTATACTATAAATAATCTTTCCAATGACTCCATTAAGCAGGTATTAAGATCTCCATTTTACAGATAAGAAAACTGCTCTCAGGGCGCCTGGGTGGCTTAGTCAGTTAAGCATCCAACTCTAGGTCTTGGCTCAGGTTCGTGATCTTGCGGTTCGGGAGTTCAAGACCCATGTCGAGCTCTGCAAAGACAGCATGGAGCCTGCTTGGACTCTCTCTCCCTCTTTCTCTGCCCCTCTCCTACTTGTATTCTTTCTCTCTCTCAAAATAAATAAATATTTAAAAAAAGAAAGAAAATTGCTCTCAAGGGTCAAGTAACTTGTCCAAGATTACTTTGTCCCAGTATGTGCCAAAGCTGGGATTCAAATCCAGATACACCCAACTCCAAACCCTGTTCTTTCCACATTGCTTCTCTGAAGGTAAGACTGAGGCTGGACTTGAAAGACAAGCCTGAATATAGACTAGAGGATAAGGGCAGGCTGCTTGTTCAAATGTGAGGATATCATGAACACAGGTGCAGAATTTAGCAACATCCTGTCTTTGCAAAGACACTGGCCAGAATAAAACAGTAAAATCACAGGGCAAAGACCAAATAAAAAACTAAGGTAAGAGCACACGGCAGAGAGCCATTACATGCTAGCTGCTTGTCAACTACGTGAGTCACAACTTGATTCCCTTTTGTTGGGCACTAAAAAAGGGAGGTAGCCTGCAGAAAATAAAAAGCCAGAGACTCGGTGGCAAAGGAAATCAAGTTCTGCCACTCACTAGATAGGTGGCTTTGGGCAAATCACTTGTCCTCTCTGGGTTTCTAATATCAGGGGGTTGAAATAAAAAGATGTCCAAAGAATGTCCAAGAACCTCTCTAGCTCTGACTTTCCAGGAATCACTATTATCAGATCATATGTGCAAAGGTGGGTCTGGGAAATGCTAATTCTGTGATACAGAAAAGTAGCCTGAAATGAAACACCACAATGGTGTGACAGGAGCACAGAGAACAGGAAGAGAGAAAGAGAGCTGAGTGAGGGAAAGGAGAAGGAAGGGATTAAATGAGATTCAAGTTAATCTTGAGTCAAAGCCAAAAGACAACAGGGAGGCAAAGGAAGGGAAGTTGAACCAGGATGGCACCAATTCTGGCCTTGCTGATAACTTGCGGTATGGCCCTGGCTATTTATTAGTCAGCCTCATTTTCTCATGGGCCAATTGGATCTCAGGGCCCTATATATTCTGGCCTCAGCTGTTCCCTCACCAATCTCATCTCCTGCTTTTTTCCCTCCAGGGTGCTGCTCTATCTAGCCACACTGTTTGCCTTCTAGTTTTTCTACAAATGTGTTCTTGCCTTGGTAACTGTTCACTTCCTCTTCTATCAGCTGAAAATTATCTTCTTCCTCAGAAAAGGCTTCCCCAGCCATTTTTTAACCCTTTACTTCTGCTTATCTTTCTTCATAATACATACAAAATGATAGAATAACTAATGATTTACTCATTTTCTGCCTCCCTCACTACAAGTTCCACAAAGGTAGTCTGTTTTATTCACTACCATATCCCACCTCCAAGAGTATTATCAGGCATTTGCTGAAAACCAAGTACAGATTTGAGACCTATTAGAACAATCTTATTCCTAAATCTCTTACATGTATATCTCCTCTCCTGCCAGGTCCCTGAAGGAGGCGTATCAAACTTGAGATGTACAGGCTCTCTCTCTCTTCCTTCCATGCATTTCAGAGCTGCTGTTATAAGTAGAGGTTTACTGCTTGAAATAGTCCCTCATTCAACTCTGAAAATGATTAAGTACACTCTTTACCAGGGATTTAGTGTTCCATATTAAAGATGGAAACCTGGCCTCTTGCTTTGTGCTTGGATCTTTGGGCCACACACCTGGGTCCTAAAGAAGTTGGTTTGAGGCAGGCAGAGAAAAAGGCACTGAAGGCATGGAGGATATTCCCATTATACTAAAGCCACTAAATGCCCCTTCCTGGGTACTCCTGAATACTCTACCCTCTGGGAGGCCAGAGAGGCAGTATGGTACTCAGAGAAGATTGATATGGGATCTGTGGGGTTACGAGGATCTGAGTTCAAACCCCAGCTCTTTCAGAGACTAGATATATGACCTCAAGCAAATTCATTTACTTCTTTGAGCCTCAGCTTTTCCCTCTAGAGCTATTAATAATTTAATGAATTACAAAGATTAAAGGAAATAATAAATTTAAAGTAACTATCACAGGATCTGGCACATAGTAGACACAATAAATGCTACCTCCATCAAGAAGAAAAGGGTAAACAGCAAAAAACAACCGAACATGATTCACATGACAGGTAGGGAAGACTTGGGGACAAACCCCAGCCAGCAGCAGATCAGAGCTGCTGATCAGAGTTGCTCAGAATGGGAATGGGCTGATTTGGAGAGTCTGATGTGCTATTCTAAGAGCATCTGGATCTTGTAGCAGCCAAAGCAAATCAAAGAGAAGTGCTTATAGAGCGCTTGTTTCTAAAACAAGTGCAGGCTGTTATTGACACACGCCACAGGGGAATTGAGAAGGCTGTTGGCGAATATGTTAAGAAAGCTGACATGCTTTCAGCTCTAATCTCTGCTACTACACACACATCTCATCTCTGCTACTACAACTGACCTTGGCTCTAGAGAGAAGAAAACTGGACAGAGATACAAAAGACCTAGGTTCTGGCCTGAGTTCAACCCTGAGCAGGTGACTTAATCTCTTTCCTCAACTTTTTCCTTCCTCCTCCAAATAATAGTAATTCTCTATGTGCCTCCTACTTTATTATCGCTCTATCTTATCATTTTCAGATGATGATACCATAGCTCAGAAAGATCAAGCAAGTACTAGAAGGAATTTGAATTCAAAGTCTGCTGTCAAAGCTGCATTATCTCCCAATGTTAAACGAGGGGTTGAACCAGGTGGACCAAAGCATTCCTCAGCTTGAAAATTTATGATTGCCAGTGGCCTGAAATTGTGGTTTCAAAAGCATTCTAAATACTCTAGGGCTAGACAAAGCCTGGCTTGTTAAGCCTTCGCATATAAATGAAATCCTCAACACCAAGGATATCCAAAAGAAAGTGAGCAGTGAAATTTCAGAAAGACCTAAAGAGGTCCTTGGAGAATACATCACCTAATTCATTTTATAGATAGGGATAGGAAGGCTGCAGAAAGAGAAACAGCTTGACTGGGAACACCCAGAAAGAGGTAAGGAGAACAAATTGGGTCCTATGTCTCACAGTCTCTCTCTCATACTTGGTATCTACTCAGTCTCCAACCTTCTGAGCCATTCTGATCCACTCTTTGATATTTCTTTTCCAAATGCTGGGTGACATGCAGGTCCCTGCCCCTGCAGCTGGCTCTCAGACACTTCCAACACCTGCTCATTGTAGATAATGGCTCTTTCATTTTAACTGTCCTTGCTGCAGCCTTGAGCAGGACTGAAACTGAGGCTTCTTTGACCCCACTGGATTTTGTTTCCTCTTGACTCTGATGCCTTTGAACCACAGACCAACTTTCTGTCTCACTCCTTCTTTTCAGAACACATGAAACTGAGGCTCAGACATATTAAATGCTTTTCCAAGGCTGAGTTAGTAAAACAGTTAAGAACCTGGGTCGCAATATTAACCTTCTATTATAAACTGACACTAAACACACAGTATCATAATTTATTCCAGTCACTAGTGTCCGAACACCTATCCAAACCAGGCAATTTTTTTCATCATCTCCTATTAGCATCTCAAATAACCATATGGGCATTTTTGTACCCATTTTGCGGATGAGGAAACTACAGCTCAGAGGTACACAGGCAAGGTGTAATTAAACTTCCAAAGACCAGTTATACTGCAGGTAACTTTGGTCTCTTGCCGTATGCACTTAGTGCAGTAACTCTTGACAGATTATCCTAATGGGGCAGGGGGAGGCTTGGAGGCTGGGGAAGAGTAGAAATTCAGACGATACAAAATGACAGATAATTCAAAAGAAGCAATTTATGCTTTTTTAGGACAGTTTAATTATTTTTCTGTGTTTGTCCCATTAAATCCTAAGTCCCCTCACTTTCTGTCCTACTCATCTCAGCGTTCTAGCACCAGAGCTGCTGATAGACCTTGGTTTCCTGATCCACTGTTTCCTAGTTCCACAGCTTAGATTATTGATGTCTTGGCCTTATTCTTAGGCCCAGGACCCTGCCTCTCTGCCACAGCCAACATCCCTAGAACTGCCCTCTAGCTGATCTGACCTAAAAGGACCTATCAGTCCCTCTTCTGTCTGGTCTGGTGCTCCACTGGGACAGAAAGACACTCTGGTTTTTATGAAAACTGGAGAAGGAAGGGGGGAGACACGGGGCCCAATATAGCCCCAAGCCCTTTACATACTATTCCTTCCCCCCAAGTGAGCTGGACCTTACTGCTTTCCTGTGACAGCAACCCTCAAGAAAGCCGGCTGTTTCTAGAACCAAAGTAATAAAATATGGGCAAAATTCCTGGGTGGAGAAAGAACAGGACAGCTGCTTCTTATATGAGCTGCTCTGAGAGCCTCCCTCAGATTTTCTCTTCAGAATTCTCTAGGAGCCATCTGATGATCACCCTGGAAGACAAGGAACCTTTCACCTTACTAAGCCAAAAGCCCACTTTGTCAGACATTCATCCCACACTTTGAAGGACAATAATGCATGGCTACCGCCCATGGACCTTCTGTCCCTGGTCCCTATCACCATAATTACAAACATTAATAGTCTCATATTTTGCACAGTATCTAACAGTTTTATACAGCACTTACTTGACATGTGTCGTACATAGTTTGATGGGTAGAAGCTGTTATTCCTTGTTCACAGATTTGGGAACTAAAGGCCACAAATAAGTAACCAACAAGCCCAGGTATTCCTCAGAGCTCTTCCACCTCAATGTTACCTAAGAGATCTACATTTAAGCCATATTCTTTAATAGAATTAAATTTCTGCTTAGAATCTCAGTCATTATCAGGGATTCCTCAAGGTCTCAAAAGGGATCTTGAAGCCTCTAAAATCTGTGAAGTGGGCAGCTATCTCCTCCAGCTTGTATCAGGCAAAATCTCCTCAGAAGCCTGGGGAGCTCTGGCTTTCCATGTGTCACCTGACTTGCTGTTGCATCACCCTGATATCCTACATGAACCTCAGGCCTCACCCAAATCCTGACTAGAGACAGGCAGGATCAAGGCTGTCCAGCACTATGGGTCTAGCCCTGCCCTCTCCCAGCTCGTAAAACATACAATGCAGACAACTTGTCTACCCTACTTTTTCTGAGTTAGGCCCTCTGTGAAACTCCAGATACTTCTGCAGAGACTACCACATCAGGAGCACACTGACAGCCCACACATCAGTCAAGCCTGAAGACGATTCATATAGACTGCAAAGTCCCTTTAAAAGACAACCTAAGTCAGGGGTGCCTGGGTGGCTCAGTTGGTTAAGCATCCAATTATTGGTTTTGGCTCTGGTCATGATCACACAGTTCGTGGGTTCAAGCCCTACATCAGGCTCCATGCTGACAGTGCAAAGCCTGCTTGGGACTTCTCTCTCTGCTTCTCCTCTACTCGCATGTGCTTGTTAGTGTGCTTTCTCAAAATAAATAAACTTAAAAAATTTTCTTTTAAATAACTTAAGTCTTAAGAACTAGAAAAAGAAAAGCAAACTAGCCCCTAAGAAAGCTCTTTAGGAAGTAATAAAGAGTATAGGAAGAAATCAATGGAATAGAAAAACAATGCAACCAAAAGTTGGTTCTTTGAAAAGATTGGCAAACCTTTAACAAGACTGACCAAGAAGAGTAAAGATACAAATTGCCAAAACCAGAAATTTAAAAAGGGTTATCACTACTGATCTTACAGAAGTTAAAAGAATTATAAAGGAATACTATGAACAATTTTAAACCAAGAAATTAGTCAATTTAGAAGAAATAAAAACATTCCAACAAAGGCACAAATTATCAAAAGTGACTCAGAAACAGAAAATCTGGATCAGCCTACAAGAAAAAAAAAAACCCACAAACAAAAATTCAAATAGTAATTAAAAATCTTCCAACAGAGAAAAGCCCAGGCCCACATTGGCCTCCCTGGCAAAGTCTTTAACATATTCAAAAAGGAAATAATCCTTATTCTTCACAAACTCTTCCAAAAAACTGACAAGGGAGAAACACTCTCCAATTTCCCACTCAATCTATTAGACTAGGATTAATAGGTTACAAAAACAAAAGACATCATAAGGAAAAAAATAAAATAACAATACCCCTCATGAATATAGATGTAAAAATCTTCAATAAAATAGCAATGCAGGGGCACCTGGGTGGCTCAGTCAGTGAAGCGTCCAACCTCGGCTCAGATCATGATCTCACAGTTCATTAACTTGAGCCCCCCATGAGTCTCTATGCTGACAGCGCAAAGCCAGCTTGGTATTCGCCTCTCCTCTCACTCTCTCCTCCCACACACCACTCCCCCCCACCCGGCTTGCTCTCTCTCAAAATAAATAAACTTTAAGAAACACCACAATACAAATCCAACACCATTTAAATAGGATCATACACTCTGAGGATGGGGAAAAAAAATAAAATAATAAAATAAATTAAAAAAGGATCATACACTCTGACCAAGTGGGATTTACTCTGGAATACAAGGTTAGTTTGACAGCCAAAAATCAATTAATGTCATGTGAAAGAACAAAAAACACACAATCTGTAAAATCCAACATCCATCCATAGTAAAAAAAATCCCTCAGTCAATTAGGAATAGAAGGAAGCTTACTCAGCCTGATGAAAGTCACCTACAAAAAATTCTACACCTAATACCACACTTAATAGTGAAAGACTGAACAACTTCTCTAAAATTGGGAACAAGGCAGGAGTGTCTGCTCTCACCAATCTATTCAACATTGTGCTGGAGGTCTTAACTGGAGCAATCAGGTTTTTAACTGAATGTCAGATTATATCTTTCCTCTACTCAAAACACTCCAATGTCTTCCTATTTCACTCAGAATAAAGCCCTACATGATCTGGGTCCCTGTCTACCCTTAGGACTTCTCCATACTCCACTCTCCCTCTTGCTCACTTTACCTCTAGTCAGTAGGTTCCCTTTTGCTCCTCAAACATAGTAAGCATGCTCCCTGTTTTAGGGTCTCTGAACTTGGTGAACTCTATGCCTGGAATGTTATTCCCCAAGATACTACACATAGCTAGCACTACTACAGTTCCTGCATATTTCTGCACAGATTTTATTTTCTGAGAGGCCTTTTTTCACCGCAAAGTCCTTCTCTGTTCCCTTATCCTATTTGTCTTCATACATGTTCATTTGTTTATCTATTTTCCTCCACTAAAATGTAAACTACAAGAGAGAAAACTATTTTCTTCACTGCTGTATTTTAAAACTGTGCCTGCCACATGGTTGACACTCAATACTCACTGAATGAAGAATATCTTTAAAAATAAAGCTTTAGATAGGAAAGTGAATTAAAAGGGGAGCAGGAGGAAACCACTGGCTCAAGAGCCTGAGAGAAACCAGGGTTTTAGGTCACAGGGGAAGACCCAATATAGAATAGAAAAAAATTTGGTTGTCTGGAGCTGGGTTCTTCTGGGTTCTAAGCTTAGCTCTTCCAATCACTGTCTGTCTCTAGGCCTCAGCAATTTCTAAAATGAGAATATCACCACCTACCTCCCAAGCTGCTATGAAAATGAAATCAACTTATGTAGAGGATTCAGTATAGCATCTGATAATATAAGTAGACATTATAATTTAACATTTTTTGATATCCCTAGCCTTCAAGAGGACCTAGAACTACCTTAAACATTACCTGGCTCCACTTCACTGAAGTACATAGATGTCTGTAGGACTGCTGCCCCTAAACTAAATGGCCTCCATACTCATTTTAACTTCTCTTTCTTATCATTCTTATTTCATCCTTCCCTTACTGTTAGCTTTCAGCTCTCTCCTCTAGCCGTTAATATAGCAGCTCCTCTCCCCTTTTTGATATGCTGCTTTGAATCTTATGGGAGTTTAGAAACCAGATTACTAAGCCTGTTACAATAACACGTAAAACTAGGAATAAATTAGTGCCGTACAAGGCTTAAGGATGACAATGCTTTTTTTTTTTTTTTTTTTTAGTTGAAACTTGTTTTTATCAGAAACTTGGGTATATTAGATAAATAAGCTAGACACTTTATCACATGGAATCATTCATAGTTTGAAACAATCAATAATGGAATTCTTTACAGGGCAGTTGGTATAATTACAGTAAGGTCCAAGCTTAGCACCCAGGCCATGGGAAAGCCAGAAGCTACAGAGCTTAAGTTAACCAGACAAAAAGAGGTGGCAGCAAGAGCTTGGAGATTTAAGAGTAGGAGGAAAGGTTAGCTAATAGGGATTCCAAGAGCATCAGGCTGGGGACAGACCTCTCTGTGCACTCTCCAGCAAACAGACCAAAGAACAAAATGTCCACTGTTACACAATGTGAAGAGAGTGGCTTAAATCACTGACCATGGGCAAGAGAGAGACGGTGGGGAAAACTGGATGATCATAGCCTCTGATAAGATTATGAGGCTCTAGCATAAGTTCCTTTTTCACTAGTAGTTGGAGGGTGAGAGGTAGGGATAGACAAAGATCTCAGGGCCAAACTAGGAATAGCCCTCCTCTTCTAAGAGGACAGTAGGAAACAAGGCAACATCTAAGTGGAAATTAGTCAGTGAGTGCAGACACATGCTGGGCATGGGCTCTTGAAAAGTGCTTTAATATCAGTGCTAGCAGTGGCCTTGGAGCCAGGCTGTGTGAGTGCATTTAAACCTGCACTCTGTAGCCCCCATGCTGCAAATTATGCTGCCGATGCTGCCTGGCTTTGTCTCTGTGCCTTGGAATCCCTTCCTTTGTGGAAAGATTGAACTTCGGATAGAACCTGCAGGAGAAGGAGAGGAAGGGAAGGGTATGGGAGAAGATTTACAGCACAAATCTCCAAAGGAAAACCTTCCCGTTTCTCTTTGGGGAATGGGGTGGCAAAAAGGTCAGGGACTGAGGTGCCAGAAATACTTATAGTGCTTTATTCTCACTTTCATTTCAGTCATGCTGCTTTACAATTTACAAAGCTTTCCAACTTGCATTTCCCATTTGATTCTCTATGACATCCTGCAGGGTTGGTGTACACACAAGAGACATATGGGGGTGTGAAGAAGCATTCCAATTTTACAAATAGGGATGTAGAGATTGTCTAAGGGCAAGTGTTGAGACAGAAGAGATAAAAACCCAGGTTTCTCCCAACTCTAACCCGCTCTTCAGGTCCCTATCTGTGCTGGCCCAAGTGTCTACAGTTATATGTTACAGGTGGAGCCTGGGCCTCTAAATGCATGAAGATTCTTTCCAACTTTTACTCTCCTGGCCCCCTCACTAGAAATGCCATTGCCTCAGAAGGAACCTCCATTTCCTGCCTTCTCCGCTGGGCCCCTCAAATAACTGGATCTCCTTCTTGAATCTCTAAGGAGGTCTGTCTTTTTTAACTTTTTAAGGGAAATCAGGATTCCAGGGTGATTAACAGCCCAAGAAAAGTCTGCCAAGTCAGGGAGAACAATGGTGTTTACAATGTGACTGACCAGGTTCTAACATCAGCTTTATGGATTCCCAAATGTGATCCCCAGGCAATTTATTTCAGCTTCAGAGCTTCAATTCCCTCTTCCATAAATTTTGTCTAGATTAAATGAGACCCATAACACAACTGGTTCTTAATGTGTTAATATCCCTTCCTGTCTCACCATCTTTGGTTTTCCCTTTAAGTTTCCCCTGATTTCCCCTTCACACAGCCCTAACTCTTTCATTCCATCCTCACTACTTATATATAATCATATTTTCTAGGACTGATAAAACTAGTTTCGGAAGCTGACCTATGGGCTTGTTAGGCCACAGTCAAGATTGAATTCAGGAATGTTTCTAAGGGCCATAACATCATGTTAAGAGAGTTTATAGGAGAATGAATTATCTGCCAGGTCCAGGATAACCCCTAACACAAAGCAGCTGGCAGAAGTCAAAAAGAATTGAGCCTGCTTTGCCTTACTCATGCTACATGATCTCAAGCCATCTCATGGCAATTCCAAGAGAGCCAAGTTCAATTGTCCTCCCAGTACAGGAAGCTGCCTATGCCAATATCTCAGACATGGAGTAGGAGAGTAATCAATCGCCTATAAGTTACCTGTACTAAAGTAAAAATAAGCCCCAAATCAGTTACCCTGTATCTTGGCCCAAGTTTGCCCATAGTTTGCCCAAGACCCTCACTCACCAGCCCGCAATTTCTTCTTTTGGGTTACAGAGTCAGCACCAGCTGCTTTTGGGAATAGAGCTCAGCTAAAAAATAGAGAAGTCAGTCAAGGTCCTGCTCAGAATAGGCATGAACTTAGGTCAATGAAGGGATTCCAAGTTCCTGCTCTCACAAATCTTGCATCTTTGCAAAAGATAGGTTGATAATACATTATTTTAGGTCATGCTAAGTGCTATAAGGAAAAATAAAGCAGAGTAAGGGAGGAAAAAAATGACAAGGAGTGAGAAACCTTCAAAGGGTGACCACCAAAAAGACCTGAATGAAGTGAGGGAGTAAGATCTGTAAGATCTGAGGGAAGACTGTTTCAGAGAGGAAGAATAGCAAGTGCAAAGACCCCTGCAGCAATAATAGGCAAGAACATGCTTGTTATGCTTAAAGGAACAAGAAAGTCAATATAGCTAGAATGTAGTGATGGAAAGAATGAGATATTAAATATATATGGAGGAGTTAATTATGTTCCCTATTTTATATATGAGAAAACTGCGACACAGAGGTTAAGTGACTTGCCCAAGGCCAAATAAATCAGTGGCAGAACTGGGAATGGAGGGGTGCCTGGCTGGTTCAGTCAGTAGAGCATGCAACTCTTGATCTCAGGGTTGTGAGCTCAAGCCCCACACTGGGAGTATAATAGAGATTACATAATAAAATCTTTAAAAAATATATAGGAACACCTGGGTAGTTCAGTCAGTTAAGCATCCAACTCTTGATTTTGGGTCAGGTCATGGTCTCATGGTTTGGTTCAGGAGATCAAGCCCTGAGTCAGGCTCTACACCGACAGTGTGGAGCCTCCTTGGGATTTTTCTTTCTCCTTCTTTCTGACCTTCCCCAGCTTATGCTCAAATAAATAATTAAATAAATAAATAAATAAAATCTTTAAAAAAAAAAAAAAAGAACTGTAAGTGAATTCGGGTCATCTGGACAACTCTGTCTCCATCTTGGGCCAGGTTACTCCAGGCTTAGATAACCTGGATCCCAGCTGGGACAAACTTTCAAGCACTCTAAAACTGGTTTCAGGTCTCTCTACTCATCCCCTCCTCTGATGGGCGAAGAGAAAGAGTATTATTTACCTGGAATGTGGAATAGAGAGAATTCTAGGGTTATGGAGAACAGCAGCACATGCCAAGCACTGTTGTAAATCCTCAGGTCATGATCTCACAGTTTGTGGGTCCAAGCCTCATGTCAGGCTCCTCACTGACAGTGGACAGCCTGCTTGGGACTCTTTCTGCCCTTCTTCCACTCACTCTCTCTTTCAAAATAAATAAACACTAAAGAAGAAAAAAAAGAAGGAGGTAGAGCTGAGACTTGAACTCAGGAAGTCCAACCTCTCTCTGGGGCTTGCCCTGCCCTCTTAACCACATTATACCAACTTCTCAAAAACAGAAGAAAAAGACTGGAAACATACTCTAGTCCTAGCTAATATGGCTCAGAGTCCCCATTTACACCCAGCCTGAAATCCTCTCCATTAACTTGGGAGTCTAGACTTCTTACTGAAAACCAGCTAAAGGACTATCCTTTAGCCAGGTCGTTCCAGACACCTCTCTAATCTCTAGCTACTGTGATCACAAAGCTATGATGACAACCACAACAACAGCCATGCCATTTAATAGCCGCTAACATTTAATGCACACTTTAAATACAGCAGATACCAGGCTAAGCATCTTACACGCACTCACTATCTTGTTTCAGACACGGAGAAACAGTTGCTCCAAGACATGGGTAGCACAGAGTCCGATGCAGGGCTTGAACCCATGAACAGTGAGATCATGACCTGAGCCGAAGTCGGATGCTTAACCAACTGAGCCACCCAGGAGCCCTGAGAACAGTTCTTATCCTTAGGCTCCTTACATCCTTAGGCTCCTGTTATCCTCTGTGAACTTCCTGTAAAGGACTACTAATAATATTAGGCAGGATCCAACAGTTCAAAGAGTGTTCCATGTGTTATAAAAATGGAGAAAGAAATTAGGCTGGCAGGAGATGGCCTTAGACGTTTCACAGGAGCAAGGACTTAAGCCAGGCCTTGATACAGAATGACAGAAAGACACATGCTACTACTATGAACCAGGCACTAAGCTAGATGTTGTGCAGTTAACCCTTATAATACCCTGTGAAAAGGTGGTGGCAGGTCCATTTTATATCCAAGGTAACCGAACATGGGCAAGGCTAAGTGTGCCATTCAAGGTCAAACAGCTAGTAAGTAGCTGAGCTAGGATTTGAATCCAGGTCTGCTTTACTTTACTCCAAATCCTATGTATGTTTACTTACTTCATGGTCTGAAATACCAAATAAACTCTAAAGTTCTTCCTACTTTAAAATTCAATGATTTGAATGAGGAAGTAAGGGAGGAGGTTTACTGCTGCTAAGTCTTATTTGTAAGACTGTAATTTTTTGGCAGGTTTAGGGTCTTATTAACTGAAATAGACCAAGCATCTGACACAGAGCCTGGCAGGTTATACTTAGAAGTCACTGTACATGAGCAAATAAATGAATAAGCATCTGTCCCATCAACCGTTGTTCTGAGGTTTAGAAGTAATGTCCAAAATTTCAAGCTCCACGTTACAACTTGTAGCCCCAGTGTCTATATTACCACCTATCTACTAATTTGTTGTCTGAAGGTGCCCTTTTCCCATTCTTGTTTTCAGGAGTTAAAGGACAGGTGAGGAAAGAAAAGTGAAGCTGGCTGGTAAGAGAAAAGGGAGGGAGAAGAAAGGGGTGAAACGAGAGAAGGAAGAAGACAAAAAGGAAGGTAATGTCTGGGCCATGACTGAAATGTCTGAGGCCTAGACTTTGGGAAAGGTTTCTGGTGCCAAAACCAAGGGGTTTTTTTTTGTTTGTGTTTAAGAGCAGCCGTAGGAATTCCTCTTTATAAATTTCAAATTGCTTGTCCAAAACCCCAGACTAAATCTACCAGCAGGAGGCAAAATGAAACCTCAGGGCTCCCATCCTCAGTTCTTGCCACTATCTTGCTCCTACCCAACCCTCACCTGGCTTAGGCTAAAGCCTGCAGAGGTCAGAACACATAGGTTCTTCTGATATTCCTCTGCTCCTTCTACAAGGGTTATTCAAGGCTAGTAAGCCCTGGGAATCTAACCTTCCTATGGATGAGGAGACACTGCAGCCTCTGGATGCTTACCCACAGCAACTCGTCATGAAAGCTTTGTAGAACCCTAAAGGGAAAGTGTTTCTCCCTTTCTGCTTGTGTTCCTCAAAGGTGTGTGAAAGAACTGGGGTGAAGATGTGGATGAAGGAGGCAAGGTCTCTTCAGAACTCATTTGATCCTGGGTCCTAATAAAGCTTAACCTTCCTTAGGTCTGATCTGCAAATTGTACATACCACCTCTCCTTCCTACTAAGTTTATTTTTACTAGAGAAAGTCAAAAAACCTAACAGCTAGTTCCAGTTCTACCTCTAATTCACTGTGTGACTCTGGACAAGTCATTTCACCTTCTTGGAGCTTAGTTTCCATATTTGTAATGAGGGAGACAGCATCTGCTCTTTTGAAGGATCTACCGAGGGATCAGAAAGATTGGCAAGAACAGTTTAACCGTAAATTTACTTGGTTTTATGTGAATGGTAAAGAAGGAATGAGGGGATGGTCTCTTAGGAAGAAAAGAGGGCTGTACTACCCTTTGGTTGAAGGGATCTGCTGAGTGGAACAATTAGGAAGAACTGTAGCAAACAGGGTCATTGTCTATACCTCCATCAAAAGAGGCACCAACCAAGACTAAGAAAAGCTGGGGCGCCTGGGAGGCTCAGCCAGTTAGGCGTCCAACTTCAACTCAGGTCATGATCTCACAGTTCATGAGTTCGAGCCCCACATCAGGCTCTGTGCTGACAGCCTCTTAGAGCCTGCTTCAGATTCTGTGTCTCCCTCTCTCTCTGCTCCTCCCCTGCTTGCACTGTCTCTCAAAAATGAATAAACGTTTAAAAAATATATTTTAAAAAAGACTAAGAAAAGCCCATACACGCAAATCCCCATAGGTCCAAGTAGAGAGAAAATAAGAACCACCTAGAAGTCACATATTACTCAGGAAAAGTAACAGTAGTAATGATCAATAATGATCAGTGATGAAGAGCTCAGGCTCTAGAATCAGACGCCTGGGTGTCAATCCTAGCTCTATTACTAGCTTTGTGACCTGAGGCAAGGTACTGATCTTCTGTGCCTCAGTTTCCTACATTTGTTAAAAATAACTCCTGCTTCATAAATGTGTTATTGGGAGAAATAAGTGAGAGCATGGTAAAGCCCACAGCTCAGAGCCTGGCAAAAAACTGACTCAAGGACAGGTGTTATTATTCCACTTACGTACCACAAAAGGATGAATCAGAAGCAATAAAAAGACCAAGGAGAAAAAAATGTACATTTGCCATTACCTATTATATATGTATCATGTCCTATGCCCAAAACCTTAATTATTTTCATTTATTCCTAATAACTTTTGAGGTTAGTAGAATTACCCCTATCTTAAAGGAGGAAACTGATCCTCAGAGAAATAACTTGTCTAATACCACACAGCTAGAAAACAGAACTTACTGAAACCAAGGTCTGACTCCAAAGACTGTGTTCTTCCTACCATATACCTTGCACTTTCTCGTGCTCAAAAATAAGGAGCCCCCCACCCGTCCCAACATAGGTACCAACAATAAAGTTTTAGGAAATGGACCAAATTCTCCCCATTTTGTACTTGATGAAGCAACTACTGGTTTTGGATGCCTGGAAAAGATAGGCAGGAGTGGAATGCAAGCATACCATCACGTTCCAGACTTGGCAGGATTTGGCTTACCAGAACATCCCATAGGGCTCTTAGCCAGTTGTTTAAGGGAGAAGAGAGGGACAATATCCAAACTGGATACCACACCCTAAAGGACAAGATGTTCTAAGACTGTATCAAACAGTCAAGAAGCCATGACAGGTCCAGCCTGGGCTGAACTCAAACACCTGATCAAAACACCTAATAATGGGGTACCTGCCTGGCTCCGTCAGTAGAGCACACAACTCTTTTGATTTCAGGGTTAAGTTTGAGCCCCAAGTTAAGTATACAGATTACTTAAAATAAAACCTTAAAGGGAGCCTGGGTGGCTCAGTTGGTTTAGAGTCCAACTTCAGCTCAGATCATGACCTCACAGTTCATGAGTTCGAGCCCCACATCGCGCTCTGGGCTAACAGCTCAGAGCCTGGAGCCTGCTTCAGATTCTGTGTCTCCCTCTCTCTCTCTCTCAAAAATAAACAAACATCAAAAAAATAGTTTTTTAATAAATAAAAATCTTTAAAAATGACTAAAACACCTAATACCAGGAGGGAATACAATGCTATGAACACCTTTGCAAGACTCAGCATGTGCTATGTCCTGGATATGCAATATTGTCTCTATTTCTGGGAGGTACTTTACAATGGCACAGATGACTACAAGTTGGTCTGAGGAGAAGCACTCCTTCCCTTGGGTCAGGCCATTATTTTAAATAAAGAATAGAGAGCACATTCTACAGGAATACACAGAAACCAGGAACTACACCTGGCAACTAGGGGAAAGGAGCCAGGAAGTGAATTAAGAGAAAAGTAGGGAAAGAACTGAGTCCTGGACAAAGACTTTTAGGAGGATGGCGAACCAAGCAAAAGACCTGAAACAAGAAAAGGGAATGCCTCGAGTGGCTAAGGAAAGATTGTGACAGAAGAAATCATCTCCTACATTTGTAAAACAAACAAAAATTTTTAAATAGCATGTTTCTATCAAAACTTTAATGTTTAGAGAAGAGCAATCTCCAGGGCCTACAGGAAGACTGACTGAAAGAGGTATTGCTGAAGTGATATTTTCCTCTGGAGAAGGGAAGGCAAACAGAAGCTGGGTTCTCTAGGCCTCTAGGGTAGCAACCAAGGCAAGAATGAGCAGCCGCAGGAAATCATCATAGCATAACAGCTCCAAGCTCAATCAGACAGGGCTCACCTGCAGGTGGCCTCAGACCCACTTCTGCTATGATCAGCACTTGAGGGTGCACAACTGCCCACATCCAATGGAGAATGTTAAGACCAGCCACTGAACAAATAGCCTTTGTCCCGGGAGCCATGCTTACCAATCTATTTGTTACTTCTGTTCCAACTGCCCCTCTAATCTCTTGCCCTCAAAACTCTAACTGCCCCAAATGAGAAAGAATGAAATCTGGCCATGTGTAGCAACATGGATGGACCTTGAGGGTGTTATGCTGANAAAACAAAACAAAACTCTAACTGCCCCAATCTTTGTGAGCCTGCTTTTCCTAGCCTTGAAGAAACTCCATGGTCCTGAAATTCTAGACTCTTCTCACTCACAAGAATACCTGACCTTGACTCTTGTGACTGACTCTACTGTGTAGCTGCCTATGCCCAGGCATAATAAACCAACTGGCTGTGATTTGCCATAGGGGCTAAAAAGATGACTCACAACATAATAAAAATGCAGCCAGGTCACAAAATACCTCAGTAAAACCCTCCTCTACTCCCCAACAAAGATAGGTTGTCAGGATGCCCAGCATATCACAAAAGGTCCTCGAGGGCAGCTGGTTTCTTAGTGACAGGTGACATTAGGGCTCTTGAGCCTAACCCATGTCCGTGTATGCGAACATTATTTATGCCATAAATAGATGAAACTCAATCCAGGCAGTCTCTAGGCTGCCTGGAGGAATGTCCAGAGAATACAACAGATGTACAAGACAATCAATCTTGCCTCTGCATTTTCTGAACAGCTAACAGCCCTTCTCCTTCTTCAGCTGGAACTGTCTCGTTTCCCCCTCCTCCTTCCCTAGAAGAACCAACACCACAGGAATCATCAAGGGAGGCACAAGTAATTACTGTTTTCTTTTCTCCATGCTAATGAGACAGTTGGATGGTTCCCCTTCCCCCTCCTGAGTTGGAAGGGAAAATCTAAGGCTTTATAATCTGTAACCCACACACCAAAGCTTGGGCCAGACAGAGCTCTGCAACTGAACTGTATAGAAGATGGCTTTCTGTCCCTGATGAGATCAGAGCTGGAAGACACCCCACCATTTTAGAAAGGGCAGTAAGACCAGAGTGGCAAGAGGATCTGTCCAAAGTCACAGAAGGAAGTCAGAGGCAGGGCCAAATTCCTACTTACTCCTTTCTTCTTCCTACAGTACAAAATGACTTTGGAGGTGTCCTCAATGTGGAACTAGGAACTGCAAGTTTCAAATTCACATACTGGTTTTGAATAGGTATTTAAAAAGCAATGTTCTGTAGAGATGGCCTCAGCCCAAGAATCTCAGTTCTGGGGTGGAAAGCCAGGATCCAAGAGACTGCCGATTTTACCACCAAATTAAAATGACAAGTAGATGGGGGCGCCTGGGTGGCTCTGTCAGTTGAGCGTCCGACTTCAGATCAGGTCATGATCTCACAGTTGATGGGTCTGTGCCCGTCAGGCTCTATGTTGACAGCGCAGAGCCTGGAGCCTGCTTCAGATTCTGTCTTTCCCTCTCTCTCTCAAGCCCCTCCCCTGCTTGTGCTCGGTCTCTCTCAAAAATAAATGAACATTAAAAAAAATTTTTTTTTAAATCACAAGTAGATGGTCACCAAAAAAAGAACCTGTGCCATTTTATTATTTTTATTTTTTTATAGTTATTTATTTTTGAGAGGCAGAGTGAGACAGAATGCGAACAGAGGAGGGGCAGAGAGAAGAGACACAGAATCGGAAGTAGGCTGCAGACTCCGAGCAAACATTCAGCACAGAGCCCAATGCGGGACTCAAACCCACAAACCATGAGATCATGACCTGAACCAAAGTCGGACACTTCACCGACCGAGCCATACAGGCACCCCGAATCTGTGCCATTTTAGCTGGTATTCAGTTCAGTTACGTGAAGACTATAGATATCAAGGGTGAAATCCAAAGTTAGCCTTAAAAAAGAACTTCAGATCTGGTGGCTGGCTAAAGGAGGTGCTGAGGACACTAGGCCTAAACCTCAGTTTGCTAGGGGTGTCTGAGTGCCTCAGTCGGTTAAGTGCCTGACTCGACCTCAGCTTAAGTCATGATCTCATGGCTTATAATGGGCTCTGCACTGATGGTGTGGAGCCTGCTTGGGATTCTGTTCTCCTTCTCTTTGCTCCTCCCCCACTTGTTCTCTCTCAAAATAAACAAACATTTTTAAAAAGTTAAAAAAAAAAAAAAAAGCCCTCAGTCTGCTAGTCCAGTCCCCATATGTCACAGATGAAGAATCTGAATCTAGAACTACTGAGAGCTTCAGAGGAGAGGATCCAAGGTGAAGCAGCAGGACTGAAGGATAGTACAGCCTAGAGCTAGCAATGGCCTGGTCTGTGGGAAAAGGAGGCAGTATTTGCAAAGGCTGTACTGAAAAGAAAATGGCTCAAGTTTTTAAGCTGTAATAATGTTAGAATCTATTAAGGCTTACTTACTTTATTAGCCTGAAGACCAGCTCCTGTCAGCCTCTAAAATCTCTTCCCTTCCCTCTCAGTGTCTATCCTACTCTATCTTTTCAGGTGGGATTCAGCAACTCCAATCCAGTCCTCAAACGAATTCTGACTCCAGGCAGGAAATATTTAAATCGGTCTTAGCTGCAATCTCCATCCCCTACCCACAGGGCCTGACATCAGTGTCGTCCCCCCCATTCTTCTATCAGAGATGACTGTGGGCTCTCTGTGGTATTCCAGGATACTGCCAGTGCTGATCACCAGACTTCACCCTCTAGAGGTTACAAAATTATGTGCTCTATACTATAAAAAGGCCCAAGTCCATGTGATAACCCCTGCCCTAGTCACCTGCCAAAAATTCAGGTCCTTCTAGGACTAAAACCCAGCTCTGAATCCAAGGCCAAGCCTCCCCATCAGTGCCCATTCTCTGGAGATTACCTACAAATAAATCTGGACTTGTACTCGAGTTTGCCCTTACCACTAGGGAAGGCAGCATGGTACATGCAGACCTACCAGGGTTTGAGCCCAGGCTCTGCCACCTAAACTAGGTATCCTTAGACACAGTTACTTTTAACCACTCTCGAGTATCCTCTTAGAGCTCTGATCAATATTTACTTGTTTACATCCTCTACCACTCCCACTTACTTGGGAACGTAGAATATTTGTTTCCCTGTATCATGTTTACTGAACATTATCAGTCATGTTTACTGAATGATCCTCTAAAACTAAGTTTCCATGTCTGTAAAATAGGAATATCACCTATCTCAAAGTTGTGAGATTTTAAATTGGGGGGGGGAAGGAAAACGTCTATAAACTGCCTGGATCAACACTTTCCTCTACTGTATCGTGGACACCCAGAGCCAAATGTTTGCCTGTACTGAACTAGCCTGCCCATCCTAGAGACACCATGCCTTCCTTGCTGAACCTCTAGGATCACATGGACCTGACCTCCAGGGCCTGTTCATGCCAGTTATTAGACTGAGTGACAGTTCCTGGAACCTGCCAATAAAAACAGCTAGAGATAAGACTACTCTCCTCACAGTCAAAGGCTGTGAATTTTAAGCAAATGAGGTGTGGGAATATACTAAAATTCTAGATTGAAAGAAGAGAGGGAAAGTGGGAGGTAGGGGAAGGCAGTGCTCTGAAGTTAGGGTCTTAGGGGAAGAAATCTAAAATTCCCAAGGGTGGCTCAAGTCATTTGTAGTGAAGCCTACTGAAGGACCAGAGACATCAAACAAACTGGCTGAAGTCACAGAGTAAGCTAAAGGGAAATGTGTTTGGACCACCACTGTGGTCTCCCTATCTAGTGTTTTTTTCTATCCTATAGAGCAGACGCACAATGTTCTAGGAAAAGAGGAGTACGGACAGGGGATTCAGTGTAGTGACAGGGAGAAACTCATAAGGGATGTCAAATGGTACTTAGGCAGTTTATGGCTGGGAGAAGTGACTGAGAAATAAACTCAGCCTTTAGGTTTAGAGAGGCCTAAAACACTCTTGATGCTGAAGGGTAGAAGTTCAATCTGGCTAGAACAGTGTCATGAGTTAAGGAAGAATAGTACAGTGTCCTCAAAGACTCATGAGCCCCTCTCCCACAACAGCAGCTGCTGTTTTGATCTGGGTGATCAAAACCCTCTGCCCACAGATCCCCAACCTTTCAACTCAAACTAGGTTTCAGATTTGAGGATACCTATTCTTTCCATTAGATGGCGCTCATACTTACAAACTGGACATGAAGTACAGAGAAGTGGCAAGAGCCCTGCACCATGTGGAGAATCTGAGTCTTTTCTTTGTTCTATTCACCATAATCACTTGAACTTCTGAGAAGTTAAGTGATTTGTCCAAGGTCACAAAACTAGTAAGGGCAAATCAAGACTTGTTGGCATCTCAAATTCTTTTGACTTTGGTGACTTTCAGCAAATTTGACCTTCATAAAGTTTTTAAAGAAAGGCAAGGCTCTGTGAAATCATTCAGAGTTGTTCCTTCTGAGAAGTCTCATTTGATAATTCCAATCTGTTTCAGGTCTAGTCCTTACATTTATCTTCTTACAGAACTTTCATAATTACCTTCTAATTCATAAGTCAGCAAACTTATAGGGCCAGATATTAAGTATTTTAGGTTTTGTGGGCTACAGCAGTTTCTGTAGTGTTCAACTTTGTCACTGTCGTGTAAAAACAATCCTACAGGAACAAATAAGTGTGTCTGTAGCCCAGTACAATTTTATGAAAAGATGCAACAGACTGGATTCAGCCCCAGGCCACAGTTTGCTGATACCTATTCTAACTAATCTACTGTCTCCAATCACCCTCATGCCCAATCCGTCTATACACCCATATGACAAGCCCTGCACCCTCATGGATCCCCTTTGCCCACATGATAAAGTTTAAACTCTACCCCACCCTCTACCATATCTTTCCCCTGCACAGTATAGTCCAATCACAGCAAACTGTCACCTGTCAACTTCCAACCTTTTCTCCCTGACATCTGCAATGCCCTCCATTCCTTTGCCAATATACCTATTCAGGGACAAGTTCAAATGTCAACACCTGTGAAAAGTCTTTGTTTGCCTTACGTACCAATCATCTATATGGCTGTCCCTCACCCACCACTGCCTCCCCCACTTCCCTACAATTGTCAGCTTCTCGGGGGCAAGCATTATGTCACATTCACCTCTGTATCCCTTGCAGTACCTCACATAGCACTCAGTGTCCACTGGCTGAACAGGCTTCTACACTGAAAGGAGGTCACTAGAACACAGGGACCTTTGTTTCTAACAGAATCATGAGATGACTCACAGCATCAAAGCCTTCAGTCTACTTCAAGATATCCCATATCTCCCTCCCCATTGTGTGCCCTGGAACTGACCGGGTAACTAATTAAGACCAAGCATTTCAGGGGCGCCTGCGTGGCTCGGTCGGTTAAGTGTCCAACTTCAGCTTAGGTCATGATCTCACAGTCCTTGGGTTCGAGCCCCGCGTCGCGCTCTGTGCTGACAGCTCGGAGCTTGGAGCCTGCTTCAGATTCTGTGTCTCCCTCTCTCTGCCCCTCCCCAGCTAGTGCTCTCTTCTCTCTCTCTCTCAAAAATAAAATAAAAACATTAAAAAAATTAAAAAAAAAAAAAAGACCAAGCATTTTACTAGGTTCTAGCCTATGTGAGATGTGTGAAGAGAAGAGATCTTACTTACAGAACTCCCTGTCCCTGACCTCAAACTGTATCCTCAATACCAGCCATAAACTGATCCAGACCCATACTTAGCCCTACTTCAGTAGACAGCCTTCTAATAAGCACAGTTCTCTGGTCTCTGAAGACAGGGGATTTCACGAGGGAGAGGGTCACAGCATGCAGTCCAACCTCAACTAAAGAGGAAACTCAAAGGTATGTGCTAAGAATCATCAGGAGTATCACCTCTGAATACAAAGATGTCTACCTAAATTAAAGGTCCTGGGCAAGCCTACAGCTTTCCTAGCTTGGGGAAGCTGTGAGGACAAAGACTAAATTGCTGATGGGGAAAAAAACAAACAAACACACAAAAGAATGTTTCTCCTAAGCCCAGAACAGAGCAACATTCCATCTGGGTAACTGAGCTTGTCACAGGCATGGGGTACTTAGCATATCTGCCATTCCAGGATTAAGGCTGTCAAGTTTTAATTAGGGTAATTAGCGTTAAAAATGTAATTTCATTTCAGGGATATTTTGAACAGATTCCATTAATTTCTTTTTTTAAAGAACACAGAAAGGAGGGGCAGGCTGAGTGGAGCAGAGGATTCTGCCATGGGAGAAGCAAAGACATGTGCCTGAGCCAGATGAGCTTTCAAACCACTGCCTAGAAGCCCCAGCACCTCTGTAGGCTTGGCTCAGAAGACAGAGGGCTGCTGCTCTTAAGCTTCCTTCATTTCCTCCCCTAAAGTTCCAGTCAGCACCTGCTAATAAATCTACCTCCTCCTTCCTGCCTGCTGCTCCTGTGTTACTGTCATTCAATAGCTAAATTAACAGCCCCAAGTTTGGCAAGGGGCAAGAGCTAAGGGCTGTCAACCTGATTTGCTACATGTTAGGGACTGCATTAATGTCCAGCCCTTTGTCAGGAGTTCCTGGTCACATTTTTATGCTTTTCTTTGTGCTAATTCCCTAGTATGGAGTGGCCTTCTTTGCTCTGCCTGCCTCAACTCTTCCTCTTCCTTCAAAGTTATCTTCCCCAAAAAAGCCCATCTTCATGCCTCTGCAATCCCAGAATCCCTTGCACACACCTCCATTAAGGCATACACAAAATACTATGGTTTCTTTGACTCTGATGCTAGATTATGAGGTCTTTCAGGGCAGAGACTGGGTCTTCGTTTGGGAATCCTCAGCATTAGCACAAGCCCTGAGACACTGGAAATACTCAACAAATTGAATGACCACACTGGTAGCTGAACATGTTAAGCCCTCAGGTTCTAGAACACCTAGAAATATCCAGTCATGAGTCCCTACCCCCTCCTTGCACACAGCCAGTTCAGAAACCTGACTCTGCATTCCATGCAGGAGGAAGTCCTCCCATTGATCCCAAATGATGATTGATCTTTCCCATTAGAGTCTGCTCATTCCTTAGGGACCTTGGAAAGAAAATGAGAAAGCAAAAGAAAGCAGAGCATCTCCCCCCATCCTCCTCACCAATGATTTTAAAGAATTTCCTCCAGTCTTTGAAGGGCTCCAGGGAGAAGGCCTGAGCTCCAGTTTAATCTATATAGAAAGGTAAGGGATGGCTCCAGTAGAAGACCGTTCATCAGCTTGGAATCAGTGTTGCAAATGCTCAGAAATGTAATGTAGTTCAATAAAGAACATGCTATGTAACACAGGGCAGTCAAGTCATTTCACTGCTCTTGAGCTTCAGTTTCCCTTTTTAACCTATCCCTGTAGGCTATTAGGAGAAATAAACACATAAAGGAGCTTTAAACCAATACTGAACACTTAGTATTCAATAAGTGATTTTTCCATCTGAGGAGGGCACCTGTCCTATGTACCTAGCATCATACTGTAAGTTGACAGAAGTGAGGAAAACATATCAAAGGGGGATACAAATTAACCACTTCCCAGTTTGCTCAGGGCAGCCCTGTCCACTGGTCCCAGGGGAAGAGGGCTATTATCAGCAGAATTGTAGTGTTGACAAGTGTAACCAAAGCCACTTCATGGTAATCAGATTCTCCCTAGCTAGGAGCACTGCTCAAGCCTTCTCCCAGGCTCCCCAGGCCTGGCTGCAGGCCCATATTGATCCATTTCTAATTAGGACCTGTGTCAGTGCTTCTGACAGAAGGTCAGGGCCTACGCTGCCTCTGCTGGCCTCTGGCCAAAGCCTGAAATGATCTTGCCCAGGGTAGACTCAGAGAACCAACTCTTTTGTGGTAGAAAAGGATCCCAGACTGAACTCATCATAAAGCAGCATAAAATTTTAGAGCTGAAAGGGTTCTTTATGAGCATGAGCTTTGTTTATATTACAAGTGAGAAAGCTGAGGTCCAGAAAAGATAATTTGTCGATGGTGGTAAAAAAGATAATGCAGATTTTACTTCTATTTCTTTCCTCTTGATAACTACCTCCCAACCTGGCTACACAACAGAAGCGCTCCAGAAACTTGTTATTATATAATTTTCTAGGCCCTACCCCAGAGAACCTGATTTAGAACATAGGCTGTGGCTCTCTTTTACCAGGTATATGATCATCTTCCAACAGAAGTGAACCCTGAAATCACAGGACCAGTTTGCACCTAGGTTCAAATGCACCTTGGGTCATTACAGTGCCTTTTAGAAGAAACCAGCTATCTGAAGTCTGATCCAGACTTCCCCATTCAAAACATAACAAGGTTATTCAAGGGGCCTCACAAGGGTCTGTCATAAATATTTCAGACTTCCTAATGGTCCATTAGTTTCGCAAACTAGTTTGAAAGTAAAATGTCTCTTATGAAGATTAGAAATACTTAAGAGATGTAGGCAATCATGAGCAATGGTGTGGTATGGAGTGTGTGAGACCCAAGGTATAGGGAGATGTGTCTGTGACCAGGGGAAGACCTGTGTGGATATGTAAGGGAGTAGACAGTGTGGTATCTGTGAGACAGGCTTGCAGATACCTTTGCAACACATACTATTCTGAGCAGTGTTAGAAAACAGTAGAACGAGGGTACAGGAGGATAAATGTGTGGGTACATGGCAGGAGGGGGGGTATATAATTAGAAGGTGTTTAAGGGAGATAGTACGGATGTGTATGGAAGACAAGCAATGTGTGCACCTCTGTAACTCAATTTTGTGTCTATGTGTTGCAAAGCATATGAACTTGTAGGGACAGGAAGGAGTGTGTATAGCCTAGACACTCGTACGCATGAGAAAACAGATCCCTGAGCGTATCTGACTCATCCAGCCCTAGCTTTGCCTGTAGGCTAATACCACTCAAGGGCAACACTGTCTGCAGAAATTTCTCATTAAAATTGACATTATGACAAATACTAAAAAAAAGAAAAATGATAACGACACCCCCAGCATCATGGGAGGTTAAAAAAAAGTCAACGCCAATAAAACACAACAGACACATAAGAAGTAATTATCCACAATTACTTCTTCACAAGGAGGTGTTTATTTGGAGTTAAATATTGTATAGCTGATTCACATTTCAACCCAAAGGACTGCATTTCCTGGGTAACTTGGGGAAGAGGGCAAGAAAGAAGAAAGGTAGAGAAAGATCAACAATAAAGTTAAAGAAAAGGGGGGCGGGGGGGCTGGAGAAATGGGAAGATAAAAGAAAGGGAAAGGGTTGAGGGGGGGAAAAAGTCAAGTAGGTTACAAGAGCTAGGGAGGGGGCGCCTAGGTGATTAAGTGGATTGAGCACCCAACTTCAGCTCAGGTCATGATCTCAGAGCTCGTGAGTTTGAGCCACACAACAGGCTCACTGCTGTCAGCGTGGAGCCTGCTTTGGGTCCTCTGTCCCCCTCTCTCAAAAATAAACATTAAAAAAAAAAAGGACATAAAAAAAGAGATAAGGAGAAGAGAAGGAAAGAAGAAAACAAAGAAGAAAAAAGGTAGGAAAGACAGGAGAGAGAATTTCCTTTAGGCTGGCCTAGAAACTTAGCACACACTTAACAGGAACTCTGGCTAAGGGGATGGGCACAGTAGGTGGTGAGGCCTGACCTCTGTATTTCCTCACTGCTTTTACTCCAAACATTTCCTCCATCTGAAATGTTCTTCCCACCATCTTTGCCAAGTTGAGTTTCTTCTGAATCTTCAAGAATATATTCAAATGCTACCAGTTTTTAGAAACTTCCAAGATTTCTCCTAATTAGAAGTTAGCTCTCAAGAACTCCCATGGAGGGGTGCCTGGGTGACTCAGTTGGTTAAGCATCTGACTTCGGCTCAGGTCATGATCTCACGGTTCATGGGTTTGAGCCCCACATCAGGCTCTGTGCTGACAGCCAGCTCAGAGCCTGGAGCCTGTTTCAGATTCTGTGTCTCCCTCTCTCTCTGACCCTCCCCTGCTCACGCGGTTTCTATTTCTCTCAGAAATTAAAAAAAAAAAAAATTTAAAAAAAATTTTTAAAGGGGGGGGGGCCTGGGTGGTTCAGTCAGTTAAGTGTCTAACTTTTGATTTCAGCTCAGGTCATGACCTCATAGGTTTGTGAGTTCAAGCCCCACATCAGGCTCCCACAATGACAGTGCAAAGCCTGCTTGGGATTCTGTCCCTCTCCCTCTCTCTCTCCTCCTCCCCCAGTTGATCTCTCTAGGAAATAAACTTAAAATAAAAATCTTTAAAAAAAAAATCCCATAAAGTTCCAGAGCACGGTCACATTTTACCTGTAGTGTTTAATATTCAACTTTATTCCATGGGTATCAGTACACATACATTTCTGTTACTCATTCTGCAAGTACTATTTGTCCCAGGCCTGTTACAGAGACACAGAGGAAACAGAGTTAAGTAGTACACTGTCCCCTGGCCCATAAGATCTCAATTTCATGAATGAGAGGAGATTTGAGTGTGATACAACAGCAGAGTACAACCACAGAAGTAGAAGCAAAGTGCAAAGAAGACCAAAATTAATTCTGCTTATGGAGTGATCAGGGAAAGCGTCACTGAGAAAACGGCATTTGAAATGCTTTGAAAAAATGAACAGAAGCTTATCTGGTAAAGGGGGCAGGGAGCTGAGAGCTTTCTACTCAGAGGAACACTCAAATAACAAAGTCATTTTGAACTGAGCAGGAACACAGGGAAACAGTGGGTATTACCATGCTGCTGACAGAAGGCAGCAAAGTGAGGTGGCACCAGGCTGTATGAGCCTCGCAGCCAAGCCCAGAGTTGAGATTTTATCCTTTCCAACCTGGGATGAGGTGGATAAGACGGTGCAGTTCAAAAATGTCTAATCTCCTTTACTTAGTTGCCCTACTTGAGAGCCAGTCCTCTCAAACACCCTGGAAACAGGTCCAATCCCAGACTCTGCCTACTGCAGAGGATTACAAGAATTTTCCCATGGAGGAGAAGGCAACAGTGAGAGAGATATAAAGAATAAAAGAGTGGGGATGGGGAGTAGGAAAAGGTAGGTGATGCACAAGGGACAGCTCAAGGAGGAAGGAGCTGGAGGGGAGGAAACAAAAGAGGCAGGAAAGCATAAGGAGGGACAAATCTATCTTGGCACTGAGGCTCCTTGTTGCTGAATTGTCCTCTACATCTTTCTATGTAGAAAAAATAAGGTCAATCTGATGCTACTGACAGAAATAGTCCCTTTGTGCTAAGATGAGACTGAGCATATTACTAACTGCCACCTCAACTCTCCCTTTTCTCACGATGATAGGGTTATGCCAAAAAATGGAGTTTGACTAGCTCTACCAACAATCCCAAAGTATGCCAAAACACCTTGTCTCGCGCCCTAAGAGCATGTGAGGCAGGAGCGCCCAACAAAGATATGGAGCTTGAAGTGGGGACTGCCCAGGACCTATGGCTGCTTAGGTTCTTAGAGAAAAGCTCTGCTTCCTTCCTTCCCTGGACCTGAGTTTAAACTGAAAAACAAGGGGAGTAAAGGTGAAGCTGTCTTAAGGGCTGAGATAGCCTATGAGTTTATAGAAGCTACTTCCCACAGAGGATCATATTTAAAGTATTTTTAATGTTTATTTATCTTTGAGAGACAGAACGTAAGTGGGGGAGGGCAGAGAGAGAGAGAGAGATACAGAATCTTAAGTAAACTCCAGGCTCTGTGCTGTTTGCACAGAGCCCAACATAGGGCTTGAATTCACCAGACCATGAGATCATGACCTGAACTGAAG
This sequence comes from Crocuta crocuta, assembly GCF_008692635.1. Lineage (NCBI taxonomy): Eukaryota > Metazoa > Chordata > Mammalia > Carnivora > Hyaenidae > Crocuta > Crocuta crocuta. The sequence continues at coordinate 1,625,707 of NW_027530847.1, forward strand.
TCAGATGCTCAACCCACAGAGCTACCCAGATGCCCCCAGATGCCCCAGATATTTAATGTGGGAATGTTCCTAACCTATCAAGTTGTAACTTCATTCTTTCCACTCCAAACCATGGCCAGTTTGAAGCCAAGAAGCCAAACTCAGAATGGCAACTGTCCCTGACACCATGATCTACTTGACTCTGTCCAAAGTCTAGTTCCCACGCAGACCTGTTTATCTACTAGGTCACAAACAAATGCTCAAGCCAGAGATGTGTTTTGTTTTACCCACACAAATTTGTTTAAAAACCACTAAATTAACTGCTAACATTCCAGATCAGATCTCATGCTTTTAAAAAATTAGTTTTCTAGGGGCTCAGTTGGTTAAGCATTCAATTCTGGATTTCAGCTCAGGTCATGATCTCATGGTTGTGAGATCTTGCAAGACTGAGCCCCAGTAGTGCAGAGCCTACTCGGGATTCACTCTTCCCTGCTCTCTGCCCCTCCCCCCCACTTGCCCTCATGCTCTGTCTCAAAATGAATAAACTTTAAAAAATATATCTATCTAATGGGGCACCTGGGTGGCTCAGTTGTTTAAGCATCCAACTTTGGCTCAGGTCATGATCTCACAGTTTGTGAGTTCGAGCCCTGCATCAAGCTCTGTGCTGACAGCTTGGAGCCTGAAGCCTGCTTCAAATTCTGTGTCTCCCTCTCTCTCTCTCACTGACCCTCCCCAGCTTGTCCTCTGTCTCCCTCAAAAAAAAAAAAAATATATATATATATATATACACACATTATACACACACACACACACACGTATATATAGAATTAGTTTTCTAGCTTTTAAAAAAAAGAGTTCATTCACAACTCTAAACCCTCTGAGGTAAAGGTCAAAGGGCCTACTGTAATTTATTTGATGCCTTCTCAAGTTATCTAGAAGAAATTCAGACTAACATGATTTAACGTTAAGAGTAAACTTTTCAATTACTAGTTATGATATTTAAACTAATCCAATTCTAGAAAATCAGAGTACACTGACACCTCAGAAAGGTATGTTTTTTCCTATGATTTCACAGATCATCCAATACTCAAGCGATGTGTTTCAAGATGAGAAATTTCAACATAATTTATCCACTCAAAAAGTACTTATGTCCTGCGGTAAGCACTGGGAAAATAGTAATTAACAAGGCAGACATGGTTCCTGCCTTTGTGGAGCTCATGGTCCAGTGAGATATAATGGCAAAAATCCATACAGAATAGAGAACACGAAGAAATACTAAGCTAAGGATGTCAAATAGGGACTGGTCTGTAAAAGGAAAACATTTAATTAGGCTTTTGCTGCTGAAAAGTCCTTTCCAGCTCAAAATTCTACTAACATTAAAAGAACTTAGCCCAATATCCTTTTTGAGTTCCAAACATTTATTAGCTTCCTCCCTTTATCTGGGATATCACAATCAGTTGTCACAGAAATTGCCATGATGTGCCACATACTAGATGATGATCTTACATTATAAAAAGCCAAAGCGAACAGGCAGCAAGAAGTCACTTACTCAGAAAAAGTCACCTACTTCCAACACACAGGAGCTGCTGCTCATTGCAGCTTGGTGGGACAAAAACCGGGGACTAACTCCTAAATAAAACAGTTTTGTATTAGATGTCATGGTTTCTTTCACAAGGCATCAGGACCCACTTCCCCTCTAGCTTGTAAGTGTTAGAGACTGCAAAAAAATGCTAATTTTACAAGGACAAGTTTCACTGAGCCGTGACTTTGTTGTCCTGGTGAAGACCTAAGACAAGCAAAGAGACAAACTTACTAGCCAACAGGGACACCAAAAGTTTCTAATAAAATGAAAATAGTTCATCGAGTCCCAGCAGACTAAGAGCACCATAACTGGGCAAAGTCCCTTCAATATTAAAGAGTTCCATCTAGAGTGGGGTTGGCCCAAAAGGACCAAGCAGTAAGTATAGGTAACCAAGTGTTTCAGAGAAAAAAGTACTAGTCTGATGATAAATGGCAACTGGCACTAGGCTTGGGGATTACAGAGACAGTAGGAAATGGTGAGGGCTTTGACAAACTTGAGAACAAATAAGCTCCGAATAAAGAAGCCAGCCAATGAGGAAACACTATGTGAGATGGACAGAAATGAAGGTGATTCTTTAAACACAAGCATTTTACCGAACTGGGCTGGTGTTCAAAGATCAAAGCCATATCCCTTTGCCTCAAAGACCAAAAAAAAGCCAAGCTACAAGCTTCTTAAACAGGCAATGCACAAGGAATCACAATACAGGGAGTCCCTGGTAGAGGGCTCAGGGACTGAAGCCGTCTAAAGAACAGCTGAAGTCTATTCCGACTTCTGTGAAAAGGAAAATTGTTCCAGTCCCTGCTACTTCATCAAAAAACCCTCCTCCCTCTTCAGGAGAAATCAGTTACCCTCATAGCCCACTTGCCAGGACCAATGATCTCAAATAAGATATCTCCACTGAAAGGTAGCCCCAATCTCCCCAGACTGGGGTCCAACTCAAAACAATACAGAAAAACACTGCAGGTCAAGTCAAACAAAATATGTATGCAGGCCAGACTCAACCCAAGGGGCTGCCAGTTTGCAAACCCTGATCTAAAGGTAAGATCCTCTGAATACTTCTGAACAGAAAGGATTCAGGAGTCTGGTAAGGACTCCTAAATTTGTCAATGGAACTGCTTTTCCAAGGAGCTATCCAGAGTTCTGGACCACTGGGCTCCTGAGCTTTAGAACCCAGGATTCCAGGGGCACCTGGGCGGTTCAGTTAGGCATCCAACTCTTGGCTCAGGTCATGATCTCAAGGTTCATGAGTTCAAGCCCTAAATCAGGATCTACGCTGAGAGTGTAGGGCCTGCTTGGTATTCTCTCTCTCTGCCCTCCCCCACTTGCAGGCTCATGCTCCCTCAAAATAAATAAAAATAAACTTAAATAAATAGAACCCATGATTCCACAGCCTTCTTTGGTTTACTCCACTTTCAAAAAAAATTTTTTTAACAAAGATTTAAAGATATTAGGTACTTATTACATACAAGGCACTCTAGGGATACAAATGCCCTGAGGCTTACTACTCTGGACTTTGGACTTTACTACATGTAGTTTTATGTGGGCCTGGACCCCAGTCCTGACTGTCTGCCACCCAAATCACTATAGACCCAAGCCACTGTTCTACATGACTTCAATTCTATATACTGCATATTTTTTTAATAGTTTTTTGTTTTTTATTTTTGAAACAGAGAGAGACAGAGCATGAGTGGGGGAGGGGCAGAAACAGGCTCCAAGCTCTGAGCTGCCTGCACAGAACCCAATGCGGGGCTTGAACCCATAAACTGCAAGATCATGACCTGAGCCAAAGCCGGACGCTCAACCAACTGAGCCACCCAGGTGCCCCTATACTGCATCCATTTTAATGGATTGGCTAGCCAGTAAAATTAAAGTTCAGCAGCTTGGTTCCCCTTAAAGAGGTATCTTTAAAACTTTTATCCCTAAACTTCATAACTAAAAGTTCCTTTTCTTTGCAAAAGAGCACAACTGCTCCATCATAGTCAGATGTCCTTGGAGCGAACAGTTCAATGATAAATGCATGGTCTCCCCTGAATCAAGATGGCATTCCCATGCTTTATTCCATAATTTTTCTATCATCTCCAGATTCCCTCAGCATTTCCATAAAAGCAATAACACTTTTGCCAAACAAAAGGAAAAAAAGACCAGCTGCCCTTGAAATAGGAACTCAATCCAAGGAGGGAAGGTTTATTGCTGGAAAAACTTTGTTTCTTATTTACCAAGCCCCTCAAATTAGATTTATGAGCAGGGGAGTACATAAAAAAAATGGTTTTTAGAAACAGGCACCTGGCAGCAGGGAGGACGAGTATGGCATGAAAGAGGACAAGACAGAAAGGCTAGTTAGGAAGCTCCTAGAGTCCCATCATGTCCAAAACAGGCTCCATGACTGAAACAGGGTATGGTCCTAAAGTCCCTGGCTGACTACCTGCTCACTGAAGACCTATTCATCTGAGTATCACTCACAACATCTAGTACCATGCCATCACATGGTAGGCACTCAAATGGTAATAGACACATAAGCTACTACTCCTATAAAATTTATCAGTGTACATATCAAAGAAACTTAAGGCCCAGAGAACTTAAAATGATTTGCCCAAGGTTGGAGAATGGATGAGTGGAAAAAAGCAAAGAACGAAGGCTTTGAAGGCAAGAAGGTCTGTGTTTAAATCCAAGGTTGCTGGGAAGCCCTAGGCAAGTCACTCAACCTTTCTTAGTCGGTTTTCTGATCTGCAAAACAAGAATACCTATTTTTTTTGTAGAGTCGCCATGAGGATTAAGACATATTTGCCCCTGAGATACAACCACCAATTTATAGGAAGTTCAGAACATGGAAAACCCTACAAGGAAAACAATCTAGTTACTTCAACAAATAAAAGTAACAACAACAAAAACCACACAGAAGTGAACTTACAAATTAAGAGACTTCGGGAGCACCTGAGTGGCTCAGTCAGTTGAATGAGACTCTTGATTTCAGCTCAGGTCATCATCTCATGGTTGGTGGGATGGAACCTTGCATCAGGCTCTGGGCTGACAGGGTGCAGCCTGCTTGGGATTCTCTCTCCTTCCCTCTCTCTCTCTCTGTCCCTCTCCAGCTTGCTCACACACACTCTCAAAACAAATAAATAAACTTAAAAAAAAAAAAAAGAGAGAGACTTAAAAGATGTAACAACCAATTAAAATATGTGGATCTTATCCTAAGTTAAACTGTAAAAATAAGACTGTGACATTTATGAGGTAACTGGTAATTTGAACATAATCTTGATTCTTGTTTTTTAAGTAAACTCTACCCCCAACATGGAGCTGGAATTCACAATCCTGAGATCAAGTCACGTGCCCTACCAACTGAGCCAATCGGGCACCACTGTGGTTTTATTCTTTAAAGTCATCCTTTAGAAATATGTTGTGATATTTAAGGATAAAATATGATAGCTGAGGTTTTCTTCAAAGCACACAATGAGAAGTAGGCAGGGGTATAAACGAAATATGACTGACCATGAATTGAAGCTGAGTGATAGGTACATCAGGCTTCATTAATCTATTCTATTTTGTAAATAGTTAAATTTTTCCATATTAAGAATAAATCGGTTACTGGGGCGCCTGGGTGGCTCAGTCAGTTAAGCGTCCGACTTCGGCTCAGGTCATGATCTCGCAGTTCGAGGGTTCAAGCCCCGTGTCGGGCTCTGTGCTGACAGCTCAGAGCCTGGAGCTTGCTTCAGATTCTGTATCTCCCTCTCTCTCTGACCCTCCCCTGCTTGCTCTCTCTCTCTCGCTCTCTCTCAGAAATAAATAAAAATTTAAAAAAATATGGTCTTTGCTAATAAATAAATAAATTGGTTAGGTTTAAATCCTGGCAACTTCATTTACTGGCAGTGTGACGATATATTTCTTAACCTCCTGGTGTCTCAGTTTCCTATCGATATAATGAGGACCAACAGAACTTACTTCTTAAGTCTGAAAGGAGAATAAATGATTTTCATATATAGACAGACTTATACATGATATACAAAATTTACATATGTAAATGATACATAAATTTGCGCATATAGGTCTTATAGGATTTATGAAGATTTCTATACATACACAAAAAGCTTAGCATATAGTAACTTTAAATAAACATCACCTCCATTAGTATGAACACAAGGTACCAAGCATGGTATCTCAACACAGTGGGCACCCGATACATGGCAGCAACAATTAATAGGAAACACAGAGTTAGGTTTAGAACCTAGATCAGATTTTTAATCAAGTACTCAACTAGTCTCCTTGACAGAAGGCCTAAATACCCTCTGGTATATGTCCCCAGTGGCAGCTCTAACATCCCCAGGCTCTCCTGACAAATACCCCAGAGCCTGACACAGGATCAAGACCTAACTAATGTTTAACATGGAAGTGCTGCTCTCTCAGAGCAGGCAGAGCCACCTCATTTCCCCCAACCAGGTAATTTATGGTACATTTTCTAATATTTGCTGACAGAACAAAGAGGAAAGGCTCTAAGAAATGATCAATGTTCACACCAGCCTTCAAAGTGATTTGGTAAAACTACAGAAAATAAACACCCAGCTAGGGTCCACCCAGCAGGATAAAAGCTGACAAAGAAATGGCAATTTTTCCCTGGGCAAATATACAAGTAATAGATGAGCTCTGAGAGACTAAGCTCTTTAGATTTTGGTATTCCCCTCTCACCACCTCCCCCCTAAGAAAAGACAAACTCTCTTTTGACATACTTCAAGTATGACTGTTTGCTGGATTAATTTATTTCCAGAAATGATGTAATTATAGGCAAAGAGGTCATTCTCATCCTATTCAGTTTAAACACAAATTGGCTTGGGAACAGACCTTTTCCACCTGCTCCAGAAGGCTATGAGAAGGCATCACCACCCACCCCTTAAAGTATGGACACATCCTCCCCTCTCAGCTCATTAGCAGGAATAGGGATGCCATTCAATTTAGTCACTCGTGTTTCTGTTCAAGTTGTTCCTATCATACACAATGTCCTCTCTCCATCTCTACAGCCTAAAAACTCCTGTGACCAAACTTTCTGGGAAAATGGGGTAGAGGAAGGGAGAGGGGCAAAGCAACTGAGAAGAGATTTCAGGGTATCTAGCAGATAGAGTCCAGACACAGAAATACTGGTGTTTCATAATTTATTAAGCACAACCAGCCAGAATGTTAGAAACTGAAGTGGTCCAAAAATAAATAAAGAAAGAAAGAAACGAAACTGAAGTGGTCCCAGATAATATATGGTCACTATCTTTACCCTACAAAGTCCAGTGAAATACTCAATCCACCTTAAATGTTCCCTGGGCACCACACACCCAGAAATGAAGCAATCTCTCCCTTCTCTGAAATCCCAATCTTATCTCTTCATAGTACTGCTATCTGAGAGTTCATACTATGGTTTATAAAGCACAATTCTGTAACTACACACCAACCAGCAGGACTTAAAATGAAAAAGATAGAGAATGCTTCTGGACGTGGAACAACAGAAATCTCTCCTATACTACTAAGAGTGTAGTGTGGTATGCCTTTGAAAACTGGTAATAACTACTAACACTGAACACACACCTACCCTATGACTTGAGGCTAGAGAACACTAACTGCTCTCCTTTAACAGTTTTTCCAAGACTTTTGCCTCATCAATGCCCCCCTGTCTAAGTAAATGCTTCTATCATTCTTTCTCCAGCCCTAGAGTCTGATTTAGACCACTCTTCCTGATCACTCCAGCCCAAAGAGATCTCTCCTTCTATGGAGGGCACTGCCATTTACCCATTAACTCTGACAAATAGCTCATGTATTCTTCACATTTTATATATATCTCCACATATAAATTGCATCATCTGATTTTATAAGGTACTATTTTTACTTTTAATAAAATTATCTAACTTGCATTAGACATTATTGTGAGGAAGTTAAGATACAGAATATTAACCCCATTTTATACCTGGCCAAAATAGTGCCAAAAAACATGAGTAGACCTTAGTCGTCCAAATCAAGCTATCTACACCAAATTGCCTTATTGTCAGATACATACCTTATCTCCCTAAAGAGACCATAGGTTCCCTGAAGTCAAGAATATGCTATACATACATGTTTACATCCCTCACAGCACCAAGAAGGTATTCAATGGGCTCCATACAGTCTGGATGACTGATTTCAATATTATCTCCAACCTTCGAGGACAAGCACAGGCCTATTTCCTCTTCTTCTAGACCTCACAGGCAATGCTAAATTGTTGGAACACAACACAACATCCAAAAAACGTTTCTTTTTTGAGTGTAGGAACAAGAAAAGAGGAAGAGCCCTTAGAGATCAGGGTAAGTTCAACGTTCCCTCCATTTCCTTAGGGCTCCGTGCTGCAAACTGTTCAAAGAAGACTGGAAGAGAGTGGTGGTGGGCTTCAAAAACCACAATTTAATCACAATTAATAAGTCACAAATTGAGCAAATGGCAGAAACCACACCTCAAATAATTCACTTGCAAGCAAAATAAAGAAGTTTTTTATTTGAAAACTGAGTATAATAAAACTTAAAATAACTTAATATGAAACTTCATTTTCTTCCTTCCTAAATAAGAAGCTAGACAATCTCAAATCTTTCTGGAAGCCGGCCAGAGAACTGATGTGAGGAGAATGGGGAAAGCACTAGACAAATGTCTGGACACCCAAACCTGAAGGACAATGCTGTCCCCTACCCTAACGTTCTTGACTTCACATACTGCGTGTGGGATACCTCAGCAATAGAGGATAAAGGGGGGCAAAAAGAAATGTAAACAGTGGAGGTCAGACACTCAAAAAGGTCTCCTTGCCTAGTGACACATCCATCAATTTTGTTATTTCTAGTCTGAATCCTCAACCCAAATATTTGGGCCAGGGCAGCAGGAGTAAGCAGCAGCTAGGACCTACTGTACTTCTCTCAAAACTGAAAGTAGTTTGAGGGCAAGAATCAGGTCTTGCTTCGTTTTCATGTTCTCCATAAAGAGAACACATAGCAGGTACTCCAAATTCCTGGAAAAGAATGGTTGAACTTTGGGATGAAAAGCAGTTACATATGCATAATCATGCTATCACATCTAGGTAGCCTACTCAGTATGATAGCTCTACCAAGACCCTAATTTTAGCAATAGTTCATTTTAATTTATGTGAAAACCAACTTAGAGTGAGTCTTTAAGGCCTGAAGAAAAGTTATTCTTGTGTTCAACTGATTCTCATTCAGGCATAGCTATTATTACTATATTGACAACACCATTCCTTAGTGCCAGCTTACAGCTATCTGGAAGAACAAAGTCCCAATGGTTCCTGTAAGGAGGCAACATTTGACTTCTTAGTATAGGATGATCCTGCTTCCAGAAAGGAAACCCAGACCTAGAGAAATAATGAGTTACGGAAATGATTCTTTTAAATCTACTGCTGAGCGCTTTCACTAGCACAAAGAATTAAAAGGAAACTAGACAAACAGATAAACAGACAACATGCACGGTAACTTTAACTAGGTTTAGTAAAATCCTTAATAAAACAAACAGGAGAAGGCTAAATACCAGATAAACGCCTCTGGAATGAAGAAAACCTGGCCAATAATATTAACCTTATAAACCTGGCCTTCTAAAAGAGAATGCAATCATTTCACCCTAACAAACAAACAGAATCATTCAGTCTACAGATGGCATTTCAAGGGCCAGGTAACCTCAATAGAGGCATCTACCACATAGAGCAAAAGCTCTAAGGAAATGCAAATTTCTGGTAGAGTGTTTTTCCAGTCTAGTACTGTTTGGGAATCTTATATACAGTTTTTTATTTTTCTCTTTATTCTATGATTTTAAACAGTCTGCCAAACATTTAAATATATAGTCCTTAGACTCCAAGTTTGTCCATGGGACAACAGCTCCAAGTTTATAATGAAGCTCAGCAGACAATCTGATAAATTCATCTCACGAGCAATTTTTCAGCAATCTGTCCATCTAAAAAGCAATATCCATCTATTTATATACTGAAGGTACCCGTGAACCCAGAATTTAACCCTCTGGCATATTCTCAATGCTCTAATAAAACCCTTTCTCCTTCAAGAGAGGAATTCTTAAGTCACTTCCATAAAACCAGAAATTCATACTATTAAGAGTAAAAATATCATCCAAGATTATCTAGTCCAACCCCCTAGTTTTAGACAGGAAGACAGATCCCAGAGAATATCAGGTAATTACAATTTACATGACTTTGGCAAGCATCAAAAGCTTGACTTCTATTTCCCCCAGTGGAGCAACACTGGGCGTGTCGGAATAGCCAGATGTGCACTTCAGGTCAGTGGAGCACTTCAAATACATATTCTGAGCCTCAGAAACTCTTTAAGTATTCAGGGCGACCGAGTGGCTCAGTCAGCTGAGCATTCAACTCTTGGTTTTAGCTTAGGTCATGATCTTGCAGTTCATGGGTTCAAGCCCTGCATTGAGTTCTGCTGCTTGGGACTCTTTCTGTCCCCTCCGCAGTCACGTGTTCTCTGTCTCTCAAAGATAAATGAATAAACATGGAGGGACACAGGGAGGGGAGAGAAACTCTTAAGTATTCAACCACAATCTCCCAACCCCTAACCCTGTATGGAGTGCAGTGGACAGCCTGAATGACCTTTTGGAGATACAGAACCTAGTGATATATTCCATACTTTCTCCCCTCCTCCAATGAGATATAGCCATTTATTCACAGGAAGGCCATTATGAAGAGAGAGAAAGATACTAAAACTAAAAAAGGGCGGGAGTTATAGAAATGGAAAAGATAACTAATGATATTTGGACAGATGCCTATCTCTAGTCATTCATTTAAGCAGGGAAGGGAAGGTGACTAGAGAAGAACCTCAAAATCAATTTTTGTCCCAGCTCCTGAACCCTTTGGGCCTTTACAGAATTTCAGGGAGCTCTTAAGATTATTTTACCACTGGGGCGCCTGGGTGGCTTAGTCGGTTAAGCGTCCGACTTTCGCTTAGGTCATGATCTCGCGGTTNAGAAAAGGGGCTTGGCCAAACCCACAAACCGAAATAACAGCAGGGACCAGACTGAATGATCTTAAGGCTCATGAGTAGGTTCCCAGTTTATCCCACTGTCCCCTCTAATCCTGAGTCTATGAGCAGTACCTCATCTCAGGTCTGAAACTTTCCTTACAGTACCTAATGGGCAGTTAAGTCAGCAAGTTAACATCACTGCTGTCATCTTCCCGGCTCAAGTTGTACATTTTATACATGAAGCTAAAACTGAAAAAAGAAAAGAAAAAAAAAACAACCTAGGTTTTTATAGACATTCATATGAAAACCCCCCCTTACCACCCCCCCCAACCACTGCGTAAGAATGGGGAGGAGAGAAAGGAAGAAAGAAAATACCTCTCCAAGAGATATATTGTCTAAATCACCATCTAGAATCATAATAAAACTCCTCCTTGGTCCCTCCCCATCTGGTCCCACCCTGACCTGCCCCGCCCTACTCTCCACCCTGTGCCTCCACCACTGTTAGCTAACCTACTGAGATCTGCTGCCTTTCTGGATGCAAGCTCCTGTTTTTACTCAACTTTGTTTTCCCAGTGCCTAGCAGGTAGTAAACACAAGTGACTTAGAAAGGCCACAGGAGCACATGGAGAGAGCAATATCAAAGGACAATGTCTAAAGAGAATGTAAGCTGTTCTTGGCTTAACATAAGCAATCGTCAGGACTACACAGGGCCTGCATGTCTGGGATCTACTATTTCCTCCTTTTCTAAACTAGTATTGGGGCACCCAGGTGGCTCAGTTGGTCAAGCATCTGACTCTTGATCTCTGCTCAGGTAACGATCTCATGGTTTATGAGTTCAGGCCCTGAGTCTGGCTCCGCGCGAAGAGCACTAAGGCTGCTTGGGATTCTCTCCCCCTTTCTATCTGCCTCTCCCCTCTCACTCAAAATATTTTTTTATGGGGGGGGGAGGGGAAGAAACTAGTGTTTACATCACCCAGTTTAGTCAGGAATAGTTACCAGATATGTTGTGTAATGCCTCTAATGCCTCTCGCTCACCCATACCCCCACCCCCTGACCCTCCCCATGGAGAACCAGGATCAGTAACTAGAAAGTAAATGAAAGCAGATATAAGAAGACCCTGTATGAGAAACCCACGACTCTCTTGTGTCCTCACCTCAATAATCAGCATCTTCACCTATACAACTGCACTAGGTAAAAATCTAGAAGTCATCCCTGATTTCTTGCTACTCTCAACACCAATAATCTTTGATTGTGTCTCACTGCTCAATTCCTTCTACATACATACTCTCTCTCTTCACTGGAAACATCATCATTTCCTACCTATATAACCACAATAAGTCTCTTCCTAACTGGTCATTTTTGCCTATGGTACTCTAGCCCTCCAATCCACTCCCCAAACAGGTAGCCTTCTAAAATGCCCATAGGAGCATCACTTTGATATGAAGTTAAAACTCCTCAACCTGGGCAACAAACCTCTTTCAATGACTTGGTTTCTGCTCTACCTACCTTACCAATCTCCTCTCATCTCAGGCCACATTCCCCCATCTTTTGTTTTATGATCCATTCAAGAATCTTGAGAAATCTGGGGCGCCTGGGTGGCTTAGTCGGTTAAGCGTCCGACTTTCGCTTAGGTCATGATCTCGCGGTTCGTGGGTTCAAGCCCCATGTCGGGCTCTGTGCTGACTGCCAGCTCAGAGCCTAGAGCCTGTTTCAGTCTGTGACTCCCTCTCTCTCTGACCCTCCCCTGCTCATGCTGTCGCTGTCTCTCTCTCTCCTAGAAATAAATAAAACATTAAAAAAAAAAAAGAATCTTGAGAAATCTGAGAGATGTATTTAACCTCTTTGGGTCTGTTCCTCACCTACAGAATGGGAACAATAGTATATACTTCTCAGGGTGGTTATAAGAAGAAAAGAGTAAACATGTTAAATACTTGAGAGTAGTACCTGATAAATACAGTAAATGGCCAAAAACCTTACCTATTTCCACCACCATCTCTAGACTTGCTATTCCTTCGGCCTAGTCTTATCTTTGTCTCCTCCTCAACTCTCCAAATCTCTTTTCCTCCTGCCTTATGTCTGTTTTTATTGAGATCTAGGCTTAGCCAACCTCTCTGAAGAAGCCTCCAAGTCTGGGTTAGTAACCATTTCTCTATGCTCTCATAGTGCTTACCCCGATTCACATACTTCTCACATGGCCTGTTTCCTTGCCTGCCTTCCCCACGACCCTATATAGACCCAAATCCCCAAGCTTAGGACTGTGCATGTCATATGCTTACTAATTTCCCTGTAAATGGAAAACTTTCAAGTAATGAAATGTCCAATGAAACCGAATCTCAACAGGTAGCCAAAATGGGACTTTAAAGTTTCTCAACTACAAGATCCTACCAATAAACAATTCAACACATTCTGACATTATCACATTCAGGGGTTTGGACTTAACACATAGGCAATGCTAAGCCATCAGATCTTTAAGGAAAGTGCAATATGCCCCGATCTGTTTGTTGCCCTATTACTCATCTCTGGAATACTTGCCACTCCCACCCTCTGTAGGTATCAGGACAAAATTCCATCTATCCTTCACAAAAACCACATTCCACCACCCCACCACCTCCTGAACACATAGAAAGGGAAAAAGTCAAACCAAAGGGAATTCTGAAAGTCTAAATGCATTTAACTTCATCTTAACCACCTGCAAACAATGAGTATCCATAAACACCCTCTAGGAACCCAAAGCTAATCCCACTTGTGTGACTTTATAGAAAGAGGGCATAGAAAGAACATTTCATGAAGGTAATCCATTTAATCATCCTCTAAGTAGTTTTGATCCGAGCTGTCATAGCATTGCTATTCTTGATCACTGCAGCCTGATATGCCCAAACACTGGACAGTCAGAAAGGCAGGTGCAAACAAGACAAGGGTGGAGAGTCCTCTGGGTTCTACTTCAAGGGTAAAAGGTCACTTTGGAAGATACAGAAGGGGTGAGCACAGATCTCCAAAACGGGCTTCAGTGATAAGGAACTTCAATCCACAAAGGAGAGGAAAGGGGGGCAAGGAGCTTAACCAAAGGTAAAACCAGGCCTCTGTTCCTGCTCTGGGAATGCATACCATACCCTACAGCAGATCAGGGCTAATCATTTTGCTCTGGGAATGCATACCATACCCTACAGCAGATCAGGGCTAATCATTTTGCTCTGGGAATGCATACCATACCCTACAGCAGATCAGGGCTAATCATTTTGCATTTACAAAGCACCCTGAGGTCAAGGGAGGTGCAAAAGAGTGCCAGCTTTGCCAGTCACAAAAGGACAAAATATGTATAATCCTACTTATATAAGGTACCCAGAGTAGTCAAATTCAGAGACAGAAAATAGAATGGTGGTTGCCAGCGGCTGGCGGGAGAAAGGAATAGGGAGTTCGTGTTTAATGGGTACAGAGTTTCAGTTGGAGAAGACAAAAAAGTTTAGGTAAGGATAGTGGTGATGGCTGCAAAACAGTGTGAATGCACTTAATGCCGGAGAACTGTCCATACAAAAGTGGTTAAAATGGTAAATTTTAGGTTACATATATTCTTACAAAAACAAACAAAAACACCCACACCGGCTTTAAAGTTATACTGTCTGCAGTTATCAATTACATGATCCTGATCAAGTCCTACAACCTCTCTAAGCCTATTTCTTCCTCCGTAAATCAGGGCTAATACCTAATTCATACAGTTGCTCTGAGGAATGAGATACCCCACAGAAAGTCCTCAGCCCAGGAACTGGTATATGGTAAGTACTTAATATTAGCTATTATTTCTACTACTGCAATAGACTTTCAACGTCATTTCTCACAGTTCCCACACAAGCCTGTTGAGTTTACAGAAAGTAAACAGGTTCACAGGGCCACAATAAGTGGCTCAATTTATGACGCCACATCAAATCCTCTGCCCATGAAAGGTGTCCTGCCCTTACAACTTGTTAATTTGGTGATCTAAGAAAGGCAGATTCCCCAAGGCAGACTGCTGTGTCTCCATTCTCAATTACAGCTGTAAAAAGGAGATGTAAAGCAAACTCTAAAAACTCCCTCCCAGAACTAATTAGAAATGAAATCATGATTCCTGAAGAGTACTATAAACCATAAATAATCATACAATAAAAATGAGAACTAGTACACCTGTACACAAAACCTCACTTCCTTTTAATTCAAAACCTAAAGCATGGAGAGTGGCTAGACCTAAACAACGTCTTCGTGATTTAAATATACTCAGGATTCCTGGTCTTAAGGCCTGAATATGTAATTTATTGCCCTTTCAAAAGGTGGCAAGGAATGGTAGAAATGTAACTATTACTGGACTGCAAAGCAGAAGACTGGGAATCCTAGTTCTGATTTGTCACTAAGGCAGTCTGTAAATTCAGACAACTTACTTCCCCTTTCCAGTGTTCAATTAACAGGGAAAAGGGACAAGGCAAACAAAAAAGTTAGACCAGACGGTTAAGACCCCTTCCAGCTCCTACAAACCACAACTTCTAAATCCAGAATTTTGTGGGGCGCCTGGGTGGCTCGGTCAGTTAAGCGTCCGACTTCAGCTCAGGTCATGATCTCACTGTTGGTGGGTTTTGGGTTCGAGCCCCGCATCGAGCTTTGTGCTGATAGCTAGCTCAGAGCCTGGAGCCTGTCTTCAGATTGTGTGACGCCCTCTCTCTCTCTCTCTGACCCTCCCCTGCTCACGATGTCTCTCTCTCTCTCTCTCTCAGAAATAAATAAAACGCTTTAAGAAAATTTTTTAAAAATAAATAAACCCAGAATTTTGTAAAGAGGTGAGCACAACAAACCTCCAGAATCCCAAGAATTAATGCAAATATCAGGAGACTACTTCAAGATGTGGCCTACCTGACTTTTAGACACTTCCCACACCAGGATCAAACACACTGGAAAACCAG
The DNA here is from genome assembly GCF_008692635.1 of Crocuta crocuta. NCBI lineage: Eukaryota > Metazoa > Chordata > Mammalia > Carnivora > Hyaenidae > Crocuta > Crocuta crocuta. The sequence continues at coordinate 1,641,168 of NW_027530847.1, forward strand.
AACACTTGCCAAAGTTAATTTTAGTTCACTTTTATCCCTCTTCGTCTTATCTGAAAATAAGGAAAATAAAACCCTATTTGAAGGCAGGAGTTGAAGCACTTGACTTGAGCCACTTCCTGCTTCCCCTCCCCCACCCAGGAGCTATAAATCTAAACACTGTGGAGAACAGGCAAGGTTTGGGGGGAAGAATATGCTATAAACAAAATGAAGGATAGTCCTGTTATAATGACTTAAGCCTTCCATGAGCCAAAACCCCAGAGAATTTCAGTAGTGCATGAGACCTGGAGTCCTCTACTTTCATCAAATTCTAACGGGCAATACTAGCAAGAAATCCATAGTAATTTCCTTTCCCTCGGACCCCTCACATCCCCAGAACGGGATTTCGTCCATAGCATAGTGGACACCAGCCTAGGAGTCAGGGAAAACGGAGTTACGTCTCTAACGGTGTGACCCAAGGGTAAGTCGAAATCCTCTCTGCACTGATTACACACAAGCTCACACTTAAGAAATAAATAACAGATACTAGTACCAGGGCTTTACACCATGATTTGAAGCACATTAGTTCATCTCCCTGAGCCTTGATTTCTGCTTTTGTAAAGGGGGATAACCCCAGAAAGGCCGTCGTGAGCATTAAGTGAAATAAGGCTTAGGAAGTTCCTTGTCAAGTCCATTAAATGTTACCTGTTGGCATTAAACGCTTGTCTCACATATTAGTTCCCTAAATCCACAAACATCCTGCGAGGCGACTTTCTTTCCCCCATCTCACAGAGGGACAAACTAAAGCTCGACTGCACAGAGGGCTGCGTGAATTGCAGAATATCGCCCCAGCTCGAGGACCAGTTGTTGAACCTCTCCGAGCCCCGAGGTGTGCAAGGAGCGCGGCAACGGCAGCGGCGGGAGCTGCGGCGGCGGCCGGGCCCGTNGCGAGAGCCGGAAGAAGCCCGGGCCGGAGCCGGGACCGAGCCCGAGCCCGCCCAGGCCTCCCCAGCGCGGCCTCCGCTCCCTCCCCTCCTCCCCTCGCCCGGTGGGGCGGGGCGCGAGCACAAAGACTCCAACTTCCGAGCGGGCGCGGGCCCACCCCGCCAACTCCTGGCCCAGGCCCGGCCCGCGGGGAGGAATCGGCTAAGGAACGCCAGGTGGCTGGGGGGCAGGCGAGGATGGGCCGAGCCAGCGACCCGGGGCGGCGGGCCCGGGGGTGGAGAGGAGGTGCGGGCGGAGGGGGCCGGGAGTTACTCCCGCTCCCGGGACGCCCAGAATGGCCGAAGAAAGAGTTTCTAAAAATAGGCAGGAACTCGAGCGAAGAGGTGGGCAGCCGAAAAGGAACGAGGAACACTCCCCCGCACCTTTAAGGAGACGCCCGTGGTCCCCACTCACCCGCGCCAAGAGGTCTGGAGGAAGCCGCGCGGCGCGGAAGGAGGCGGTGCCGCCGCACTCGGGGGCGGAAGGGAGGGAGCGAAGGAGGAAGAAGGCGGCTCCGGCCGCTGCGTGAGGAGCGGAGCACACACGCGGGAGAGGCCCNCACTGACAGCCGCGCGAGCCCCGCAGCCGCGAGTCCTTCCCTCGGCCGGCACCACTGAAGGGCGCGAGGGTGGGGGTGCCCTGAACAGCTTCCCTCAGCTTGGCCCCACCCGCCGCTCCTGCTCCGGTCCCGGGCCCTCCCTCCACGGCCCTGCCTCTTTCTCAAGAGAAGGACACGAGAACACAGCGCTAGGAGTCCGCAGCCCCACCCTGACACAGCCCGGCTTCCCGGGCGCAGGGGCTTTCCCCACCCGCTCAGCCTCGCTTTGGAAAGGTCCAGAGCTTCGGCGGGGAGAAGAGGAAGGCGGGGCCGGGGCGGGGCCTGACTGGGAGGAGGGACCGAGGGGGCAGCCAGGAGAGGCGGGGCTGAGGGCTGGAAGAGAGAGACTCTCCTACACCAATCAGCGAGCCGAAGACGGGGCAGGGCTGAGAAGACGCGCAAGGCAGGTATGAACACCACGGAGGCCGCGCCGAGCCAGGAGCCAGGGCCGTGCTTGAAAGCACGGGGATGTGGGTGGAGCTAAACGGAGGCCGTGCCCGTAGGAGGAGTCAAAGGTGGAGGGAGACCGAGGCTAGGCTGGGCGAAACGACACCCTTAGCGGAGGGGGCCGGAGGCGGGGCTGAAGAGAAACCCAGGAGGGAGGAAAAATTGAAGCGGGACAGAAGGAGGCGTGCCCGGAAGCCGAGCAGGAAGGAGGAGACCCAAAGGTGGCCACTCTGGGGAAGAGCCGGAAGGAGGCGTGGCCCATAGCAAGAGCGCCTGGCTGGTGCTGAAGGTGGGCGGGGTCTGGAGACGGGGCCCAAACACGTTGGCGGGGGCTGTGCCGAAGAGTGCCGAAGAGGTGGCGTAGGGAGGAGCGTAGGTCCTTTCCCATTCAGCGAGCCAGGTGCGTGGACTGGGCGAGGTTAGCTCCTCGCAGCCTAGGCTAGGACTGGGCGGAGAGGCAGCAGTTGGGTCGGGTTTGGAGAGGAGGCGCCACTCCCACCTACAAAGGAGGTTAAATTGAAGTATGTTTCCCCTTCTGGGATGCGGGAAACGTTTGGTAACTTGATCTGGGTGGCGGTCTTCGCTTCTGAATATTTCTCCTATCGGAAACTCTCACCCAAATCGGTGTTCCAGCCTCCCCGGAACAGGCGGAAGGGCCTTCAAACAGCACACGCAGCAGGTTGCCCTTCTGCCCTCAGCTACAGACTTCCTTGAAGGCTGGGAATTGTCCGAAATCTTGTGGCCGACCTGTGATTTCATGATCGTGTTTTTCACATCGCTTCCCCCAGAACCCGCCTAAGGTAACGGGAGTCCTAAGAACAGGGCACAGTTTGAATGGAATCCTGGCCCCGCGAGACCAGCAATTATAGCTTCGCTTGTATTGTTTGATGACGTCCGTGTCTGCTCTCAAAGGAAGAGAAATCAAATTGGAGAAATAGTGATACTGAGACCAAGGCCAGGAACGTTCTTCCTCCCTCTTCTAACTTCTGGTTCCGTCTTCTGCCTCAAATCTCTGTTTAAATATCACCTCCCTCAGGCCTTTCCCACCCCACCTAAAGATGTTCTCTAGTTTAGTCTCTTACTATTTTTCCTTCATGGTATTTCTTAGTCTTGTCATTTATTAGTCCGTTGGTGTGTTTTTGTCTGTCTCCCCACTAGAAGGTAAGTTCTTTGGTTGGGTACACCAAGCATCTTTGGTTGGGTACATCACGGATACCAGACCTAGTGCAATGTCTGGCATAGACCTGGTGTTTAATAAATTACACTTGTATGAATGAATCAGTCAATCAACCAGTTAAGGAATTGTTCCCTGCCAATCTCCTTGGCTCTGTTACTGACCATTCCTGACCCCTCACCTCCCTCCCTTTGTACTGGCCTTACCATGTACACTTGAATACACCACAGTCTCTCAGCATCCTCTGCTGTAGCACATTCTCTACTTGGACTCCTCCTCCCCTTCTGCCTAGATGCCTCCTGTTCATCCTTCAAAACTCAACTGAGGAACCACCTCTTCTGAAAAGCTTTCTCTGCCCTCCCATCCGTTCCACCACCAGGTGCTCACCCCTCCCTGGGCAAGTGATAATCCTCTTTCTACTGGCACTCAGGATTATATTCATGGCTTCAAAGGTCCTACGTGATCTACTCTCTGCTACCTTTCTGCTTATCCTCTCTTGTACTGCTTGCACCTTCTCTCACTCTGCTCCAGCCATACTGGGCTCCTGGCTGTCCTTCTGACACCCCAAGCATCCTGCTAACCACAGGACCTCTGCACTTGCTGTTGTGTCTGCCTCAAACACTCTCCTCTCAGATGTGAGCATGGCTCACTCCTTCAGATTTCCACTCAAATGTCACTTGCTCAGAGAAGTCTTCCCTGGCCCACATTTAAAGTAGCAACACCTACTTCTCTGTGCCTTTTCCTGCTGGATTTTTCTTCATAGCACTTATTACCACCTCAAACACTGTTTGTTTGTTGTCTCTCTCCCATCCCCACCTTCTACTATAGTTTTTATGATCGTCACAAAGACAGGATTTTGTCTGTTTTGCTCATTCCTCAGTCCCTAGAACTAATATTTGTTGAATGAATGACTATGAATTAAACAGAGAAGTGTTAGGAATACTCTGTGTTGGGGCGCCTGGGTGGCTCAGTCGGCTGGGTGTCCGACTTCAGCTCTGGTCATGATCTCACAGTTCGTGGGTTCGAGCCCCACATCGAGCTCTGTGCTGACAGCTAGCTCAGAGCCTGGAGCCTGTTTCGGATTCTGCATCTCCTTCTCTCTCTGACCCTCCCCTGCTCATGCTGTCTCTCAGAAGTAAATAAAATATTTAAAAAATTAAAAAAAAAAAAAAGGAATACTCTATGTTGTCCAGAAGAATTCTTGAAGATCACGGTATGAAGGGAGATGTTTCTGAAGAATATGCTGGCAATACGAGCTGAGGTGGTACATTTACTAGTTGCCAGGCAATGTGCTAAACACTTTTCAAATATATTTAATTCCCATAACAGCCCTAAAGGTAGGTCCTATTATAATCCCTACTGTACAGATGAGTAGACTGTGGCACAGAGGTTACCTTTCCCAAGGTCACATAGCTACTAAGTGCTAGAGTCAAGTTCTAGAGGCTGCATGCTGAACACTATACTAACCTGCCTCCTAATTATCAAGGACCTACTATTGTTGGTCCAATAAAGGAGAGGAATGAAGCAGAAACATTCTTTTGCCTTCAGGACACGTGGTATAGGCTATGATGCCTGGAGTTGTGGCAGAATTTTTTCTTAGCCACTGTATTGGGGTTCTCCAGAGAAACAACCAATAGGATATATAGGTATAGATGGAAATAGGTGATAGGAATTGACTCACATGGTTATAGAGGCCAGGAATTCCCATGATCTGCCATCTGTAAGCTAGAGAACCAGTAAAGCCAGTGGTGTAATTCAGTCAAAGTACAAAAGCCCATGAATTAGCAATGGTGATGTCCAATGTCCTGAGCAAGAGAAGATGGATGTCTCATTTCAAGCTAAAAGCAAGTTTGCCCTCCTCTGCCTTTTACTCTGTTCAGCCTTCAACAGATTGGATGATACCCACCTGCATTGTTGAGGGTGATCTTAGTGTACCAATTCAAATGCTAGTCTCTTCCAGAAACACCGTCACAGACACACTCAGAAATGTTTTTACCAGCTATGTGGGCATACCTTAGCTAAGTAAAGTTGACACATAAAATTGACCATCAAATCCACCAAGAGGGAAAACCAGCCAAAGAAGTAAAGCCATCACGTGGAGGAAGACAGGAGTAAGAAAATTCTAGAAGAAATGGGCCAGAGACCTGCTAAAAACATACCTGAAACCTGACCTACCTCTAGACTTTTCCATGAACCAATATGTCTTTATAGTTTGAATAGTTGTAGTTGGTGATTTTGTAACTTGCAATGAAAACAGATTTCCTGGGAACCTGGGTGGCTCAGTCAGTTAAGTGTCTGACTCTTGATTTTGGCTTAGGTCATGATCTCATGGTCATGAGATCTAGCTCCTCACTGGGTGTGGAGCCTGCCTAAGATTCTCCCTCTCTCTCTGTCCCTCCCCTGCTCATGCACACTCTCCCTCTCCCTCTCTCTTTCCCTCTCTCTCTCTCTCTCAAAAAGGAAAAAAGAAGAAAAGAAAACAGGTTTCCTAACAGATGAGTAGGGTTCAATAGTTGGAGGTATAATGCCTCACATTTTTATGGGGCATTTGTTTACAGAATGCTGGGAGGTATTCCTGACAGGGAATAGCAAACATAAAGGCAGGAATGAATGTAAGAGCTTGGGGTTTCTGCAGCACAGGGTATGAGCTGAGATGGAAAAGATGAGCTATAAAAGGTAGACTAGAACTAGTATCTGGAGGAATTGCTATCTACACTCAACTAAGTAGATGGTGGTAACCACTAAAAAGTTTCAAGCAGAGGTTGCTTTAAAATGATAAAGTGTCAGGGCATCTGGGTGGCTTAGTCGGTTGAGAGTCCAACTTCAGCTTAGATCCTGATCTCCCAGTTCATGAATTTAAGCCCTGCATCAGGCTTGCCGCTGTCAGCACAGAGCCCACTTCAAATCGATCCTCTGTCCCCCTCTCTCTCTGCCCCTCCCCAACTTGTGTTCTCTCTTTCAAAAATAAACATTTAAAAATGATAAAGTGTCAAGCTTGGAAGAAACTTTAGAAGTAATCTGATTCAACTTTGGGATCTGTTCTGTCTTCATTTCACAGATGAGAAAATGTGACCTGCCCAGTGTCTCACAGATGGTAGACAAAGGAATCAGGATTTGAACCAAAGGCCTTCTGAGTCCCAAGGTATACATTCAACCACTCCCTCTCCCCACGATTAGAATTATTTCTGCCCTGTGAGCTCACCCTGAATGGGTGAATCCCTCTTCAAAATTTGGCAGTAATGTCTATAAAGCTACCCCAGCTAGGATTAGGAAGATGGATGTAGAGGGGGAGAACAGAAGGACCTAACAGTGTCTTCATTGGAGGCACAGAACGAAGGCAGGTGAATGAAGTGGAAGGAGCAGATGAGGGAGAGGTGGTAGGGAGAGAATCAGCAGGAGCTGTAGGAGCAGATAGAAATGGAGGGATGTAAGAAGTCATTGAGGAAGATTTGTTGTTAGAACAGGGGTTGAGAAATCAGATGCCTCAGGGCCAGGCAGGTACCATAAATGAGCAAAGTGAGTTAGGTGTAAGATAATAAAGAGTAATAGGGCCTGTAGCAAGCTGGGAGTTCAGGCTCCTTCTAGAGGAGGCAGCTATAGGATGGAGGTGCCCAGTATTGCCAGGTGCCAGGTTTTAAAATTAAAAAAAGAAAGAAGAGCTCTAAGTCCAAAGTTTTATATGAAATCATCTGGTTTTTAAGTGCTGGCAACTATTTCAAATTTTTTAAAACAAGAGCACTGCCCTGGACAAAAGACACACCTCTTAGGGCTGAGTTTGGCCTATGAGCTGCTAGTTCATGCCTTCTAATCAATTTGGGTCCAAACCTCCCCTCACTACCTACCAGCTGTGTGCTCTTAAGCAATTTACTCCACCTCTCAAGACTCAGGTTCTTATCTGCAAAATACGGACAATTAATTCCCCACATTATAGAGTTGCTGTAAGGATTTTTTAAAAAATAAATGCACGTAGGAGTACCTGGGTGGCTCAGCCTGTTAAGCATACAACTCTTGATTTCGGCTCAGGGCATGATCTCAGGGTTTGTGAGATCAAGTCCCTCATGGGGCTCCAAGCTGTCAGTGCTGAGCCTGCATAAGATTCCCTCTCTCCCAATAAAAGGCATCAGAATTGGTAAAGAGGAAGTAAAACTTTCACTTTTTGCAGACATGATATTCTACATAGAAAACCCAACAGACTCCACCAGAAGCCTACTAGAACTGATCCATGAATTCAGCAAAGTTGCAGGATACAAAATCAATGTACAGAAATTGGTTGCATTTTTATACACCAATAATGAAGCAACAGAAAGAGAAATCAAGAAACTGATCCCACTCACAATTGCACAAAAAAACCATAAAATACCTAGGAATAAACCTAACGAAAGATATAGGAGATCTGTATGATGAAAACTATAGAAAACTCATGAAGGAAATTGAAGAAGACACAAAGAAATGGAAAAACATTCCATGCTCATGGATCAAAAGAATAAATATTGTTAAAATGTCATTACTACCCAAAGCAATTTATACATTCAATGCAATCAATCAAAATTGCACCAGCATTCTTCTCAAAACTAGAACAAACTATCCTAAAATTTGTATGGAACCACAAAAGAGCCCGAATAGCCAAAGTAATATTGAAGAGAACGAAAGCGGAAGGCATCACCATCCCAGACTTTAGCCTCTACTACAAAGCTGTAATCATCAAGACAGTATGGTAATGGCACAAAAACAGACAGAAAGACCAATGGAATAAATTCCTAAATTCCTGCCTCCCATACTAATGCACTTTCCAGTGGGAATGATGTTCACCCCTTCCTGTCCACCATTTTGAGAATAAACTCTTTCTTGGTGCTTCCCTAATTGGGGTGAGGAGTAGCCCCACCCCCAGCTTTGACCCAAATCTCCTTCCCCACACTGGCATATAGACAGGATTCTCAGTAGCCAATAAGGGGGGAGGGGTAGGGGGTGGAGGTTGAACTTAGAGAAGTAGAAAAGGAATCTATCTGGAAGATATTAGGAGGTCAGAGAGCTGAAGTGACAGGGTCAGAGACTTAGATGTTGCTAGGATTCCTCCCTAGTCCTGGTCTCTCCTTCTCTCTGCATATAAGCTTTTCTCAAGGCTGAACACTCCGCTGCTGCAGCTCACCACTCAACTCTTAGCTGCTCCACCAGAGAGCCTGAAGCTTTGTTTCCAGTCTTAATGACAGAATTTCAGTCCTTAAGAAGGACTTCGATTGACCCAACATGAGTGGGTGCTCATCCTTAGACCAATTATCCACTGCTGCTGAGATCAGGTTACTGTGACTGGCCCAGCTTAAGCCAAGTGCCCACTCTGTAACCAATCATTGTCAATAGGGATGTGGGATGGATACAAGGATGGCATTGGAGAGGCACCTCAGTGGCTCAGTCGGTTAAGCGTCTGACTTTGGCTCAGGTCATGATCTCACAGTCCGTGGGTTCTCACGGTCCGTGGGTTTGAGCCCCACATCAGGCTCTGTGCTGACAGCTAGCTCAGAGCCTGGAGCCTGCTTCAGATTCTGTGTCTCCCTCTCTGACCCTCCCCCGCTCACCCTGCCTTCTCTCTCTCTCTCTCTCTCTCTCTCTCTCTCTCTCTCTCAGAAATCAAGAACAAAAAAGATGGCATTGGAACCACAGGGTCAGAAAAGGGGAGGAGCATTTCCTCATGAAGCTTATCTCATTTCCCCTGCCACACACACTTCCCCCTAGCACACTTGCCCCTGGCTGTGTTTAAATGAAAGGCTCCACTCTCCAAGCTATTAGAGAACACACATCCAGCTTACCTAGAGAATGGAGGCATGTCTTGTCAATCTTTGTATCCCTCCAACATAGCCAAACAAGAAGCCCCCATAAGTGCTGTCCAATTGGATTGGACTGATCTGATCCTTGTAGGTATTTAGTCCAACTCACCCGTTTTACAAATAAATGAGACCCAGAGAGGGTAACTCCTGTGTCATGAATTCTGAAAACTGCCCATCAGAAAGAAAAGTTGCAGAACCAGGGTGGGGAGACCTCTCGTGTTGACTTCTACAGTCCAGGGCAGGTTAAACTCTGTGTTTAATCCTTGTCACTATGGACATCTGAGACTAAAAGAAGACATTTCTCATTTGGATGCACTCATTGGCAAATCTTAGTCAGGAGCCCAAATCTCCCAAGTGTTCAGTAATTATGACATCAGAGCCAGAAATCGAATGAACACACCTCAGTTCCAACCCAACCCTGCCTCTTCCTGGACAAGTTCCTCAAACTCTCTAAGCCCCAATTTTCTCCTCTGTAAAATGGACATAAATTACATTTATCTTGAAAGTTGGGAAGACTAACAATAATGTGTATAGTGTCCGTGACACATAGAAGGTCCTCAAAAAATAGTAAGCTCTTCTAATAATTGTTGTTAATGATAAAGAGGATAAAAGAAAACAAGAGCTCTGACTTCTCAAAGGAAAGAGAATTAATTGTTCCTGAGGCTCTTCTCCTGGAGAAAATAAATCCATCTTTCCTGAACAAAAGAATTCCCTTTGTTAAGGAGGAAGAAATGAAGAGAGAAAAGGAGGGAGGGGGGCAAGCTGTCACTGTCTCTACCTTCCCCTGAACTTTGCTCTTCCTCTACCTCAAACTCTGCTCCATCCCACTGCAGTGCTGAGCTCACGTCACATACATGCTATTGTGAGACCACCAGCTTTGAGCTATCCTAGCTGGGAGAGGGGAAGTACATGTAGCAGAATCAAGAGGCACCCCGCCCCCCATGACAGCAGAAAGCTCTCATAGGTCAATGGAAGGGTGTTTGTCTCACTCCTCACTGGCTCAGCCCTGGAGCCCTATCTCTCCTCTCTTCCTTACTACTAGGTCTCCAAATTTATCTATAGTAGACAGGCTGGCATCTTTAAAGTATGATCTTCATCAAGTAGGAAGCAAATCATTCCATACCTTCCCTCCCAATGCCTCCTTCACCAGGTACTATCAGCCTCCTAATAAGAGGGGGATACCTCCTCCCACTTCCCAGTGACCGTCTCCACCACCACCACCCCCAGCTCCACCCTCACCACTGCATCCATGAGTTGCAACACCAAGATCAGATGCAGCGACATTAATTGAAATTGACATTAGGGGCTCACTTGGTCAAGCAGAAGCACATTAGAAGAAATATAAACAAGAGAGGTTTTGTGTCTGTGGCATTTGTTCTAACAAGAAAAGCCATCTCTAGAGCATCTTATTCAAAAAAGATTGAATGTCCAGGAAATGACAGATACATGTCACCCCCTTCCCAACCCCAATATTCAGAAGATTCACACACACTTCCCAAGACTTTCCTATCAACTTTACTTCAGCCCTTGCCTCCCAGGTGCATTTCTGTAAGAGCCATCCACCACATTCCCCTTTATGTTCTCTATCTATTTCTCCCAAGCCACTTCTCCATATCAGATGTTTTTATTTGCTGCTGTACCTCAGGAATTCTTGACCAAATGGCCCAAAAATTTAGCTGGGATCCAACCAGGCGACCTGAGACTTAAAGAATCACAACTGGAAAAGACAGGAAGATCCTCAAGTACTCGGGTATCTGCGTAAAGAACATAAAATGTTCTTTAAATTGTGCTCTAAATGGCACATTATCTTTTTATGGGTATTAATGGGTGGTGTAGATTATAGATACTATTTTTGTCTGTATAGTATCATTTTCCCTTTTCTTGATATCAGCACCTGTCTTTCCTATGAACCTCCACTCCTGTTCTTGATCCAGGTCATAGAGAGTGTTGTTTCTAAAGTCAGACTGCCTGGGTTTGAATCCTGGCTCTGCCCTTTATTAGCTGTGTGAACCTGGGCAAGTTTCTTAACCTCTCTGTGCCTCGTACAAGAAATACAGAGAATAATATCTACTTAATAGAGTTGTTGGGGGGATTACATGAGTCCTCCACATATAGACAGCCACATCAATCATTTGGATTAGTACCACAGTTTGAAACCTAATCTGGTTTCTGAAAGCCTAGTCTTGCCAGGCCAAAGCTGCAAAGCAAAGGTAACATCAGATTCTGGGCTAGTTCATCAGGAGAGAGAATTCTGAGTGGGGAGACTCAAGGACCATCATATTTCATGCTGCAGGTAAAGGCGCACTTGCGTTACTCTAGCAATTGGTCAGACACGATGAAATAATTGTGCTAGGTCATTACTTTAAGGCCCCCAATGAGCCACACTTCCCAAGAGTCATTCTTATATAGTCTTTTCCCACATTGACACTGGGCTTGGCCATGTGACCAACTTTAGCCAATGGGACATTAGCAAGCATGATGCAAGCAGAGACTTAATTGATGCTTGTACATTGGTTTATCCTCTTGGAATGCTCATTCCTGGGGAACCTGAACAAACATGTAAGAAGAATGGCTAGAGAGACCAAATGGGAAGAGTCAGAATCCTAGCCATCCACCAACCTGCCAGCTGAATACAACTGCCAGAATGATCACCAGCAAGATCTGTAGAAAAACCATCCACTTGAGCCCAGCCTAAAGTGCACAATCATGAACAAATAAAATGGTTGTTTTCAACTGTTAGGTTTTGGGGTGCTTTTTTACATAGCGATAGGTAATCAAAACAGCAATAATGTTCAATAACCTTTCCTAGCTCCATAAAACTTCCAAAGCCTTCCCACACACCTCAGAGAATTGGATTGTTATTATCCTTATTTTACAGATGAGAAAGCAGAGGCCTAAAAAAGGGAAACAGTATCCTCAGCCAAGCAGAACCCGAGCTGCCCCCACTCTTACACTTCTGAATCAGCTCCTTCCACTGCATCTCCCACTGCAATAGCTTCCATCCAGGTGAATAAATTTGTAAACAGCAGCAGAAGGAGGTGTCATATAGAAGGCCCACTGGACTGGGAGTCACAGTGGCCCAGTTTGAAATTGGCCATTTCTTGACTAAATGAGTTTAGACAACTCAAACCACTTCCCCCTCCAAGTCTCAGTCTTTCCAATCTTTCAGTGAAGGGGAAACAAACGCAGAAGCTCATGAGAACCAGGGAAATAACTGACAAGGGAAGCAGGCCAGGTGGGGGGAGGCTGTGGTGATGGGTGAGCACACACCCATCTAATGGGGTGTTACTGTGTGGAATCTGGGCCCAGTATGGCTGGATTGCCTAATTTTTCCTTTCCCTTGGAGAGACAGGAAATATAGGTTAAATGTAAAGTTTCCCAGAATTAAAATGTGATGAATTCATTTGGATATTTAAAAAAATACTGTGTGGGACAAAAAAATTACATCCATTTAGTCTACAGACTGCTGTTTTGAAATGTTTTGGCCACGTTACTTCAAAATGCTCTGATAAAGCATGCATGGTCATCAAATAAGAATGCCTATCTGTCCTACCTCTGTCCTACACACATATAACATGTCCATCTATCTCACTCGGGCCCTAGAGCCTGAATAGCAAGGAAGCGTTGGGTGTGGCCACCATGTTTTTCCATGGAATCCAGCCTCCCCACACTTCTGCTGCAGGGAAAGGGGTACAAAGGCCTAGCCTCAAATGCCTAAAGTTGGTGGAACCTCATCAGAGGGCCAGGAGTAAAAGGAAATAATATCTCAGTACCTACTAAGTAGATGCTTTGTGGCATCCCATAGTGGTGAAAGGCCCAGACCTTCCAGACAGACAGACCTGGGTTTGACTCCTGACTCTGCCACTTATGAATTACATATTCTTGGGCTTGTCTGTTGCCTCTCCTGGCCTCAGTTTACTCATCTTTTTAAAACAAAAATCTTAATATTTCCAGTCTCTCAGTGGGAATTGAACAGAAAAAATGTATATGTGACAGATACTATGAATTGGCTACCCCTAAATTGTTTACAGCCTCCCTTGCCATGAAGGCTGGCTTGATTTCCTTGGCTTCCTAACAGGTACCATACAACCTAGGTGACAGAGTTCTGACCAGTGATATGTAAGTGAAAGTTGCTGGGTGTAGGGATGCCTGGGTGGCTCAGTTGTCTAAGTGTCTGATTCCTGATTTTGGCTCAGGTCATGATCTCACCATTTGTGAGATCAAGCCCTGAGCTGGGCTCTGCCCTGACAGCACAGAGCCCTGCTTGCGGTTCTCTCTCTCCCTCTCTCTTTGCCCCTCCCCCACTTGCTCACCAGCTTTCTCATTAAAAATAAAAATTTTTAAGTTTACTTATTTATCTTGAGAGAGAGAAGGAGAGAAAGAGAGCATGTATGGGGGAGGGGCTGAGAGAGAGTGAGAATTCCAAGCAGGCTCTACACTGTCAGCATGGAGAATGATGTGGGACTTGAACTCATGAACTGTGAGATCATGACCTGAGCTGAAATCAAGAGGCAGGCACCCAAACCACTGAACCACCCAGGCACCCCAATAAATAAACATTAAAAATGGGTGTTGCTTACCAGCTAAGTATTTTTTAGTTTAAGTGTAATTAACATAGAGTTAACTAATTATATTAGTTTTAAGTGTACAATATAAGATTCACAGTTCTATACATTACTCATCATGATAAATGTACCTCCAGAAAATTTTTTTGTATTTTTGGTAGGTTTTTTTTTCTTTTCTTTTAAAGACAGACAACTGGTCTTCTTTAGCCTTTTATACTTCCCCCTGTATTTGCCTGGAACACAGATGTGATGCACAGGGGCACAGCAGCCATGTTGAAATCTTGAGAACCAAGATTGACTTGATAAGAATGGTAAAGTAGAAAGACAGAAAGAGCCTGGATTCTTCCAGACTTCTTATGTGAGATAAATGAAGCTCTACATATTTGTGCCACTGTTACTTTCAATTCCTGCTTCTTGCTGCCAAGCACATTTCTGACTCATACAGCATAATATCTGGTTCATCATAGAACTCAGTAAATATGACCTAGTGTTAATTTGCCTATGTTACTTTTCATAATTATAACCATCTATGCTGTGAGTATTATTACCCTCAATTTATAGTGGGGAAAGTCATACCTCTTCCCAGAGTGGGTTATAAAGTTTCAATGAGATGGGTAGCCACAATAACAGCAAACATTTATCAGTATTTGCTATGTTCCTGGCACAGTTCTAAGTGTTTCACACGTATTAACTCTCTTACTCCTTACAGCATCCTTGGATGAAAATGTTATTATTATTATTCCCACATATCAGATAAGAAAACTGAGAGCAAAGAAGTTAAGTGACTTGCCCAAGGTCATATAGCTACCAAGTAGCAGATCCAGGATTTGACCTCAGCAGTCTTAGGATAGTGCCTGGCATCTGAGGATGCATGCGTGTGTGTGTGTGTGTGTGTGTGTGTGTGTGTTAACTGGAAAAAAAGAATGTAGCTCATAGAAGTTGTGACTTGTCTAAAGCCACCCAGCTAGGAAAAGGTGGTAAATATGAAACCAGGATTTGGACTCCTATCTGGCTGACTTCAGACCCACATCATTAAGGGGATCCCTGTGGGTGAAGAGGTGTGTGACCTCAATGTTGAAGAGTCACATATATCTGCATCATGATGAAAGGCTATGTAAAGAGAAAAGGCTAGAACCATCCTCAAGGCTGCTGCCCATCCAGATAAAGAACCCACGGCTCAAAGAGGAAACACAACTTGCCCAAGTTCACTCAACTATAAAGGGGCAGTGCTGAGCCCAGGATCCATGGAGCTCTAATCCATGACTATGGGGACATAGAGGCTGGAGGAGGGCTGTTCATCCCCGATCATTATGATCAGGAAACACCTTGGAAAAAGAAACATAGTGGCAGCAAGTGACAACCCAGCCATTATTTATATTAATTAAGAGGATACTAAATTGAAGGGACACAAAATAGTTACCAGCCAGTGCTCTGACAGCTTCACTATTCTCTAGAAGTCCAACTATGTTTGCATGGGGTACAGAGAGCAGCTTCTCACATCGTGGCTCTCTACTAAAGAGCTTAGTTATCCAAAAGAAAATACTAGCACTCCTGCCCAGCTCTGGGTGAAGCTGTGATAAACTAACTGAAATTCAATGACTTGGATTTCAGAAGGAAAAGGATACTGGTAGGGAAATATAGAGTGTATATTCACTCAACAAATATTTCACCAGCATTTTTATGTGCCAGGCACAATGCCATGATCTATGAATATGGTGAAAACCAAAGCAGGTAAAGGCCCTACCTTCATGGGGACTATATTTGTGGAAGGATTGAAATCTACCCTCTACAACTCATAGGCGCACACACACAAAAATGTATAGGTTACTTTTTATAAGTAACTTAATATCTATTTTATTATTCTATTATTGAGAGACAAAAATATAAACCTGATTACTAACAGTGACTTAGTATCTGCCAATTGAAAATAATTTCATGTAGGTATCTGGCATCTTTTGAGTTAAAAGTTCATCTTTCTTTGGCCCCCATCCCTTCCTCAACTCAAGATTATATCTAGGTGTTAGCTAGTCCACACATGGATCCTTGTGCTGTCCTCTAGGAAAGCTACTTAAGAAGTCAGGGGCAGCGTGTGGACCACCCTCCCCTCCCCATATGGTATCCTGAGAAACCCCAGGATATCATGGCTTAGGGGAAGGAAGACCCATCTGTAGCCAAAAGCCAGAGCCGTCCCAAATCTCCTCAGCACTCACCTCCATGCTCCAAGATGATTACTACAGCTATGACCCAAAAGACTCAGCCACAGGAACACATTTGGCCCATGCACTGGACAGTGTAGAATTACTAGCAATAATGCCCACAGAAATATCCTTCAACCAATTACAGATGAGAAGTTGATGGCTACCCCAGGGTCCTCACCCATCATATAACTCAGAAGGGTGTTCTTTTCTCCCAGAGTTCCCCAGTGGAATTAGCTCCAGTTACCCAAGTGGCAAATTACATGGTCACACATAATTTATTGGCAGCCTCTCCTTTGCTGCTTTGCTCCCACCCTATCAACAGTGTTTCTTGGGATCACCCTCCAAATTAACTATTTGGTCTCAAATTCTTGTCCCAAGGTCTGCAACTGAGCAAACCCTAAGACACCATCCATTTAATAATAGTTTTTAAATGTCATATTGTGTGATGCTAGACAATAAGCAAATATGGCAAAAGCCCCTTAATCTCATGCTATTTAGATAGATATTTGATCTGTGTATCAAAAATATTAGTCTAGGGGTGCCCATGTGGTTCAGTCGGTTAAGCGTCTGACTTCAGCTCAGGTCCTGATCTCGCAGTTTGTGAGTTCTCAGGCTATCTGCTGTCAGCACAGAGCCTGCTCCAGATCCTCTGTCCCCCTCTCTCTCTGCCCCTCCCCTGCTTATGCTCTCTTTCTCTCTCTCTCTCTCAAAAAGAAATAAACACTTAAAAATATATATTAGTCCAGGGATGCCTGGTGGCTCAGTTGGTTGAGCGTCCAGCTTTGACTCAGGCCATAATCTTGCAGCTCATAGGTTTGAGCCCTGCCTCAGGCTTTATGCTGACAGCTCAGAGCCTGGGGCCTGCTTGGGATTCTGTGTCCTCTCTCTCTGCCCCTCCCCTGCTCATGCTTTATCTCTCAAAAATAAGTAAATACTAAAAAAGTTTTAATATATACATTAGTCCAAATATGGATTAATTAATTATCTTTACTTATATGACACATATATTAATGTGTCTTTAATATATGACACATACATACCTCAAACATTTTCATTTAGTCTAAAATAAATAAATGTACAGTTAGATGCCAATCTTTTGACAGAGGACTGATCTTCAGAAAATTCAACATTACTCACAAAGGCTTCTAGGTGAGTAGAGATATACCTGGAGAGAACTTAAAGAGGCAAGGGGATGATAGAAAGGAATTAATTGGTGGCATGGCAGAGCCAGTGCTAGAATTCAAGGTTGTGAGTTCCAACCCTCATGTTAAGGTCAAACTGCCCCAAGCTTCAAGCAGTCAGGACTGCGGGTCCCAGGGGCCCAAGGACAGTGGGCAACCATGTTTCCCAGCACTACTGCCCCAAATAGGTGGGCAACTGCTGTCCAGTCCAGTTTCATGTAGTAGTCTGATGTAGCTACCCCAGTGGCACTGAACCTGCTTCACCCATTAACCCACCGAGACCAAATACAGAGGGACACCTAAGAGAATGTGAGAGGGAACTCCCTCCCAGAATATTGTTTTAATTTATTATGGGATCATAGGAAATACATATGGGAAGTCTCCCATATCGCCCCNAGATGGGCCTCCTAAGGTACAGACTGGGAAAAGGGCCTGGTACCAAATTCTTCGTTCTCATAAGGAGCACTTTAGTTCAAGAAAACTAAAGAGGTTTCATGGTTCCCAATGGCTTCCCCAGTGACCATGCGAATGCTTCCCACCTTTATTCTGGAAATGAAGTCCTAGTGGTTGGTCCAGGCCATGAGCGTGTGACTCAAATTAGGTCAGTTAGAGACATCTCCTGGAATTTCATACACCAGAACTAAGGGAGAGTTTTCCTCTATCCTCCAGGAGTTGCTGACGCTGAAAGGCTACGATTCTAGAGTTGCTAGAGGCCACATTCCCTTCCCTGGGGAAAAAGACTATCTGTGATAAGCAAGAATGGTCCCAACAAGCAAAGAGTGGCAGAGAAAAGTGAGACAGAGAAGAGCCTGACAGCATTTGGAAATCTGAATCCACTAGGATCAGTTCTACCCTGTGCTGTCCTTAGTTTGGTTATGTAAGCCAATAAATCCCCCTTTGTGCTCAAACTAGTTAGAGCTGGGTTTCTATCACTTCCAACAAAGAATCTTTGACTAATACAGATATCCCTAGCAATGGAAAAGAGTCAGGAGCTTTCAAATAGCCTCCCAGGCAACAAATGTTCATAGTCACGGTCTGGGACAACAGAGGAGTGGCCACACAGAGATGACTGCCAATAGCTAGGTCTTAAGCATATAGGAAATAACCTTCCAGGTAATACACTTAATTCTTTACACACACACACACACCAGGGATAAAGGGGGGAAGTGCTTTAAGGAAAAGGTATTGCCATAACAGAACCCTGAGTCAGGAACTTATTATTTAATCTCTTTATAAAGCCCAGATCCTAGGTATGTTCTAACTACATAAGGCAGCAAAGAAACTAGACACATTAGCACTGTTCTGACTCTTATTCTCTCTCTTTTCTGAATTATTTCTAAATTAATGCATTACCTTTTATAACTTTAGCCATAAAAATTAGAACAGATCCATTATTTATGAAGAATTGCACAATGTGTATCTCCTCTCAAACAGAAGGACTTGTGTACATGTAAAAAAAAAGCTTCAGCATAAAGCACTGGGGTTATTTGTCAATTCCTCCAAGAGGCCCAGCCTGGTGGGCAGAGGAGGGAGCTTAGAAACATAAACTTCACACCAATGTTTTATTACTTTTTTATTATTGGGAAGAAATGTTGGTTAATTGAGAAAAGTGAATTTAAGTTTTCTTAAAGCCCTGTTCTGGAAGGGGCAGGAGTGGGGGTGGGGGAGGAACCCACTGTGTGAATGTTTATCATTTGAGACTTCATTGTATTTTGATACTTTGAGGTTGGAGGGAAAATCTGGGGAAGGCTTTGCAAAGAGGGCTTGAGGTTCCATGTGAGTAAAAAATGGCAAGAGGAACCATGGGCTTTTGATAGATGATAGATTAGATTGCTGTCAGGAATATCTCCTCCCTTTCTCTCCCCCTCCATGGGTGGAGTTTATTTCCTCACCCCTTTGACTTTGGACTTGGCCATTAGACTCTCTCTGGCTAATGGGCTTAAAATATACTTGTGTAGATGGGTATGCTCTCTTGCAATTAAGTCATCACCAAGGGAGAAATATGTTCTGGTTAGCCCCCTGGTTCTAGGATAAGAGTCAAACAGATTTAGAGCCACCCCAGCCAACTTGAGTGAAGGAGAGTTGTCCAGCTGACTAGGAAACTAAAAACTAAAAACCAAATATCATATGCCACTAGGTGTTTGAGGTTGATGTTGTGTGACATTACTATAGCAATAGCTGATTGATTCAAGCCATTAGTGTGATTTCCCTGGAATACACAAACTGACAAACCCAGGTAACATTTGAGTTATTTTACTAATAAAAGTCAAACTCCTAAATAGAGTGAATATTTAAACTTTTATCATAACTGATTTTATTATTACTAATTAGGAATCAAGCTGAACACTATAACATAATTACCCTCCCTTACCCCCACAACTTGCTGACTTTATGCTATGGTTTCAGGAAGTGGAGAAAGAATGGTGGAGTTTCAGCTCTAGGACCTAATATTAACTCCTAACCTATCTGATTGGGGCCATGGGGCTTGTAATTGGGATATCCATAGGTGTGACTTGTTGGAAAAGGGAATCTACCATGAGCTCTAAACACTCATGTATGTTCTTACTGGATATGCCAAGAATGCAGGCCCTGATTGCCCTTCATCCAGGCCATTTTCAGGGTTGAGTTGAAGGCAAGCAACCTTAAAGGATGAAGTGATGTCTTTCCCCCCAACAAAGTGCAGGCCTGTTACTGCTCACTGTAAAATCAGTACATTCTCCAAGCTCAGTGTTCTTCTCCTATAAACACAACTCACTGTTTGTGCAGACCCATCTGTATAACCTCCTTGGGACTTAGGAGACATGGGGAATCCGTGGAAGCCTGACATTCTCGCTATACCCTCTCTGTTCCTGTCTCTGCCCCAGGCATCTGTCTTCTGCCAGCACCTATGAAGCAGTCTAACGTCTCAGCTTGTAAGTAGGGTAAAATCTCAGTCCCTTCCCAGCTCCTGACATGGGTCATCTCCCATGAATGTTACATGACCCTGCACTGCACAGGAATGAAGAGTGTGAACTCCTCCAGAGAGCAGGGACCCTTGCGGCAACATGAGGCACCAACCTGGGAAAGCTTAGTGCAGGGACTCCTAGAAAGTGGATCGTATCACTGGTGGATCTCAAGATGATTTCAGGTGATATGTGGAAGAGCATAATTTTAAGTTTTAGTGGCAATTATTTCTAATGTGTGTTAGAAAAAAGGTTTTCCTCTTTAAAGACATATCTAAAGAGAAAGAATAGGCTAACTTAAAAATATTCTTAAATAAGACTACAAGTGTATATAAGTTAGATGTGATTAACTGGAACTAAGAAAAAAAATCTTTACAGTCACTTCAACGCTAAGAACCAAATGTAATGATCTCACATAATGGAAGGTCTGGATGTTCCAGTTTTCTACTGCTGTATAACAAAGCTTCCCACTTAATGACATATGCTCACAGATTTTTGAGGAACAGGAATTCAGACAGGGCAGAGTGGGGATGATTTCTCTCTGTGCCACAATGTTTAGAGACTTACTTATCAAGGAAGATTCTAAATGCTGGAGGTGACTCAACTGGCAGAGGCTGAAATCGTCTGAAAGCTTCTCTCCTTACATGTCTGGCACCTAGGCTGGCACATCTCAAAGACTGAACTCAGTACAGGTTGTTGACCACAGCACCTACATGTGGCTCCTCTACGTGGTTTGGGCTTCCTTATAGCATGGCAGACTCAGTGTAGTCACCTTCTTACACAGTGGCTCACGGTGCCAAGAGCAAGTGTTTTAGGCAATAAGGCAGCAGCTATAGGCTCTTTTGTGACCCAGCCTCTGAAATCACCTTGAATCACTTCTGCTGTACTCAAGCCCATCCAGGCTCAAAAAGAAAGGATGTAGACATGACCTCTTAATGGACAGTATGTCAAAGAATTTATAGAGCTAGTAAATACTTAAATTCCAAAAGACCTACAGCTGGTGGCTTTAAATATATCATTAAAAAAAAAGAAACTAGAGGTGTCTATACTTAAGATGCTGCTGACATACTCTCAAGTGTTCAGTATATTTGCTTGTTATTATTGCTTGAGTCTTCCAGATTTTTCCCCACATATACCAACTCATATAAATATATGAATATCATGGCACACAGATAAAACATTATACACACAATTCTGTAAGTTTAAAAAAACTACAATGAGGATATCTCTTTACATCTGTGTCTGTAAAATGATCTCTTTTAAAAAACTTTTTATTGTGAAAAATTTGAGACATATACAAAAGTAGAGGAATCATTCAATAAAGTCCCACATGCCCATCACCCAACTCCAAAGATTACCAACTTATGGACAGTCTAGTTTCATCTCTGCCAACATCCACCATCTTTCCTCCCATTTTATTTATTTACTTACTTACTTACTTATTAAGTAGGCCCTATGCCCAAATGGGGCTTGAACTCATGAGTTCTTGAACTCAGGGACACAACCCTGAGATCAAGAGTTGCATGCTCTACTGACTGAGCCAGCCATACACCCTGCTCCCAAATTATTTTGAAGCAAAACTGAGACATCAGATGATTTCATTAGTAAATAATTTAGTATGTATAATAGTTATCTCTTTTTTAATTTTTAATTTTCTTAATTTTTTAAAAAATTTATTTCTGAGAGAGAAAGAGAGAGAGAGAGACAGCATGAGCAGGGGAGGGCCAGAGAGAGAGGGAGACACAGAATCCAAAACAGACTCCAGGCTCTGAGCTAGCTGTCAGCACAGAGCCTGACATGGGGCTCAAACCCACGAATCGTGAGATCACGACCTGAGCCAAAGTCAGATGCTTAACCGACTGAGCCACCCAGGTGCCCTTTAATGTTTTATTAAAATTTTTTTTAATGTTTATTTATTTTTGAGAGAGAACATCAGCAGGGAAGGGACAGAGAGAAAGGGGGACAGAGGACCCAAAGCAGCCTCTGTGCTGACAGCAGAGAGCCCAACACAGGGCATGATCTCACGAACCGTGAGATCATGACCTGAGACAAAGTCGGATGCTTAACTGACTGAGCCAACCAGGTACCCCTAGTCCTTTTGTTAAATGACAAAATCAATACCTGGTTGCTATAAAGAAGCCTGACATTACACACAAATAACTTGGAAAATAAATATTCCTTATAGTGTCAACTCCTAGAAATAACTGCTGTTAACATACTCTTAGTGACTATTCCCCTAGATCTCTTGATCTATGCACATACTTAAAAAAAATCAAAATAGGCACATTTGGTACATTGTTTTGTTTGTTTTGTTTTGTTTTGATCTTAGAGAGAGAGCACAAGCAAGCAGGGGAGAGGGACAGAGGGAGAAAGAAAGAGAATCTAGAGCAGGCTCCATGTTCAGCACAAAGCCTGATACCAGGCTGGATCCCACAACCTTGGTTGGGATCATGACCTGAGCCAAAATCAAGAGTTGTACACTCAACAGACTGAGCCACTCAGGTACCCCAGGTATATTGTTTTGTAACAAAAACATTTTATTTAGCAATATACCTTGGCCATATACTCATTCAGCAAAGGTTCTGGATCTTTCTGTTGGATTTTCCCAGCTCCTGATACGCTCGAAGGTGGGACAAGTTCTAGTGTAAAGATTCAGGCAGAGGGTGCCTGCTGTGGCTCAGTCAGTTAAGCATCCAACTTTGGTTCAGATCATGATTCCAAGATTTGTGAGTTCGAGCCCCATGTCAGGCTCTGTGCTGACAGCTCAGAGCCTGGAGCCTGCTTTGTGGGTTTTTTGTCTCTCTCTCTCTCTCTCTCTCTCTCAAAATTAAAACATTTAAAAAATTGTTTTCAATATTTTAAAATGTTTTATTTTTTTTCTGAGAGAGGGAGAGAGACAGCATAAGCAGGGGAGGGGCAGAGAGAGAGGGAGACACAGAATCCAGAACAGGCTCCTGGCTCTGAGCTGGCAGTCAGCACAGAGCCTGAAGTGGGGCTCTAACCCATGAACTGCAAGATCATGACCTGAGCCGAAGTCAGACGCCCAACTGACTGAGCCACCCAGGTGCCCCCCCCAAAATTTTTTAATTAATAAAAAAAAAAATCACTCAGAAGCCACAATACAAAAGCAAGAAAGCCAGCATATCAACCCTTCCTCTCATCCCCTCCCCACTAAGTTAGAGTTTTAATTAATTCAGTTCAGCCCAATCTGGACAAATCTTAGCTGGGTTTTAAGAGGCAGTTCTGATCTGGAAATTTGAGAAGCAACACATAATGAGGAGGGGACAGAGAGGACCTTTTCTTGAGAGGCTGAACAGTAAACTGTAAATAACTTTGACTGGGATTCCAGACACCTGAGCTTCTTATCTTGACTCTGCATTTTGTATGCTTTATTACTGTTAAATTTTTGAGATATCTCTTTCCTAGCTGAATTACAAAGGTGGAGAACAGAGGTATCTTTTTATTAGGCCATCTTATGAGGCATAAATTGGGAAAAGAGGCAATAAACCTATCACTATTTGGAGAAAAGGAGTATATAGCTGGAAACACCAAGAGAATGAACTGAGAAAATATTGCAAACAATAAAAGAATCCTGTAGAATAATATGGTAAAGAATTAATAAACATTAATTGCTTTTATACATGTAAACATCAACCAGGTAGAAGACCTAATGGAAGAAAATATCCCACTTATAAAAGCAACAAAAAAGATGCAAAAGGATTCATTTTGTAAAGACATTTAATCATTTCTTTACAAAATACCTAGGAATCATCTAATCATTTCTTTTTTTATTTAAAAAAAATTTTAAATGTTTTATTCATTTTTGAGACAGAGAGAGACAGAGCATGAGCAGAGGAGGGGCAGAGAGAATAGGAGACACAGAATACGACGCAGGCTCCAGGCTCTGAGTTGTCAGCACAGAGCCCGATACGGGCCTCGAACCCACAAACTGTGAGATCATGATCTGAGCTGAAGTTGCATGCTTAACCACTGAGCCCCCCAGGCACCCCAATCATTTCTTTATAAAAGGCCTATATGCAGAAAACTTTAAAATATTACCAAAGAGGAACGAACACCAGGGTGGCTTAGTCGGGTAAGTGTCCAACTCTTGATTTCAACTCAGGTCATGATCTCACAGTTGATAAAATCAAGCCCCACATCAGGTTCTGCACTGACAACACAGAGCCTACTTGGAATTCTCTCTCTCCCCCTCTCTCTACTCTTCCCCTGCTCATGTGAACTCTCTTTCTCTCTCTCTCTAAATAAATAAACATTTAAAAAATCATATTAGCAAAGAACATCAAAGATTTGAACAAATAGGAAAATGTGTACTTGTATAAAATGACTCAATAACACAAAGATGTCATTTTTACTATATTTATATTTACATTTATCCTAATGCCAATAGAAATACTAACAAAGTTATTTTTTAAACTAAACAAGGTGATTCTAAATTCCATAAAGAAAAATAAACAAACAGGAGGGGCACTTGGGTGGCTCAGTTGGTTGAGCATCCAACTCTTGATTTTGGCTCAGGTCATGATCCCAGGGTCATAGGATCAAGCCCCATATTGGGCTCTGTGCTAGGCATGAAGCCTGCTTAAGATTCTCTCTCTCTCTCTCTCTCTCTCTCTCTCTTTCCCTCTGCCCCTCTCCTACTCATGGTCTCTCTCTCTAAAATAAAAAAGATAAAGAAGGAGGAGGAGGAGGAAGAGGAGAAGGAGGAGAAGAAGAAGAGAAAAGAAAAAATAAATAAGACAGGAATACCTGGGAAGACTCTGAAAAAGAGAATGAGAGAAACCAGCTGCATCAGACATTCAAAGTTATTACATAACCACAACAAAACAGTGTGGCCATTCACATGAATAGATAGGGAGTAACTACTTGGACAGAAGAGAAAGTACAGAATACACCCAATATGATCAGGGTGGTATCTTACACCAGAAGATAAAAAAGAGAATATTTCACAAGAGTTGATGGGACAGCTGAGTAGCCTACATGGGAAGAAAAAAAGTTAGATCCATTCCTCACTCTCTTCACCAAGGTAATTTCTATACGAATCAAAGATTTAAGTTAAAAATATACTAGTTGAGGGGCGCCTGGGTGGCTCAGTTGATTAAGCGTCCGACTTCGGCTCAGGTCATGATCTCACAGTTTGTGGGTTTGAGCCCCGCATCGGGCTCTGTGCTGACAGCCAGCTCAGAGCCTGGAGCCTGTTTCTGATTCTGTATCTCCCTCTCTTTCTGACCCTCCCCTCCTCACGCTGTCTCTCTCTCTCTCAGAAATAAATAAAACATTTAAAAAAGTTTTAAAAATATATATACTACTTGAAAACATGGAAAGTTTCTTTATTTTGTTGGCATGAAAAAGTCTTGTCTAATCATTACTTAAATTACAAATAAATCTGACAGAGAAAGAAAGAAAGAAAAGAAAGAAAGAAAGAAAGAAAGAGGGAGGGAGGAAGAGGGTGGGGTAAAAAAAAGGGAAAAAACTTCTATGGCAAAAATACCAGAATCACGTTTATTTTTTAAAATTTTTTAATGCTTATTTATTTTTGAGAGAGAGAAAGAGAGAGAGGACAGGCACAAGTAGGGGAGGGGCAGAGAGAGAGAAAGAGACAGAATCTGAAATAGGTTGCAGGCTCTGAGCTGTGAGCACAGAGGCAGATGTGGGGCTCGAAATCTGAATGGGGAGATCATGATCTGAGCCGAAGCTGGACACTTAACCGACTGAGCCACCCACACAACCCCAAAATCAAATTTAAAAAGCAAACAATATATTGGGGAAAATATTTTCTGTAACTCATATCACAGACAAAAGGCTAATGTCCTGATATGTAAAGAGTTCTGGGAATCAAAAAGAAAAACAACCCAATATTAAAATAGGCAAGGATAAAAATGGATAATTCATCAACAAAGCAAGTGCATGAAGAGATGTTCAAATTAACTCAGTCAGAAACATACAAAACACATAGATCTGCTGTTTTTCACCTACAGATTGGCAAAAATCTTAACATAACACTCTGTTAGTAAGCCCACAGCAGTCTCATTCATCTGTGGCAAAGTTAATGAACAACATAAATTGGTACAACTCCTATTGAGGGCAATTTGGAAATGCCAAAATTTACAATACATATGCCCTTTGACCCCAAAACTCCATTTCTGAGAACTTATAACAGTAATATTTACCAGTAAGTATGAAATGATGAATGCACAAGGTTATTTGCTGCAGTATTGTTCATAATAGCAAATGATTAGAAAGAATCTAAATGTTCATTAGGAAACTGGTTAAATAATTTGCAGTATATAAACAATGGTACACAAGTATAAAAAGGAATGACTGGGACTTCTGATTCCACCAAAATGAAATAGCCCCATTTCTCCTAGGTCCTCTTGCTTAACTAAAAACCTCAGGACGTAACACAACAACAAGCATAAGAAGACTCTGAAGGATGGAAAGGAGAAGGTACATTACAAACCAATAGCTGTCATGAATTTAGATGCAAAAATCTTCTTCAAAATATAGGAAATCAAATCCAGCATTCCTTAAAAATAATTACATACCATACCCAACTGTGATTTATTTCAGGCATATATAGGGGAGGAAAAATTTTTATTCTATCCTAGTTTCTTTTGGTTAGTCTCCTAATTAAATCAACACAAGGTAGATTCACAGGAGAAAAACAAATTTAATTACATACATACAGGAAGAAATATGAGACCCAGGACAAGTTGATCAGTTGAGGCTTATATGCCATCCTGAGCTAGGGAATGGAATAGGGGTCTGGGGCTTCAAAAGGAAGGAGGATGATTTACAGGACAATAAGAAGAGTAGATGTTTGATAAATGTTTGTCCTGACGAACAGATAGGTCTTTCAGATAAAAATTCTGTCCCATAATAGCTCTTTCTTGACCAGGCCCCCTGTCTAAATACTTTTAGGTAGTTAAGGGAGAGGTAAGAGTTTGTCTTGAGTTTGCTGGGTCTTGATTGCCTTCAGCTCAAAATAATCCACATGCCAAAGTGTCATATTTTGGAGTATTTTGCTCCTCACAGGTATGCAATTGTGGTATCATAATTTATAGTAAGAAATATATATTGGACCTTCCTCTCAGTTTCTGGCACAGAGCTCCTAAAACCCTTGTAATTTCCTGTGAGGAGAGTCATAAATGTAACTTTTGTTATCTTAATGAGGTAACTTTTGGAAAGCACCTAAGGTGGGAGCTAGCTATCAGGAAAACTAACCATGTGCTTAGAGGATTGAGACACTCAGTTCTACCTCCCTGACCTCTGGGGAAGGTAGAGGGGCTGGAGACTGAATTCAAGCACCAAAGGCCAATGATTTAACCTATAATGCCTTTGTAATGAAGCCTCCATAAAAACCCAAAAGGAAGAGGTTCAGAGAGCTTCTGGGTTGGTGAACCAAAAGGCTTCCAAGTACCGCCAGTGCAGATTCCAAACTCCACAAGTCTCTTCTGGCTGTTGGTTTGTATCCTTTAATATCATTTGCAATAAGTCAGTAATCCATTGCATAAATGGGTTTCCTGAGTTCTGTAAGCCACTGTAGCAAATTAATCAACCCTGTGGAGGGGGGTCATAGGAACCACTGATTTACAGCCAGTTGGTCAGAAGCAGAAACACAGGTTAACAACCTGGGTTTGTGGCTGGATCTGAAGTGGAGGGCAATCTTGTGGGACTGAATGCTTAATCTGTGGAATCTGATGTGATCTCCAGATAGTGTTAGAATTGAGTTGAGGGGTACCTGGGTGGTTCAGTTGGTTAAGCATCCAACTCTTGATTTAGGCTCAGGTCATCATCTCATAGCTTGTAAGTTCAAGCCCCCTGTCAAGCTCTGCACTGATAGTGGGGAGTCTGCTTGGGATTCTCTGTTTCCCTCTCTCTCTGCCTCTCCCCCACTGGCATGCACATGTACACACACTCTCTCTCATAAATAAATAAATAAACATTAATAAAAAAGAATAGAGATGAATTGTATGACACTCAGCTGGTGTGGGAGAATTGCTTGTTGGTGTGGGGACAACTCCCTCCTACTACACATACACACACGCACACACATGCACACACACAATGGAACAACAAGCCAGTTCAACATATCAACAGGCTAAAGAGAAGTGATATGATCATATCAATTGATGTGGACAAAGCATTGCCAAAATACACTGATTCATGATAATAAAAAAAAATACTCTCAGCAAACTGGGAATAGAGGGAAACTACTTCAACCTGATAAAGAACATCTATCAAAAAACCTATAGCTAATATCATACTTAACAACGAAAGACTCAATATTTCTCTCTATGACTGGAAACAAGTCAAGGATGTCTGTTCTCACTACTAGAAGTTATAGCCAGTGCAATAAGGCAAGAAAAAAAAACACATAAAAGCTAGGAAGAAAAAAATCACCTCTCTTTGCAGATGACATGGTCCCTTATATAGAAAACCCCAAGGAATCTAAAAATAAAACAAACAAAAGGCAACAAAACTTCCTAGAACCAATAAACAAGTTCAACAATGGTCATAGGATGTAAAATCAACACACAAGTATCAATGTTTCTTTAAACTAATAACAAACATGTAGAAACTGAAATTAAAAACATAATACCATTTAGAATAACTCCAAATATAATTAAAGAATTAGGTTAAAACTTAACAAAACATATGCAGGATCTGTATGTTGAAAATTACAAATTGCTGATGAAAGAAATCAAAGACTTAAATAACTGCAAGGACATGGATTGGAAGAAAGATGTCAGTTCTCTTTAAATTGCTCTATAGGTTTTATCTAATTTCTATCAAAATCCCAGCAAGTTTTTTAAAATTTTTTTTATAGATATGAACAAGTTTAGGTTAGTTAAGCCAATATTGAAAAAGAAAAATAAAGTGGATAATAAAGCCTATTATATAAGTACAATAATCAAAGCAATTCAATATTGGGAGAAGGAAAAACACATAGATCAAACAGAAGATCCATAAATAGACTCATACATATATGCCCAATACAAAAACAATTTGGGGCTCCTGGGTGGCATAGCTGCTTGAGCATCTGACTTTTGATTTCAGCTCAGGTCATGATCTCATGGTTCATGAGATCGAGCACTGCATCAGGCTCTGCACTGACACTGTGGAGCCTGCTTGGGATTCTTGTCTCTCTCTCTCTGCCCCTTTCCCACTTGCTCTCTCAAAATAATATGCAAAATGAGAGGACCTGGGTAACCCCCCTTCCACCCCAAGCTGGATGCTCGGTACTCGGTTGGGCCCGGGCACCCTCTTCACATCGCCCAGGTCTCCAGAGCATCACCCTGAAGAATGGGAGCGAAGGGGAGCCGGCTTGGGGCTTCCCTCCTCTGCTGTCAGGCGGCTCCGCCATCAGGCTCCTCTGCCGTCAGGCAGGGGTCCTCTGCCATCTGGCAGACCCTATCTCGCCCCGTCCCCTCCCCCGCAGCCTCCGGCCTCTCTCCGGGTGTCCTGCGGTGGTTCGGGCTGTGGCTGTGGTCGCTGTGGCGATGCAAAATTCTCAAAATAAATAAACTTTGAAAAATTAAAAACAAAACAAAACAAAACAAAAACCAATTCAATGGGGGAGGAGGATAGCCTTCTCCATAAATACGGATGGAGCAATTGGACACCTATAAACAAAACAAAATAGAAAAACACAAAACCTTGACATAAACCTCACACTTTACACAAAAATGAACTTAAGACATTACAGACTCATATGTAAGATGGAAAACTATGAAACTTTCAGAAAAAAATTTGGAAAAAATTCTTTGGGATGGGTATGGGCTTTGTGTCCCCCTTAAAATTCATGCTGAAGTCCTAACCTTCAGTAACTCACAGTGTGATGTTTTGGAGGTAGGGTCTTTAAAGAGATAATTGAAGTTAAATGGGGTCATTAGGATGGGTCCTTATCCAATAGGACTGGCGTCCTTATAAGAGGAAATTAGGACATAGACACACATAGGAGAAATCCTGTGAAGAAGCCACACCTTCTTCACAGAAGAAGAAGGTTCCTGACACCTTGATCTTGACCTTCTAGCCTCTAAAATTGTGTGTAAATCAATCAATCAATCAATCAATCAATCAATCTCTGTTGTTTAGACCACCCAGTCCATGGTACTTTGTTATGGCAGTACTAGCAAAGTAATGAAGGAATGTAGAGCTAGGCAATAAGTTCTTACACTTGACACTAAAAGCATTATCCATAAAAGGTAAAATTGATAAGGCAGATCTCATTAAAATTAAAAACTTTTTCTCTGTGAAAAGACTCTGTTAAGAAGATAAAAGGACAAGTTATAGACTAGGAGAAAATTATTGCAATCCACATATCTGACAAGGGACTAGTATCTAGAGAATACAAATAACTCTCTCAAAACTCAACAGTAAAGAATTCAAAAACAATCCAATTAGAAAATGGACAAGAGGCATGAATAGACATTTCACCAAAAAAGATAGAAGGCAAACGAGCATATGAAAATATGCTCAACATCATTAGCCATTAAGGAACTGTAAATCAAAATTATAATGAGATATCACTACATGCCTATCTGAATGGCTAAAATGAAAAATAGTGACAATGCCAAATGCTGGTTCAAATGCAGAGAAACTGGAAATAACCCAGCAATCGCACTCTGGGGCAATTATCCTGGAGAATGAAAATGAATCTTCACACTAAAATTTGTATTCAAATGTTCAGAGCGGTTTAATTTGTAACAGCCCCAAACTGGTAACAACCCAGATGTCTTTCAATGGGTGAATGGTCACGTAAGCTGTGACGTGTCCATATCACGATATGCTGGTCAGCAGTGAAAAGGAACAGGCCTACAATACACGCAACAACCTGAATGAATCTCCAGGAAATTATGCTAAGTTAAAAAATCAATCCCAGAAGGTTACAAGCTATATGATTCATTTGTATATCAGTCTTCAAATGACAGAATTATAGACATGCAGAACAGGTTGATGGTTACCAGGGGTAAGAAAAGATGAGGAGGAAGTGTTGGGGAGGAAGCAGGTGTGGCAATAAGAGGCCAACACATGAGATCCTTGTGGTGATGGAACTATTCTGTATGTTGACTATTATCAGTGTTAATATGCTGGTGATATTACATAATATACTGGTTTTGGCAAAAGGTCATCACTGAGGGAAACTGGATAAATGGTACACAAGATCTCTCAGAATTATTCTTATAACTGCATGTGAACCTACAAAAGTTTTATGTTAAAAAAGAGAAAAAATGAGAATGCTCTCTATAATGGTGTGGGAAGTTCTCACTATTAAGGAGTGAAAAAAAAGGATCAGAGGAGTTTGAGTATTTGTGTGCATAGATAAATCTGGAAGGATACATGTGAAACCAGGTTATTCACTGAGGAACCCCTGAGGGTGTCAAGAGGTGGATGGGGAAGGGAGTGTGTGGGAGAAGCACACATGTTTTGATAATGTTGGCTTTTTAACCATTGGAAAAATTTTTCAAAAGATTCTTCTGAATTCCTCTGTAAGGAGAGTGGATTGGAGGGGCCAAAAGTAGAATTGGGGAGACCAGAAAGGACACTTTACCCAGCAAGAGAGAACAATAGAGCTCCACATT
Source organism: Crocuta crocuta (assembly GCF_008692635.1). Taxonomy (NCBI): domain Eukaryota; kingdom Metazoa; phylum Chordata; class Mammalia; order Carnivora; family Hyaenidae; genus Crocuta; species Crocuta crocuta. Next base: position 1,672,655 of record NW_027530847.1, read on the forward strand.
CTTCAATGCAGCCTAATCTACCTTTTAAAACAAATTAACTGGGGTGTCTGGGTGGCTCAGTCAGTTAAGCGCTGGACTTCGGCTCAGGTCACAATCTCACGGTTCGTGGGTTTGAGCCCTGCGTTGGGCTCTGTGTTGACAGCTAGCTCAGAGCCTGGAGCCTGTTTTGGATTCTGTGTCTCCCTATCTCTCTGCCCCTCCCCTGCTCATGCTGTCTCTCTCTATCTCAGAAATAAGTAAAACATTAAAAAATTAAAAGGGGTGCCTGGGTGGCTTAGTCGGTTAAGTGTCCGACTTTCGCTTAGGTCATGATCTCGCAGTTCGTGGGTTCAAGCCCCGCGTCGGGCTATGTGCTGACTGCCAGCTCAGAGCCTGGAGCCTATTTCGGAGTCTGTGTCTCCCTCTCTCTCTGACCCTCCCCTGCTCACGCTGTCTCTCTCTCTCTCCTAGAAATAAATAAAAAAAAAAAGAATGTGGCAGGTATATTTAAAAAACAACAACAACAATAAATTAACTGCTGGGGCATCTGGATTGCTTAGCCAGTTGAGCATCCACTCAAGTCGGGCTATCCACTGAGAGTGCAGAGCCTGCTTGGGATTCTCTGTCTCTTCTCTCTCTGTCCCTCCCCTGCTCCCATGCATGCACTCTCTCTCTCAAAAATAAATAAATATACATTTAAAAATAAGACAAATTAACTGCTCTCTGCTGGGAAAACTTTCTCACCCCTAGGTAGGAAAAGGGCAGCCATTCAAGACATTTCACAACCTGGTCTACAACTGTTATCTCCAGGCTCATCCTTTCTCACTGCCCCTTGAATCACAGTGTTGTTTTACCTGAACACATGAAGTATTGTCACACCTTTGTGCCTTTGCCCATGTTCTTCCTTCTGCCTGGAATGCCCTTCCTGCACATTTCACACTTACCATCTCCAACTCTTTAAGTTCAAACTTCAGGTTCTCCTTTTTTCTAGATGCTTTCCTAACCAATCCATCTCCTAAAACCCCATATCCAATTAACTGCTCTCTGTTGAGGGTTCCCAAGGCACTTTCTCTAACTGCCATTTTATCACTTGTGACATTGGCATACACTCAGGTGTGACTTTAATTACTTGTTACTAAATAATTAATTGAGTGGTCATTTGTTTAATATCCTTTCCCCCACTAGACTGCCAGTTTCAGGAAGGTAGGAACCATGTCTGTCATATAATCTCATTGACTGGGGCTGTGTCTAGGATCTTGGGGCTTACTGCTAAGGGTTTATCTGAACAGTCTGGGATCTTGAGCCCCCATTCATCTTAAAGGAGCAGCATCCTGAAAGGTGGTGCCCAGAGCATGTTCTGACACTGAAAGGACTGAACTATCACTTTCCTTGTTCAATTCATGCAACCCTATTATTTGAGCCCTACCTGGCAGGCCTCTGGTCTCCCTGCGGCTCCAGCCCCCAGATGTAAGGGCTTAAACTCTGCCAGCAGCGGTTGGGGGCAGGGAGCCTAGAGCTGCCTGTCCAACACAGAGGTCACCAACCACAAGTGACTGTTTAAATTTAAATTAGTTTAAATTAAATTAAAAATTAAGATCCTAAGTCAAGCTAGCCACATTTTTTTAATGCTTATTTATTTTTGAGAGAATGAGTGGAGGAGGGGCAGAGAGAGGGAACAGAGGATCTGAAGTGGGCTCCCCGCTGACAGCAGCAAGTGAGCCCACTATGGGGCTCAAATTCTTGACCATGAGATCATGACCTGAGCCTAAGCCACTCAACTGACTGAGCCACCTACGTGCCCCAAGCTAGCCTCATTTCAATGTCCAATAGCTATCTGTGGCTAGTGGCGACTATGTGAGACTGCGGAATTACAAAATGTTTCCATCACTACAGGTAGTTCTAAAGAACATCACTGAGATGTAGAGAATTACCCTTTACTGAGTGCTTCCTAAAAAGGAGCAGCCTGCCAAAGTATCTCAGAGAGTATGTTCTGGGGTGAGACTGTCTGGGTTTGAACGCCAGCTCTGCAGTCACTTGCCATGTGACCTTGAGCAAGTTTCTTCACTTCTCTGTGCCTCATTCTCTTCTGCTGTAAATTGGGAGTGTGCCATAGTAGCATCTATCTCATGAGGTCGTTGTGATGACTCCATGAGCTAATACATGTAAAACACTTGGGAACACTACGTTGGACCATAATAAATGCTCGGTACCTGGTTTGTTTGGTTTTGATTTTTTCTTTTTTTAATATATATTTTTAATATTTATTTCTGAGAGAGTGAGAGAGAGAGAAAGCATGAGCTAGGGTGGGGCAGAGAGAGAGAGAGAGAGAGAGAGAGAGAGAATCCTAAGCAGGCTCCCTGCTATCAGCACAGAGCCCCACTCAGGGCTCGATCCCATGAACCGCGAGATCATGACTTCAGCTGAAATCAAGAGTCAGATGCTTAACCGACTGAGCCACCCAGGTGCCTCCCTGCTAATTTTTTCTTTAAATCTCATAACAGTCCTTCTGGTGGGTGCTGTCATGATTCCCATTTACAGATGGGGAAATTGAGACTCAGAAAGCTGAAGGAACTTGTCCAAAGTCACATGGTAAGAAAGCATGAACCCCAAAGCCCACGGTGTTCTAGACTTCTTCCTTTGAGGGATGAGGATGGTCATGTCCCTAGCCCCAGCTGTAACTCAGTTTAGCTCCACAGTCCTCTTTACCAAGATGAGCCCCTGCCAACCCTACCAGGAACTCCAAGCACTTGACTAATGCCCCCATCCCCATCAGCAGGGGCCTCCTCCATCAGCTGGCATCTGTCAGAAAGCCTTCTCCCTCCTGCTGCCCCAGATGAGATGCTGGACCCAGAACGCTGTGCAAATAGAACATGAATTCTGCTGACAGGGTAATAATAAGTCTCCTAAATCAGCACTTGGACTCTTTGCTTTACATATATTACTCAAATTACATGTCAGGGATTAATATACATTATAAACCAGATGTGCCAGTTACATATTTCTCTCTGGAACATCTCTTGGGTGCCTCCTGAAACTGCTACTGGTGTTAATCACACATCCTTCGCATCATGTTTGGGCCATAGTGGGGCCACCCTGACAGCAGGAGGGCCAGGAAGGGGTCAGAAAGGATGGGAAGCCTAGTGGAGCTATAAGGAACCAGAAGCTGATTTTCTCAGTTTGGAACCAGGTCCAGCCACATTGGGTTTCTCAACCACTTCTGTATCTTTTGGCTGTAAAGTCCCCAGTGCTTAGCCAGAGTCTGGTACCTAGTACACATGCAGAGGAGGTGGCAGAGACTGCTGATTGCCTACCGAGGGTCTATTCTGTCCTTGTTTCCAGTGAATAGACCCTAATATTGCTTGGATGTACTCGCCTTCCCAATTTCCTTGTGGCTAGGTATAGGTATGTGAATCAGTTCCAGCCAATGAGACGGAAGGAGAAATATGCTGGGGATTTCTGGGAAATCCTTACAGAAGGACCATCCCTTACTTATTGATTCCTTTTCTCCTTGCCTGGGACATAGTCATGATGGTTACAGCTGCAGCAGCCATCCTGCAACTATGAGGTTACAAGCATGAAAACAAAAGCCTACATGCTTAGGTAGAGGTGTGAAAATAGAGTCTGGAATCATGTAGGTATATCTGAGCCTTTATACCAGCCCTGTTCTGCCTCCTCCAGACACATTTTTTTCAGACACATTTTTATGTAAGGTAAACAAACTGTATCTTAAGTTTGCAGTTACTGGAGCTTATCATATGCCTGATGTATTTGCCTTCAGTGCCCTGTCATCCACAGAGAAACAACTCTTGGGGAAGGGAACCTCCTAAGTCCCTGCCTCTCTTCTCTGACGTGTGGTCGACACATTCCTGCCCACACCCGCTCCTCAGTGTTTTCTCCATGTTCCCTGCTGAGTGGGCAGTGGATCATGGCCATAACTAACTGAGTCAGTGGAAGAAATCTGACCCAACTGGATTCTCTCCCTGAGAATTTCAACTGAACCCAGAGATTTGCATTCAGAACATGCATACTGGCATCTGCAGCCCATCATGGTCCTGGGAGGGTTTGTTTGGCCTATTCAGCATTTATTTAGATTACTGATATTAGAAAACATCATGCTTCCCATAAACATCTAGATTTCTGGCTTCCCTTGAAATAGTGGAAAGTCTGGCATCACTGGGCTCCCCATTCCATGGGGCAATAAAGGCTAGACAGAAGCACAGGCTAGTCTGGTGAGAACCCTTCTGCCCCCACCATAGAGTACCAGACCCTTTCAGCTCACTCTTCTGACCTGCTAAAGCTCCACTTTATGCCAGGGGACTGCCACGGGCCCTGCCTCCTGGGCTGCCACAGAGACAGGACATTGTTGCTTCTCTGATCACCAGATCAGGCATCTCCACTCTCCACTCTCCCTATGTCTTTGTATCATTTGCTCCTCATTCAAAGTCTAATGAGTACCTGATCACCTGAGCTTAGTCTCCCAAACCCTAGTTGCAAAGAAGCCTGGGAATGCAAAGAGCTAGCACTTCCTCCACATTCTACATTGCAAAGTGAGTTCTACTGCCCATTAAGACTCACACGATGGGAAATTCTCCAGGATGGGAAATTCTCCAGGCGCAAGTAGGGGTTTCTGAGTCTGGGCAGCCAAAAAAAGGCAACTATAAATGTAAAATTTAAACTAGATACCTCAGTTCAGGGTTACATTAGGAAAGAGATGCACACTCAAATTGCATAAGGAGAATAAAGAATTTATAAAGTACAAGAAGGGTCGAGGAAAACCAATGAGGGATGGGGAAACACCCCAGAGATTGCAACAGTTTAGGGGGCATTAGGACTCCAGGACTGAAGGGGCAAGGAGAGGGGATACTTATGGGAATGTGAAAAGAGCTGGAGCTGTGGAAGGGATTTTTCTAGAATGGCTCCAGTCCATGGCCCTAGTGCACAGGGACCTGGGGGTAAGAAATACCCTCATTTCTCTTTCCTTGCATCCTCTCTAATCTCCTGCAGGTTCCTCCCGTTGGGCAAACCCAACAGAAAGCCAAAGAGTAAAGGATCCCGTTGACATATTCCATAGAGGTGAGCCTCTAGGGCACAGCCCCCAGGAGGAGGAAGATGAAGGGAAGATCTGGAAAGCTAAACAGAATGGCCAATGACTGTGGTTTCTCCACTGTAAATAGAGGGCCCTGACATTTTATGGTTCATTCAGGCCTTCTTACTGACCACTTCTCCTATAATTTCCTCCTTTCTGCTGCCCTGCCCTGTAAGTTCGTCCTTATGTCAACCTCCGTATAAAAGTCATTGCCTTTGTTTCCAAAAATCAGTCTTCTTTATGTGCTGACAGGGATTCTCCTTTGCTGCAGGTGGAAAGAGTTCCCCATCCAGCTCTCCAAATTCTGATTTGGTGACTCCCCTGGAATTTTGCCATAACAGCAACTTGCCTTTTCAAGGCATAAAATGTCTGTCCAGATCTCAAGAGCTGCCCTGATGGGGCTATTTCTTTATCCTTTGGTGCTTCATTCATTCTCTTTTTCCTCTCACAGCTTGATCCTCCAGCCAAATTCCCATCCTGACCTCCCTCATTCCTCTCTGAATGATCATTGCTCCATGACCCAGACCTTAGCCTCTCCCTCCCCTCCTACTGCAAAGAACAACGTCACATCTCTACCTTAACAGCAGTTAGGTGACTCCATTGTCAGCATGGTTTGAAATTGTTCTAACCTACATTTCTGATTGAACAAAGCAAAGTTTCTCTTCATTCCTTAAGTTTTCAGTGGGTGACTTAGATGAAGGAGCAATGAAACCATGAAGATTGAGCTCAAAGGACCTTTAACAAGGGGTTCATATAAAATCTATGCATAGCTTATGAAACACATTCAGTAAGTGATTACAGATGTTTAACAGATACATATATAACAAGTGACAATTGTTGTAACTAAACCAAATGAGAGTACATTCACAACGCGCAGCAAGCCAATAAAAACTGACACTGAGCTTTTGCCATGAACACAGATAGGCAATCTGTTGATGTGCCACCACCCAGGAAAACAGGGAGCATAAGTCCTGAACTCTCTGATGGCTTCCAAGTGAGGGTTTTCAAGGGCAAACTTTGGGGCAGGGGTCTCCTGAAAAGGTAGGAGCTGTCAATTGGAGGCCCGTAAGGCCAATTAGCAGATTATTACTTAAAATTTCTGGTGCTGCTTTGTCTGGTGCCCCAGAAGTCTATTCCATCTCAAAAGACTTGGAATCTGAGAAAATCTTTGTTCTGTATGTTAGAGATTTCATTAGTGCTGATTAACTACTCGTCCTACGGCTTCCTTTGAATGAGTAAGCATGCCCATGCTTTGAGCGTAGGCCTATTTATTCCCTGGGCAGTCCTGTTGTGTCTGGGGGTGATATGACCTCCAGTGTTCATTTTTCCATCTGAACTGACAAGATAGACACCAGCTTCACTTTATCACAAAAATTAGCATTACAAGGGTGCCTGGCTGATTCAGTCTGTAGAGCACTGATTCTTGATCTTGGGGGTCAGAATGTGAATTCATGCCCCACATTGGCCATAGAGCTTACTTAATAATAATGGGGAAAAAAGAGATTAGCATCAGAATTCTTAGGAAGATGTGGTAGTGTTGTGGACTCTGATATTCCACACAGACACCCCTGCTTTTAGGAATGAAGGACTTAATCCACCAGCTGCTGGAAGTCCTGTCAGCAGAGGACTTCTAGTTGTAAGCCTTCTTTGGGAATTTCCTTAGCTGCTGTCTTTTTGAGGCAGCCTTGGGATCAGCTTGGGAGTAGAAGGGCCTGGTCCTTTACCTCAACTCAGGACAACTTTGAAGAGTTTCCCATGAGGTCAGTTGAAGCCTTTGTTCTGACATTGGTAGCTCAGACTTCTCCCTTTGCTCTATCCTGGTCCTTCCTCTCTCTTCCACAGGTGTTGATCCCAAAAGTAATCCGTAAATAACTTCCTGCACGCTAATCTTGATCTCAGAGGCCATTTTCCAGAGAACCCAACTTGCCCCCACCCTCAATCATGCCCATTGGAATGTGACTTTGCAGCTTCTCCAAACAAGACATTCTGTTTCTCCACTCCTTGAATCTCCACAAGACTGGCCTTGTGACTTACTTTGGTCAACAGAATGAGGCAGAGGTAATACTGTAGCAGTTGTGAACCTGAGCCTCTAGAGGTCTTGTGTGTTTTTATTCTCACTCTTGGAGCCCTGCCACCACCATGAATACAAGCCCAAGCTAGCCTGCTGTGTATGAAAAACAAGTGGCCAAGTCAGTGCTAGTCCCCAGCTGACAGTCAACCACCCACCAGAAGCAGAGCCACCACCTGACAACAATGCATGAATGAACATAGCCAAGTCCAAAATACTACCCAGCTGAACCCACCCCAAATTGCTGAGCAAGAATCATGACCTAAGAAATAGTGCTGTTTTGGGGCTCCTGGGTGGCTCATTCAGTTGAGTGTCCGACTTTGCCTCAGGTCAGATCTCACGGTTCGTGGGTTCGAGCCCTGCGTTGCGCTCTGTGCTGACAGCTCAGAGCCTGGAGCCTGTTTCAGATTCTGTGTCTCCCTCTCTTTCTCTGACCCTCCTCTGTTCATGCTCTCTCTCTCTCTCTCTCTCTCAGAAATAAATAAAACATTAAAAAAAGGTTTAAAAAAAAGAAAGAAATAGTACTGTTTTAAGTCAGTTAAGTTTAGGGAGGTTTGTTATATAGGAATTCCTAAATGATACAAAAGAGAACTGTTTGAGAAACCACCTGTGATATTGTGATTTGTTATAGAGGCAATATATATTTAATCTTTATTCCCTTTTCTGACTCACAGCTCCCCAATAGCTTTGGAATTTCCCAAGTATTCAGAGTGATAAAGTGTCCTTTGTTATGTTAACGAAGTGACTTTAGGAAAGTAACTAAGGATGGGGGCTGGTGGCCAATGGAGCCAACCACGTGATTAGAGGGTTAGATCTTTCAGTCCCACCCCTGACCTCCTGACAGGGAAGAAAACCTGGAGATTGAGTTCAATCATCAGTGGCCAATAATTTAATCCAACATGCCTTTGTAATGAAGCCTCCGAAAATTCCCAAAAGGATTGAGTTCAGAGAGCTTCCGGGTTAGTGTACACAGGAAGACTGGGGAGAAAAGCTCACCTGGAAAGGATGTGGAAGCTACGCTCCCCTTCCCCATACCTTGCCCTTCACATCTCTTCCACCTGGCTGTCCTTTTATAATATACCAGTAATCTAGTAAATAAAACATTTCTTTTAGTTCTATGAGCTGTTCTAGCAAATTAGTAAAACCTGAGGAGGAGATTGTGGGAATCTCTGATTTATAGTCAGTCTGTCAGAAGTACAGGTGATAACAGGGTTCCTGGGTAGCTCAGTCCATTAAGCATCTGACTTTGGCTCAGGTCATGACCTTGCGGTTCATGAGTTTCAGCCTCTTGTTGGGCTAGGAGCCTGGAGCCTGCCTAAGATTCTGTGTCTCCCTCTCTCTCTGCCCCTCCCCTCTCCTACACTCACACACACACACACTCTCTCTCTCTCTCAAAAATAAACATTAAAAAAAAAAAAGTACAGGTTAACAACCCGGGCTTGTGAATGGCGGCTGAAATGGGGGCAAGAGCAGCCTCATCCTGTGGAATCTGATTTCCGGGTAGATAATGTCAGCACTGCTTCCCAGCACTGGAATTGCTACCAGAATCTTTTAACGACCTTAATAAGATAGAAAGTAAAATTGTGGAGGCAGGAGCATCTGGCCCCAAGCAACACAGGGGTGATTAAATAGCTTTCCAAGATGAGGACTTTTTTAAAACTGTAATCTCTACACCCAATGTGGGGCTCAAACTCTCAATCCCAAGATAAAGAATCGCACGTTCTACCGACTGAGCCAGCCAGGTGCCCCAAGAAGAACTTATTTTTTGCCTCTGTGAAGGAGGTAGAAAGATGGGACTGGAAGTGAAATAAGGAGGAGAAAGTTGTCCGCAAGATGATTATGTGACTAGAAACAATACAAGCTGAAGCAGCAGGTGGAATCCCCCAATGGGCATGGCTCTATAGGCTTGGAGATGGGATGGCAGAAAGACAATTAAGCAGAGATGAACCTAATAGTTCTTTTGAACTTCTCTGCGTTCCTTTGATGTAACCACTTTATTTGCATCCAATCCAATCTTCAGAAAAATCTCTTTACAGTACAGGAACCCTTCCACTCTGCTAGCAGTGGTACAGTTTTGGAGCAGGTTGGTAGTATTTATCTAGTAATACAAAACGCACATGCCCTTTTACCCGGTAATTCTGCTTCTAGGTTTTTACAGAGAAACTCTTGCACATGTGCATCAAGAAACATGTACAAGAATGTTTGCTCTTTGCAGCAAATATGGGAAATTTGGAAAAACCTCAATTGTCTACAAGTAGTACTTTAGATAGATGAATTTAAAATATTCCTAAGATAGAATACTATGTACCAGTTAATATAAAAGAACTAGTATCTATCTGTATATATCATCAAAGATAGATCTCAAAACACATTGCATAAAAAAGCAAGTTGCAGAGAATAAAATATACCATTTTGTGCATTTTATTTTAAAATTTTCAAAGATTTTATTATTTTTTAAATATTGATTTTATTTTTTGAGACAGAGAGAAAGAGAGCAAGCACACAAGCAGGGGAGGTGCAGAGAAAGGGAGACATAGAATCCAAAGCAGTCTCCAGGTTCTGAGCTGTTAGAATAGAGCCTGACACGGGCCTTGAACCCACAAACCATGAGTTCATGACCTGAGCCTAAGTCAGATGCTTAACGGACCAAGCCACCTAAACGCCCTTAAAGATTTCATTTTTAAGTAATCTCTGCACCCAACTTGGGGCTCAAGTTTACAACCCCAAGATCAAGAGTTGCATACTCTACGGACTTGAGCCACACAGGCACCCCTTTTGTGCATTTTACGTCCACGCAAAACAATGTGATAAGTATTTATGGATACATTATATGCAGTAAAATTATAAAAACAAGATTTGGAAGGACAGACACCAAATTCCTGATGATGAATTCCTCTGGGGAGGGATGTGTACAGAGAAGATTTCACTTTTAACCCTACTAGTTTAAAAACAGCAAATCCTATAAAATGAAGCGGATGATAAAATGGGAACATTAAATTCTGAGAGTTAGAGGGCATGGGTGTCTGTTAGATTATGTTCTGCTCTTTTGTGTATTTAAAATTTTTTACCAACTGAGAAAAAATCTAATTATACCCATGAATGCTTTCTGTGATCTGGGTGGTTATTTATCTGGGTTTGTGTCAGAGTCTCACATCTGGGTCACAGAGATTCATGCCAGTACCAGGCCCCCTAGAGGCAGATGTTACTGAGCTCGTGAGCTCCCTGGAGATTCCAGACTCTTGGAGAGAGCTCTGTGGACCCATAGACTATGGACATGGAATCAAGTCAATCTTACTGAGATCACCCACAGTGAGAGACTCTAGGGTACACCTGGGTTACATGCACAATTGTCACAGACATTGACACCAGTGGTAAGCCGGTCTTATCAATTACATGAATGGTGGAAAAAAATTCTTCTCACAAAACAGAAACATAAACAACGCACACAGAAAAAAACTCTTCTTGCTTTGCTAATTTTCTAGTGTCTGTGATCAGACTGGATATGGATGCATATCTTGGCATATTTTTTTCCAGCCATTTAGAAAATTAACTCTACCCATTGCATCCAAATGTTTTTTGTAAGTCCTGAAACTATACACACACATACACACACACATTTTTTTAAAGTTTATTTATTTTCAGAGAAAGGGAGAGAAAGCATGGGTGGGAGCAGGGGGGACGGGAGAGAGGGACAGAGAGAATCCCAAGCACAGCCAGTACAGAACGTGCCTCCGGGCTCCATCTCACAAACCGTGAAATCATGACCTGAGCCAAAATCAAGAGTCGGCCACTCAACTGACTGAGCCACCCAGGCGCCCCCACAGAAAAAGATTTTTGTGTGGCAGTTGATGTATAGGAATTAAGGAAGGGGTGAGATGTCACATGTGGTTAACATAGTGCAGAAGTGTAACAGCTAATGTTATACAGCTCTATGTTCTGGGTGTTTTACATACAATGACTCATCCCATCTTTATACCAGCCTTAACAGACAGGTGTTATTATCATCTCCACTTTACAGATGAGGAAATTGGGTCCAGGGAGGTGAGTTCACCTAAGATCACACCTAGAGTAAGTACTGGAGCCGAGATTCAAATGCAGAAACTTTGTGTCCAGAGTCCACACTCTTTTTTTTTTTTTAATGTTTTTTATTTATTTCTAAGAGAGAGAGAGACAACGTGAGCAGGGGAGGGTCAGAGAGAGAGGGAGTCACAGACTGAAACAGGCTCCAGGCTCTGAGCTGGCAGTCAGCACAGAGCCCGATGCGGGGCCTGAACCCACGAACCGCGAGATCATGACCTAAGCGAAAGTCGGACACTTAACCGACTAAGCCACCCAGGTGCCCCTAGAGTCCACACTCTTAACCACTGAACCTCACCATGGTTCCAAACAGGTGTACCAGAAGCCTGGAGCCAAAGGTGCACAAAAGTGATCCATTACAATTCACAGGACTTTCTCTAGCACTTTCTAACAGACACTGTTCTGAGTGCTTATTAAGTATGAACTTGCAAAAAAGGGCAAGTGGGAGATTGGAACCTATCTTGGGTCACTCTCAAAGGGCTGGCAGACCCAGCTCATATGCAGGCTGTGCCTTATCTTGTTGACTCTTTATAGCTACTTTCTGAAATTGGCATTATCCCCATGAACAGATCTGAAAACCTAGCATCAGGGAAGTGACATTCCCTTCCCAAGATCACAGGAATGTGACAGGTTCACATCATGCAGCTGGTATTTGAATTCACATCTGTCTACTTCCATAGCCAGGCACCCTTAGCCTCTAAAATTTAAAGTGTCCTCAAGGTAAGGAGGCTGCTGGTGCCCAATGCCAGGAGGAGGGAAGCAAGCAAGTTGTTTCCAACAGTTTGTCAGATTAATGAGGCAGTCACTGGCTCATCCAAGCGGCTAAACGGCATCTAAACATGTTTCAGAATCATTTAGAGGCTTCAGAGATGGTTCCCCTGAGTGTAGAGTCTGCATCCACACAGAGCACAACAAGAAATGCTGTGATTGGACTGGCACCTGGCTTCGCCAACCAACAAACCACCTCTGCTAAGTTCTGTGCTTTGGTTCTCTGCTAAAGTGTTGAATGCAGCCACAGAATAAAAGGGCTCTGAACTGGCTTGAAATGACACCCACATTTCATTCCTTAGCTCCAAAGCCAGACGACCACAAAACACTCAAGGTCTTAGCATGGGCTGCCAGAGAGGTGAGGCAGATGTGATTTCAGAGGCTAAGCAATTCTCCTTCAGGACTGGAGTCACAGTGGGGG
>NW_027530847.1:1685112-1712231 GCF_008692635.1 Crocuta crocuta
AGGGGTAGAAAGAGCCCTCTCATCCCATGCCATAGATGGGACAAGATGCAGGCTGCCTCTCAAGGATACAGGCCCAGAAGGGGACCTGGTATATGAAACAGGGAAACTGAGTCAAACTAGATTATGGAAGAGTAGAAGCTGAAGTTTCATGAGTGTCCCACTTATAACAGCTACATAACCAAACACTCAAAATTTAGTGGCTTGAGATAGAAATCATGTATTTTTCTCATGAGCCTACAATCTGATTGGGGCTCAGGAGGGACAGCTCATTTTTGCTTATGCAATTTCGACTGGGACAGCTCCACTGAGTCTGGTGGACCCATTTCCAAGATGGTTCACCCACATGGCTGGCAAGTTGGTGCTGACTGCCAGTTCCTCTCCATGTAGACCTCTTCTCAAAGCTCCTTGGGTTTCCTCACAGCATGGTGGCTGGGTTTCATGAATGAGAGTTCCAAGAGACAGGAAGTGGAAACTGAGTTTCTTAAGGCCTGTGCCTGGAAACTGGTACATCATTTCTTTTATTTCTTTTTTTTATTTTGTTTTGTTTTTATTTATTTTTGAGACAGAGACAGAGCACGAGTGGGGGAGGGGCAGAGAGAGAGAGGGACACACAGAATCTGAAACAGGTTCCAGGCTCTGAGCTGTCAGCACACAGTCCAATGAGGGGCTCAGACCCACAACTGTGAGATCATGACCTGAGCCAAAGTCAGACGCTTAACCAACTAAGCCACCCAGGTGCTCCTGGTACATCATTTCTACGGTTGGTTAAGCATTTACAGAGCCCAGACTTGGCAGGAGGGGATATAGATTCCAGCACTAGTTAAAAGGAGTATCAAAAAATTTGGGGGTGGATGTTTTATTTAGAAAAAATTTTTTAATGTTTATATTTGAGAGAGAGAGAAAGAGAGCTAGGGAGGAGCAGAGAGAGAGGGAAACACAGAATTTGAAGCAGGCTCCAGGCTCTGAGCTGTCAGCACAGAGCCTGATGCGGGGCTTGAACCCACAAACTGTGAGATCATGACCTGAGCCGAAGTCAGATGCTTAACTGAGTGAGCCACCCAGGTGCCCCTCGGGGGCTATATTTTAAAACTGCCACAGTGAGAACTTTCCCTTGTATCCTATTACCACAGGGAAAGCATGGCAAAAAAGTCTCATTTTATCTGCCTTTTCTAATTTGCTATGGGAGATGGTTGGACTATTGCACTGAGCATTCAGAACATCTTCAACGGGGTGGGTCCAGATTCCACCTCTGGAAACCACCTTCTGTCTTGTCTCTCCATTGCTTCAGAAACTTCATTTCATTTATTCATTCATGCATGTATGCATTTCTTCATTCTTACATTGATTTAAGCAATACTTTTTAAGCACCAATTCTCAGATACAGTGGTGGTAAATAAAGCAGATATGGAAACTACACCAGTGGAACTTACATACAGTGGGGGAGTCAGACAATAAGCAGGTAAACAAATGTGTAATTCAAATTGTGATAAAGGGCTTTGAAGGAGCCCAAAGCGGGCACTACTGAGGGCTGTGCAGAAGCCTAGCCAGGATAGCCATCAGTAATGGACAAGCAGCCATGGGAGTTCGGGGACTAGGCGTGTGTGTGTGTGTGTGTGTGTGTGTGTGTGTCTTTAAATGTTTATTTATTTTTGAGAGAGAAAGAGAGAGAGACAGAAGATCTGAAGTGGGCTCTGCACTGACAGCAGAGTCCCAAGTGGGTCTCGAAGAACTCACAAACCATGAGATCATAACCTGAGCTGAAGTCAGGTGCCACCCAGGCGCCCCCAGAGACCAGTCTTTAACAGTGAGTGACATGGTGATACAGTGAGAAAACAATGTAGTGAACTGATCAGAGTTTCTAGTTCTCTCTGTGGGTGGCCTTGGAACTGTACTAATGTTCTAAATCCAAATTATCCCCTCAGCTTTGAAAATCCAGGGATCAGGGGAAGCCTAAAGAGGGAGATTTTGGCCCTTGTACAAATAAGGGCATGAGAGGATTTGAATGAGTGGAAAATTAAAAAACAGTGGCCTTATTTGTGCCTTCAATCTGACAACTAGGTCACTCCGGTTATTCCAGTTTACTTTTTACTTATTTCAGAATAAGAAAAAACGTTTTTATTTGACTTTCACTCTTTCCTTCCTAAAGGCTTTTCCTTATGCAGATTCGAGTTTCTGACCTATACCATTGTCATTCTCCAAAGAACTTCTCTTAATACTTCCTGGAAGACATATCGACCAGCAACACATTTCTTCAATTTTGGCTTATTTCTCTGTTGTGACAGATAATTTGGCAGGTACAGATTTTGAGGCTGGTGGGTTTTTCTCTCAACACTTTTTTAAAAAAATTTAATTCCATTACAGCTAACATACAGTGTTATATTAGTTTCAGGCATATAATACAGTGATTCAACCATTCTATACATTCCTCAGAGGTCATCACAAAAAATGTACTCTTTAAATTTTTTTTAAGTTTATTTATCCATTTTGAGGTTGGGGAGGGGCAGAGAGATGGGGAAAGAGAATCCCAAGTCAGCACAGGGCTCAACATGAGGCTTGAATTCAGGAACCATCAGCTCATGACCTGAGCTGAAATCAAGAGTCAGACCCTTAACCAGCTGAGCCACCCAGGCATCCCACAATAAGTGTACTCTTAATCCCCATCACCAATTTCACCCATCCATTTCCATCTCCTCTGTTTGTTCTCTATAGTTAAGAGTCTGTTTTTTGAGCGGTGCCAGGGTGGCTCAGTCGGTTAAGCATCTGACTTCGGCTCAGGTCATGATTTCATGGTTTGTGGGTGGGTTCGAGTCCCCCGTCCGGCTCTGTGCTAACAGGAGCCTGTTTCAGATTCTGTGTCTCTCTCTCTCTCTCTGACCCTCCTCTGCTCACGCTGTCTCTCTCTCTCAGAAATAAATAAAACATGGGGGGGGTGGGCATGGAGGAGGGCACTTTGGGGATGAGCACTGAGTGTTATGTGGAAACTAATTTGACCATAAACTATTTGTAAAAAAAAAAAAAGAAAGAAATAAAACATTAAAAAAAATTTTTAAAAGAGTCTGTTTTTTGGTTTCTTTTTATAAAAATTGTTTCTTAATTTCCATTTATTAGTGAAATCACATGGTATTTGTCTTTCTCTTTCTAACTTATTTCACTTAGAATTATACTCTCTAGATCCATCCATGTTATTGCAAATGACAAGATTTCATTCTTTTTATAAGAATAATATTCTATTGTGTATATATGTGTAAATATATGCCGCATCTTCTTTATCCATTCTTTTCTCTATGGACACTTAGGCTCCTTCCTAATTAATTTGGGTATTGTAAATAATGCTGCAATGAACATAAGAGTGCGAATCTTTTTGAATCAGTGTTTTCACCGATTCTCTGGAAAAATATCCAGTCTATTTTTAATTTTTTGAGGAACCTCCATAATGTTTTCTACAATGTCTACACCAGTTTGCATTCCCACCAGCAGTCCTTGCCAACACTTGCTTATTGTATTTTTAATTATTGTTTGTTTTGTTTTGTTTTTAGCCATCCTGACAGGTGTGAGGTGATATCTCAAGGTGGTTTTGATCTGCATTTCCCCGGCAAGAGAGATGTTGAGTATCTTTTCACATGTCTGTTGGCCATCTGTATGTCTTCTTTGGAGAAATGTCTGTTCACATTTCCTGCCCATCTGTTAATTGGATTATTTGGTTATTCCAGTTTAAAAGTCTCAGGCACATGATTTGTGCTGACTGAGACCCTAGAGACTGGTGAGTGAGGAATCTAGTTATAAACTGAAAAAGCTGGACAGGCTATGGGATGGGAAAGAATGATTCAGCTGGGTCTGTCCTGGGGCTGGAGTTATCAGCTTCTCCAATTTAGGGCAGAATTTCTCTTTGGTAACTGGACAAGGACTGAGCCTGCAGTAGATATCAAGAGGTCTCAGTTGTAGGGCAGGAAAGAGGTAGGAATAGAAACCAGGCAGAAGATAATGGATATTTCCTGATACCATTTTGTTAGGAAATCAAAAAACCTGGAATAGAAAAGGCTTTGGGCTGGGGTCCCTGGGTGGCTCAGTCAGCTAAGTGTCCGACTTCAGCTCAGGTCACGATCTCACGGTCTGTGGGTTTGAGCCCTGCGTCGGGCTCTGTGCTGATGGCTCGGAACCTGGAGCCTGCTTCAGATACTGTGTCTCCTTCTCTCTCCGCCCCTTCCCCACTTGTGTTCTGTTTCTCTCTCTCTCAAAAATAAATAAACATAAAACATTAAAAAAAAAAAAGTGGGAACAGGCTGTCCCTAGGGTACATGGGGCCCTTGACAAATGTTTTGGGGAGACTTGCTTATCTAAATAATTTGATTAGAAATATAAAATTACTGGGGCGCCTGGGTGGCTTAGTCGGTTAAGCGTCCGACTTTTGCTTAGGTCATGATCTCGTGGTTCGTGGGTTCGAGCCCTGCGTCGGGCTCTGTGCTGACTGCCAGCTCAGAGCCTGGAGCCTGTTTCAGATTCTGTGTCTCCCTCTCTCTCTGACCCTCCCCTGCTCACGCTGTCTCTCTCTCTCTCTCTCCTAGAAATAAATAAAAATATTTTAAAAAAAGAAAAGAAATATAACATTACTGGGCCCATATAACGTATAGTGAATTATTGAGAAGACTCAGAATAATGGGTGTGGAAGTGGCACTTACTTACATGTTTATTGTTCAATCAGCACACATGGAGATTCTTTTTGGCATCCATCTCTTCCTGTTCTTTACTGTCAAATGTGCTGTTGTGGGCTGTTATATCTCCCACTAGGAGAAAACAGGCAGCAACTGTTATTGCTTAAAATGCCATACTCTTCAGACCCTGTTTATACAGAAACAATATAGATCTTGCTTCTGCATTTCCCTAATACCATTTATTTAATGCTGGTTATACCATTACTCATGGGGCTGCACCATCCACTGTGCAGCCAGTCAATACTGGCTTCTACGGACTCCCTCAAAGGTAATGCTTCATGTCTGACTCTTGATGTTGGCTCAGGTCATGATTTCACGGTTCATGAGATCGAGTCCCGCATCAAGTTCTGAGCTGGCTACTCTGCACAGTATGGGATTCTCTCTCTCCTTCTCTCTTTGCTCCTCTCCTGCTTGCCTCTTTCTCTCAAAATAAATAATCATTTAAAAAAATACTGAGTTATTTTGTTAAAAAAAAAAAAGGTAGTGCTTCTTTGATGATGGCCACTGATGGCAAAACCCCTTTTCTCAAATAAGGTCACATTCACAGGTTCTTGTGGATTAGGATGTGAATATATCTTTTGAGGGGAGCCACAATTCAACCCAGTCCTGGGGTAACCATGATCCTAAAGATCTGGGGAGAAAGGAAAGGCAGTGACATCACAGAATGAGCAAGATCTTTACACTGAGCGTTAGACATCACTGTGGCCAGTGTTTCCCACCTGGGAATGTCTTGCTGGATACCTGGCTCTTTTCACCCTGGCCTGTTGCCAAGTTCTCTCTTCCAATCTCCCCTCTGTATGCTGGGTACAAAAAGTCCTTTAAAACAAAGTGCTAAATAGAGGTTGGAAATAAGGCAAAAATCTATGAGGCAAATACAAAAGAGCACTAGGGTAAAACTGAAAATCCCTGTTGCTTCATCAGGAACCGCAGAACAGCAAGGTTGGCCCCTCAGCAGGTATCCCTTTGCAAAATCAACAGTTTTCTTAAAATATATTCCCAAACAAAAGAATAATTATTTCTCAAGGAAGAATTCTAACATCTGCCTATAGAGCGCAATAAGCACAAACTGCTCCTAAAATAACGAGTTTTCTCCCAGTACCTGTAATCCAGAAAACTGTCAATCTGATCTGGCAGCGAACTTGGACTTCCCTGGCTCTTTGTTCAGCAAAGGATTTTGCAGAGACCAGAATTCTCAGTAGAGGGCTCATTCCATTAGGCTGTGCTCATTTTTCTCTTTAGGCCTTCAAGCAATAGTCCTAAAAAGAAAAGCAACTCTAGCTTATTTATGTCTGTTATTTTTGAGAGTATAGTTATGTGGGGGAAGGGACATCCCCTCTCTGTGCTCTGTTTTTCTGTCAGTAAAGTGTGATGTCATGATTTACAGTAAGAAATAGATATTTGGGGGAGCTCCTGGGTGGCTCAATCAGTTAAGCGTCTGACCTCGGCTCAGGTCATGATCTTGTGGTCTGTGAGTTCAAGCCTTGCATTGGGCTCTATACTGATAGCTCAGAGCCTGCAGCCTGCTTCAGATTCTGTGTCCCTCTCTCTCCTGCTCCTCCCCCACTTGCACACTATCTCTTTAAAAAATAAACAAACATAAAAAAAAAAAAGAAAATTAAAAATAAAGAAGAAATAGATATTTGGTCCTCCAGCAGAGCTTCTAAAACCCTTGGAATTTCCCAAATGGTAAGTGCCAGAAAGGTGAAAACAGCATCTTTTGTTATTCATAACAAGCTCCTTTCAATCACACCTGAGTTTATATTAATGATGACTTTTGAAAAACCCCTAAGGATGGGGGCTCCTTTCCAGGAAGCCAACAATTAGAGGATTGGAACTTCCAGCCCTAAGCTCCAGGGAGAGGAGAGGGGCTGGACATCCAGTCCCATCACCAATGGCCCATGATTTAATTAACCCTACCCAAGTGATGAAGTCTCCATAAAAACCCAGGATGGGGTTTAATGATTTTTCGGGCTGATGAACATGTGAAGGTATGGGCGGGGTGGTTTCTTGGAGAGTGTGTGTTAGCTCCTCACCCTTTCCCCACTGACCTTTACCTATGAATTTTTCATCTGGCTTTTCATTTGTGTCCTTTAATATCCTTAGTAATAAAGTGGTAATCTAGTAAGTGAACTGTTTTTCTGAGTTCTATGAGTTGCTCTAGCAAATTAATTGAATCCAAGAAAGGAGTCATAGGAAACTCTTATTTATAATTGGTTGGTTGGTCAAAAGCACAGGTGATAACCTGGACTTTAGATGGGCATCTGAATGGGGAGGGCAAGAACAGACTCAACTCATAGGACTGAGCACTTCACCTCTGGGATCTGACACTATCTCCGGTTCCTGGAAGAATTGAGTTAAATCAGTAGGACACCAATCAGTGTCCACTGAGAATTGCTTAGTAGCGTTGAAAAAACACACAAGACTAACACAAGGAGAGGGACTCTCACTCCCACCCCCGGACATCTGCAGACAGAACTTGGATGTTGTTCCTTTTTATCTCTTTTAATATAGGTCTTCCATGTTAGATTTCATTTGAAATAAGGTTGTTTTTTTTTTTAATTTTTTAAAAGGTTTTATTTTTGGGGCGCCTGGGTGGTTTAGTCGGTTAAGCGTCCGACTTTTGCTTAGGTCATGATCTCGCGGTTCGTGGGTTCGAGCCCCGCGTCGGGCTCTGTGCTGACAGCCAGCTCAGAGCCTGGAGACTGTTTCAGTCTGTGACTCCCTCTCTCTCTAACCCTCCTCTGCTCATGCTCTCTCTCTCTCCTAGAAATAAATAAAAAACAAAAAAGTGAAATAAAATGTTTTATTTATTTTTGAGAGAGAGATAGAGACAGCATGAGCAGGGGAGGGTCAAAGAGAAAGAGGGAGACACAGAATCTGAAGCAGGCTTCAGGCTCTGAGCTAGCTGTCAGCACAGAGCCCAACGTGGGGCTCAAACCCACGAACTGTTGAGATCATGACTGGAGCTGAAGACAGACGCTTAACTGACTGAGCCACCCAGGAGCCCCCACTTGAAATAAGTTTTAAGACTAGTGAATTTGATGACTTCTAAGGGCTACCTCCAGGTCTACCCTTAGCTCAAGTCACTTAATAAATATTTACTGAGCACCAACTCTGTGTGAAGCAATGTTGTAGGCACTGGCGTCACAGCAGTGAACAAACAGGCACATGTCTTATTAAAGAAAAGTCAACAGGCTCAAAATGGAGTCGCTTGTGTTAAGCCCCACATCGGTAAACCAAGACTTACTACCTAACCCAACTTCAGTTTCAGCGTTTCCCTGGAATGTGATCTTAAAACCAGTAAATCTGGAATTTCCTGGTCAGCACTAATGAGGTAATCCATCTGACAGACCCCTTTCAACCCCCAAAGAAAGATGAGGTAATCTGCTTTTTTTTTTTGTCCGTGCCTCCTCCTGCCTGTCAAAAGGGTTCAGGACAGCCCTCCCTCTCCCCTTGCCAAATATGCCACTTTGACATGTGTATTGTTTTGAGCTGAAGGCATTTGAGACCCTTTGGGCTCAAGAGAAACTTTTGTCCCTCCCTTAACTACATAGAAGAATCTAAACTGAGGGTCTTTCCCAGAATAAGAGTTATTAGCAGAGATAAATTTTATGAGCAATCCGTCTGTATGGTAGTGCCAACATCTAATTACCAAACATCTGCTCTTCTCATCGCCTTGTGAAGTGCGTTCCTGAAACCACAGACCTCTTCTTCTTAGTTCAGAATAACATATATACTTCATTTTACCTGTCTTTGGAATTTCTATTTCTATGTGGATTCCCTGTACATATCCTTATTAAATTTGATTTTCTCTTGGACAGATACCATATGTTTGCATGTATAGGAGGATTAGGAGGAACTTAACAGAGGACCGTGAAGGAGAAGAAGGGGGGAAATGGTGGGGGAAAGGGAGGGAGGCAAACCGTGAGAGACTCTTCAATGCTGAGAACAAACTGAGGGCAGATGGGGTGGGGGGAGGGGAAGGGGGGAGATGGGCACAAAGGAGGGCACTTGTGGGGATGAGCACCGGGTGTTATATGGAAACCAACTTGACAATAAACTATTTAAAAAATTTTTTGATCTTCTCTCCTGTTAATCTGTCTCATGTCAATTTGATTCTTAGTCCAACTAGAAGAACATTTGAGAGGACAGGAATTCTTGCTCCTTGACACTATAAATGTCACTTTGTTCAGTTCTTTAGAATCCTTTCTATTTGCTGGTTGGGATACTCCCTGATCCATGAATTGTTGGATAAAGCCAATTTGGTATTTAACTTCACTCAGTTAAATTTTTTTTTAAACAATTTCTACCATCAATAGAGTGGCCACTAAAATAGGAGGACATGAGATAATTTTCCTTTTTTTGATTTTTATTTTTTTAATGTTTTATTTATTCCTGAGAGAGAGAGAGACAGCATGAGCAGGGGAGGGTCAGAGAGGGAGACNATTTTCTTTTTAAAGTAAATGGACAGTAGATGAGAAGGTGATATGCCATAATTGTAGGGGGGAGTGAGGGAGTATGGAGACTATGGAATTTCCCCTTTTTTGGTTATCTTAGGAACCTCGCTGAAATTGGTCAGTTAGGGCCTATGGTTATTTCCCAGGTGGGTAGCCTAATGAACCTGTTTGCATTCAGCTTGCTGTTCACTGTGGGCCCTTCTGCCTTGCTTAAGTTTCCATTGCTCAAGCTTGTTGCCTCTACATACACCAAATATGAAGGTGATTCCCAAGTGCCTGAGGCTGGGAAACATTGACTTTAAAATTCATTAAATTATTGGGGCACCTGTGGGGCACCTGGGTGGCTCAGTTGGTTAAGTGTCTGACTTTGGCTCAGGTCATGATCTTGTGGTTGATGGGTTCGAACCCCACATCAGGCTCTGTGCTGACAGCTTGGAGTCTGGAGCCTGCTTCAGATCCTGTCTCCCTCTGTCTCTGCACCTCCCCTGCTCATATTCTGTCTCTCCCTCTCTCTCTCAAAAATAAAATAAACATTAAAATTTTTTTCATTAAATTATTACTGGTGATTATTTCCTAGGGTAATTTTTTTTCTTGAAGAACAGTCTCACATCCCTATTAAAAGACATTGAGAAAATGGGAGCCCAAACTTGACACAGGCTTTGCGAGCCACCTCTCAAAACTGCATTCCAGAGTTTAATCAATATTTATTTCTCACAGAGTCATTGTCCAAAAGGACAGAACGTCAGTAGCACAGAGCACATGGGTCACCCCATGATGGCGGATCCAGGACAGAATGAGCCCATCTCTGGTTAAGGTAGCGTCTTCAACCGCAGCAACTTCTTACTTGACACATCCCCAAAAGCAAGAGANTTTAAAAAAAATTTAAAAATGTAAAAAGCGCAGGCCCCACCTAAGACCAGTTCCATCAGCCTCTCAGGGCGGCACGCAGGCACCTGTGTGCTTTGAAAACTCTCAGGTGGTTTCATGCCTGCCCATCCTCTTGCTCCTTGGAACAGAGGAGAAAGTACAGCTTTGAGTAACACAGACCTGGGTTCAAATCCTTCCACTTGCATAGTGTGTGATCCTAAGCTGCTGTTTGATCCTTTGGAGCCCCTCATGTGCCATTTGTACATAGAGCAATCGTACCCACCTCGAGGGTGGCTGTGAGAAAGCACTGACATAGGATTGGCATTGTGCCCACACAGAGCATCCAGACAATGGAGGTTCAGTACTCCTCGTCCCCTCCTTTTTTTTTTTTTTTTATGTTTTATTTATTTCTGGGAGAGAGAGAGAGAGAGAGAGAGACAGGGTGAGCAGGGCAGGTTCAAAGAGAGAGGGAGACACAGAATCTGAAACAGGCTCCAGGCTCTGAGCTAGCCGTCAGCACAGAGCCTGACACAGGGCTCGAACTCACGAACCGTGAGATCATGACCTGAACCGAAGCCGGATGTTTAACTGATTGAGCCACCCAGGAGCCCCTCGTCCCCTCCTTTCTTCAGTGACACTCCCCCCACCCGGAGCTTCACACAGAATAGAGGGGCACCCAGTAGCAAAACCTCAGCTCTCTGCTCTCGGAGAGCAGTGGTTTGAGCTGATTATATGGAGGGAGTAACAATGCCTATGCATCAGATCCTTAATTCATTCTTTTTTTTTTTCTTAAGATTATACTTTCACCTGCACTCCAATATTTACGGCAGTGCTATCGACAATAGCCAAAGTATGGAAAGAGCTCAAATGTCCATTGACTGATGAACGGATGAAGAAGATGTGGTATATGTATACAATGGAGTATTACTCGTTGAACAAAAAGAATGAAATCTTGCCATTTGCAACAATGTGGGTGAAACTAGAGTGTATTATGCTAAG
The DNA here is from genome assembly GCF_008692635.1 of Crocuta crocuta. Classification (NCBI taxonomy): domain Eukaryota; kingdom Metazoa; phylum Chordata; class Mammalia; order Carnivora; family Hyaenidae; genus Crocuta; species Crocuta crocuta. The sequence continues at coordinate 1,696,145 of NW_027530847.1, forward strand.
TGAAATTAGTCAGAGAAAGAAATATCATGACTTCACCCATATGTGGAATTTAAGCTACAAAACAGATGAACACAGGGGAAAGAAAGCAAAAATAATATAAAAGCAGGGAGGGGGACAAAACATAAGAGACTCTTAAACAGAGAGAACAAACTGAGGGTTGCTGGAGGGCTTGTGGGTGGGGGGATGGGCTAAACGGGCAAGGGGAATTGAGGAAGACACTTGTTGGGATGAGTCCTGGGTATATATGTAGGGGGTGAATCACTGGATTCTACTCCTGAAATCATTATTGCTCTATATGCCAACTAACTTGGATGTAAATTAAAAAATAAAAATAAATAAGGATTTTACTTTTACGTAATCTCTACATCCAACATGGGCTCAAACTCACAACCCCAAGATCAAGAATCGCACGCTTTACCAACTGAGTCAGCCAGGCTCTTTAGTTCATGATTTTCTAGTATTAAATTAAGATTTAATTATATCAGTTCTAGGGCATCTGGCTGGCTCAGTCGGTGGAGCATGTGTGTAACTCTTGATCTCAGGGGTGTGAGTTCAAACCCCATCTTGGGTGTAGAGATTACTAAAAAAAAAAAAAAAAAAAAAAAAAAGAAACCTTTATTTTTTTTTAATTTGTCAATGTTTTATTTATTTCTGAGAGAGAGAGAGAGAGACAGTGGGATCAGGGGAGGGTCAGAGAGAGAGGGAGACACAGAATCTGAAGCAGGCTCCAGGCTCTGAGCTAGCTGTCAGCACAGAGCCCGACGCAGGGCTTGAACCCATGAACTGAGATCATGACCTGAGCCCAAGTCGGATGCTTAACCGACTGAGCCACCCAGGCGCCCCAAGAAAAAAAACTTTAAAAAAATATTTAATTATATTAGTTCTAATTGAGCCATTGCCTTTTTAAAAAAATTCCACTATAATTAACATACAGTGTTACATTACTTTAAGGTGTACAATAGAGTATTTCAACCATTCTATACATTCCTCAGTGCTCCTCATAAACGCCCTCTTAATCCCCATCACCTATTTCACTTATCCCCCACCCACTCCTGCTCTGGTAACTATCAGTTTGTTCTCTATAATTAAGAGTCTGTTTCTTGGTTTGTCTCTTTTTTCCTTTGTTCCTTTGCTTCCTGATTTTCATATTTGAGTGAAATCATATGGTATTTGTCTTCTTTTTTTAAATTAATTAATTTATTTTGAGAGAGAGAGAGGAGGAGGAGCAGGGAAGGCGGAAAGAGAGAGAAAGAGAAGAGAGAGAGAGAGAGAGAGAGAGAGAGAAAATCCCACACGCGCTCCGTGCTGTCAGTGCAGAGCCCAATGAGATTATGACCTGAGCTGAAATCAAGAGTCAGACGCTTAACCAACTGAGCCACCCAGGCACACTAACTTCTTTTTTTTTATTAGAACGTTATAAATAAAGCACAAGTTTTCTTTGCCCAACTCCCACAATCCTGGTCCCTGGCCCCCTTTCCAATACTGAATTTGACAAATGCCTTCCAAAACTTAAAAAAAAAAAAAAAACTTACACTCAGGGGGCGCCTGAGTGGCTCAGTCACTTAAGCATCAGACTTCAGCTCAGGTAATAATCTCACGGTTCATGGGTTTAAGCCCCGCGTCTGGCTTTGCTGACAGCAGCCTGGAGCCTGCTTCAGATTCTGTGTCTCCCCCTCTCTCTGCTCCTCCTCCACTTGCACTCTGTCTCTCTCTCTCAAAAAGAAATAAACATAAAAAAAAAATTTGTTTTAAATACACTTTCACATTTTATAGAAACTCATTCGCTCAGTAGTGGAATGAGCACTGGGTTGGGAGCCAGTGGCTTGTTGCCTGGCACCTCTGAGTCCTAAGCTCTCCATCCTAGGCACAGTCTCTGTCCCCCGCCTGCTGTGACTCTCTCATCTTAACCACTTCACCTGCCTCCTGCAGGGTCTCTGGTTTCTCCCAATCTTCCCCTAATACCAGCCACCATGCCATTCTTCTACTTAAAATTCTCCAACTGTAGAGCCCAGCCCTGGTGAGGGCAGAGCCTGCAGGGGTGAGATGCAGGAGGCCCAGGGGTGGTGGGACAGGCAGCTGCACTGAGAAGCGTCACAGGGGCAGCACAGGATCAGGACCACCTGGGAGTGACCCACCTGGAGAACTCCCCGCTGACCACGCACAGACTCTCCATGATCTCCATGAAGTCTACCTGGACGTGACTGTTCCTTCCTGCCCTACGGTTCTATGTGCTGCTATTTCAGCACTTTGCACACTGAATTTTAGCATGTTATCTTCCTGCCTGTGTCCTCCTTGGCCTAAGAAACTTCTCAGAGGCTGGGAGTGTGTCTTTGAATCCTCAGAGACCATGCCCATTGTGCCAGTTCAAGTAGTAGATACAAATCAGTGTTTGTTGAAAGAACGATGCAGTTGGGCTTGGAGTTCGATGGGCAGATCAGAGCAGCCCTGGCAGGTAGTCCAGGAAGTACAACATGTGTGTCAACCAGGCAATCTGAAGTTGGCAAAGTATAACAGAACAGCATGGGGAAGCCAGACTCCAGTCCTAGAAGGTTCGGTATTTCAATGATCTATTGCTATTTCACAGGCCACTGCAAATCTTTTTATTTTTTTTTTTATTTTTTTTAATGTAAGCTCTATGCCCAGTGTGGGGCTTGAACTCATGACCCTGAGATCAAGAGTTGCATTCTAAGGGATGGCCAGATGCAGCTGGGCGGTTCTTCCGCAGGATGTCTACTGGGTCACTCAGATTCAACTGGGGGCTCATCTGCAGCTGGAAAGACTGGGGGCTAGCTGGGCCGTACTCCCCTGAGAGTTAGTTGGACTTCTTGCTCAATAAGGACACCACCTCAGACGGGAAGAGCAGCATGGGCGCCCAGAGATGGGAGGCAGCGGTGGTGGTGGTGGTAACCTTAAAAATAAAGCTGCCAAAGGGGCACCTGGGTGGCTCAGTAGGTTAGGCATCCACTCAGGCTCCGGTCATGATCTCATGTGAATACTGAATAGGGCTTTGTGCTGACCACCCAGAGCCTGGAGCCTGCTTCAGATTCTGTGTCTCCCCCCACCCGCGCCCCCCCATCCTTCCCCGGCTCACACTATTTCTTTCTCTCTCAAAACTAAATAAATATTTTTTTAAAATGTGGTATTTATATGTCTCTCAAAAATGAACATTTAAAAATTTTTTAAATAAAGCTGCAAATTATTTTACCAACAAAAAATGTGGTTTTGTCGTTGTACCTGGAATATAGCAGAGAACTGCAACCTGAGAAAAGCAAACTATGACATAAACCACGGGCAAATCCGCAGACCAAAGGAGAGGAATGCTCTTTTACAGAGGAAAGGGGCTGTTATAAACACAAAGTCCACTGGAGTAAACGCGAGTTCCAAGTATAGCGGCTTTTCATTGGCTGAGCTGTGGCTGTCTCTCATTGGCTGGCCTATTGCTGGGGGAAGAGGAAAATCAGAGAGTGGATGGGGACGTAGTATCCAGGTGCAAAGCCTATCTCTTCCTGTTGAGTCTGCAATTGACCACAGGTAAGAGGGCACAAGAGCTCCCCTGCAGGTCTCCTGATTCCATTTTATTTATATATTTATTTAGTTTGTTTTATGTAGGCTCCAGGCCCAAGGTGGGACTTGAACTCAGGACCCCAAGATCAGAGTCACATGTTCTACTGACTGAGCCAGCCAGGTGCCCCTCCTGATTCCATTTTAAACAAGATTGCCCTTTATTAATTTTCACAATGGCTGTCTCTGGAGGCAATTTCCCATAGTCAGAAAGGAAACTGGAGTCTTTTCTTCCAGGTGCCAGACTTTACAGCCATCTTTATGTAGGTCAGTGATGGAAGACGACAGGTGGTTGGTGATGCCTATGGGAGAGGCTGAGCATTTGTAGGGAAAAATCCAAAATAGTCACTAACTGCCAAAGCTGTCAGAAAGGGGGTGAATAAAAAGAACATAGAGGCAGGAGAATGGTAGGAAGGTCAAGGCTGAAGTTTAGGACTGAGCTCTGGATGAGGGAGTGGCCAGAACTCCTCCTACATGGGTCACAGAGATGAGCTAGTGACAGTCACTTTAGGATGAACACCTGCTTTCAGTGAGGGAGGAGGGGAGGAGGAGCATCTGGAGACACTGTGCCCCTACTCTGACCTGCCTAGGAGACCACAGGTCTCACCCCTCCCCAGCCCCCAAGGATGGGTCTGGTCCTCTCAACCCCTATAATTATTTCTGAGCCAACTCTCTCATTTAGGACCAGACAATTCCTTGAGTTTCAGTTGCCTCCAGCCAAAGAATAAGGATATCTGTCCAGTTGCTCCTGTTAATAAATGTTTGAATAGCAGTTTGTTAATTTTTCTTACTGCAACAGATCAGTTGCTATTTTACATTACACTTAATTTCTATTAGTTTAGGATTTACTTCCTCAGTGATACCACCAGCATTGACCTTGAATAATACATTTTACCCTAGACAAGCTCATTAAATTCTTGAAGGTGAATAGACAAAAGGGAAGAAGAACCAGCCCTAATTCAATTTTGAGGGTATCTGTTTAAATTCACTAGGGGAGTGACAAGCAGGGTAGGAGCCAGGAAGTGCTAGATAATGAAGAATAGAAACCACTGGAAGGACAATCCTGTTGGGCCTCAGGCCACCAAAACTAGCCCTTTCCCAGAGCCCACCCCACCCCCAAGCTGGCTTCTGATATGCCTAAAGTATTCAAGGCTTGGCCTTGAACAGCTCACACTGACCCAAATAGGACTCCCATTTCCCAATCTGTTCCCCATCTTCCTACTTTCTGACAATTAAATCATATTTTTTAGGGTCTCATTTTGCTTCTTAGGACTGACGTTCAGCCCTGCAGAGGGTGGTAAAGTTTTCTCATCTGTAAACAGAGGATTTTATGATGGTTATCATGTACACCCCGTTCATCATTATCATTGTAAATATCATGCTATCACTGACCCGAGGGTTATGCCCCTCTTTTCAGACTCCCCTGTCACTTAGGGCACACATCATTGGTGACTGTGGCACTCGGTATTACCCTTCTAACCCAGAAGTCAACTGCCCCGCCCACTCCTCTCTGACTCCAGACCCTGCCCCTGATGGCTCAATTCCCCCCTTTCATTCCTACAAGGAATATAGCACATACCCTACATACCCATATTCACCAAATGATGTTAAAGAATTCCCATAGAAAGTAGGAAGTATTAAAGAGTTGAGTATTTAGATTTTAGACATGTAGTTTATAATCATATTCTTATTTTCCTGCAAGACTTTAGACTCTCAGATCTCACTTTATAGGTAGGATCTGATCTTTACCCTTCAGCTTGACACTCAGCTCTGCTGAGGAAGGCAAAGTAACATGCCCAAGGTCATAGAGAAAAAAAGGAAGAAAGTAGGTAAAGTTCAAAGTAACAGGATTGAATTCCTTCACTAAAAGGACACATGCTTCCTCAGTTAGCCATTCTTCCCAGGATCAGTTCCAAAATTAAACTAAATATCTACAACCTAAGAGTTGGTATTGAACACTAGTCACCAGTACAGATTTCCTTTACATTTATGGTATTTTCCCTGTATGTCTTTATGTCATTTCTTTATTTTAAAAAAAAAATATATTTTTTTATTATGTCTAATTTATTTCTGAGAGAGAGAGAGAAAGAGCATGAGCAGGGGAGGGTCAGAGAGAGAGGGAGACACAGAATCTGAAACAGTCTCCAGGCTCTGAGCTGGCTGTCAGCACAGAGCCCGACACAGGGTTCGAACCCACGAACTGCGGGATCATGACCTGAGCCGAAGCTGGGCGCCTAACCAACTGAGCCACGCAGGTGCCCCGCTTTATGTCCTTTCTTTCAGGAGCCTTGGTTGGGCTCATCTCAATCAACCAGAAAGGTTATGATCATGTTTTATCTCAAGAAAAGGCGCAGGGCCTCAGTTCCTGACCTCCCAGGTAACTCCTGGCCCGTATGCAAATTCTCCCAACTCATCCCCAGCTTCAGCTCTGCAAACCAAGGGTTAACTTTGAGAGGCATATTTATGAAGCCACATAATGTCCTTTACAGCACAATTCCCCAGAGCAAGAGGTACCAACTTCCTTATAACAGCACATCTTAGAGGGAAGCTTCTGGAAGAGTCCAAGAAAATCTGCTACACTTGGATAGGGAAGGGGCTAAATTATTTTATGTCCTAGAACACCTAACATTCCACTTTATGACAACTTGGAAAGCCAAGATGGATAAATAGAGGGCAGTGCTCATAGGGACCAGAACTTGAACCTTGGTAACACAGGCACGTTATCCCCCTCTTTGGGCTCAATCTTCCTCTCTCCTCTTTTCTTTGGCCAGCTTCCCCTGCTTCTATTTTCACATAATGTCCACATGTCATCTAAGTTTGTTTGCATTCCCTCAGCAGCAGACCTTGAAACAAGGATCCAAGTGCAAGTGGCTTACTTGAGAGGCACACCAGCAAATGCTGGGCAGAGAGTGGAAAGTGAGACAGGGAAAGGAAGGGAAGGAAGCATGACCAAGCAGTTACTTCTATGCAACAGGATCTCAATCTTACCAGAGAGCTCTGGATATGTATGGTGTAGAACGTGGGTCAGAGTTAACCCACCCCAGGGGTAAGAGAGCTGCAGAATTCATCCTTCAACTGCAATCAGTCGCTCCTGGAGAACTGCCCTTTGGGCATTAACTCCCTGGTACTCTGTCTTCCCCTGTATGCCTGTGATGGTGCCTTCAGCAGAAAGCAGACAGATAAAAGGTGGAAGGTGGCAGGTCCCAGGAGTTTGTAGTAAACAGTGTTTAAGGTGTTGAGCAGGGGATCTCACAGTCATGGATGGTGCACCAGGCATGGCTGCCCCCTTGCCCCAGCCAAATGCTATGTAAATTTTCATCACTAGTGCTTGCCCTTTGCCATGAGCTGAATTTTATCTTCCTAAACTTTGTATGTTGAAACCCTAGACCCCAGTTCCTTAGAAAGTGATTATATTTGGAGAAAGGGTCTTTGAAGAAATGATTAAGTTAAAATGAGGCTGTTTGGGTGAGCTCTAAGCCAATCTGACTGGTGTCCTTGTAAGAGGAAATTTGGACATACCCAGGGATATGCACACACAAAGACCATGTGATGACAGAGAGAGAAGGTGGCCACCTACAAGCCAGAGAGAGGCCTCGAGAGAAACCAACCTTGCCAGTGCCTTGAACTTTAACTTCTAGCCTCCAGAACGTGAGAAATAAATTTCTGTTGTTTAAGCCACCAGTCTGTGGAACTTTGTTATGGTAGCCCAAGCAAACGAATTCACGCTTCCCTGTTTCTGTTTCTCCATCCACAGATTTGCCTCTGGCTGGCCCAGCTCACCTTTTCAAGCCAGGCCACAGGTCAGAAGTGACTGAGCCATCTTTAGGTGAGGTGTCCATCTCAGTCCAATCAGCTATTGGGGGGAAGCAGGGCCACAGGGCCAGCACTGTGCATGAGGAAAGATCTCTGAAAAGGGGGCATCTTTGGGGAAGGCACCCCAAAGTTATCTGTACCTTGGCCTTCTGCGATGGCCCCAAGTTGAGGTGAGCAGTCCTCCATGTGCTTGCTTTAATCTGGGGCATCTCCAATCACTGTGTCTTCTTCCTAGAAATAGGTCATCCAAGGAAATAAGCCAGAACAAGGCTGACCACTGCTTCAGACAACCCACACCTCAGGCCACATGTTGGCTAGTTTCCTAGCTTGAGGACTGTGATCATGAAAGGGCCTAGCCCTGTCCACTGGGGCTGAATCAGAAGTTGAGAAGCACAGCTTGCCTTGTCTGGAAACCGGCAGGATGTGAAGCTGACAGTTAATTAGATTAATTAGGAAACCATGCCTTGAAATGTAACGTTGTTTTCATGAGTTTTTAAAGCCTATCAAAATGTTTGCTGAGCTTTATGGCTGGTAATTAACAACCTTGTAAAAATGTACAAGGAAACAAGGAGATAGATGTCAGGGAGCTAATGAATGTGACAGCTGCCAGACACACAGACAGAGCCTTGTTCATATCAGCTGAGTTCAAATTCCAACTCTCCTTCAACTTGCTATGGCCTCAAACAAGTTCCTTACCCTCTCTGGTGTCATATGCTTCTCCAGTGAGAGTGTGATGACTGCTAAGCTCCAGATCAGCTACGTTTCTTGGCCTTTCCATTTCTTGCACCTCTTAGCACAGTCCTGGAGGCTCCCCTGCTCTGAGGGCTATTCAATCATCAAGGCCTAAGTGTCCACACAGAGGTAGGATTCTAGTATCTCAGGGAGATTCTCAGTATTGCACTCTATGGGAGTGGACATACAAACCTTTTGTGGTCAAGGATCCAGTCAACCTTCTTTAGCAACAAGTGTTTCCTTTGGTATCTCTGTCCCTCCTGGATCTCAGTCCCTATGTTTTAGACAGATTTGATCTCTTCTTTGGGGCTGGGGGTGGGCCTTTGCTTCAGCTATAGCAATCAGAGCATCTCAATCCGTTGACCACAGTGTTTTTTGTTCAGAGATAGCCAGCTGACCCAATCAGAGCCAATGAGGTACAACAGAGAGGCGCTCTGTTCAATTCCACTGGGATGATTTAGGCCTAGGATTGTTAACACCTATCATAGCACCTGTGAACTGCCAATCTGGCATGGAGCACCAATCCAGCATGGAGCAAGGCTGAGCCATATGATGGAAAGAGACCAAACTATAGTACCATTGTTTGGACCTCCAGTTTAGTCATGTCTTAAATTTACCATTGGACTTTTTGGGGGCACCTGGGTGGCTGTTAGTTAAGCCTCTGACTTCAGCTCAGGTCATGATCTCGCAGTTTGTGAGCTTGAGCCCCATGTTGGGCCCTGTGCTGACAGCTCAGAGCCTGGAGCCTGCTTCAGATTCTGTGTCTCCCTCTCTCTCTCTGTACCTCCCCTACTCATACTCTGTCTCTTTCTCTCTCTCTCTCAAAAATAAATAAATATGAAAAATATTTTTAAAAATTTACCATTGGAGGGGCGCCTGGGTGGCTTAGTCGGTTAAGCGTCCGACTTTCGCTTAGGTCATGATCTCGCAGTTCGTGGGTTCGAGCCCCGCTCTCTGCTGACTGCCAGCTCAGAGCCTGGAGCCTATTTCAGAGTCTGTGTCTCCCTCTCTCTCTGACCCTCCCCTGCTCACGCTATCTCTCTCTCTCTCTCTCTCCTAGAAATAAATAAAAAACATTAAAAAAAATTTAAAAAAAATTTACCATTGGACTTTTTGATTACATGAACCAAAAATTTCCTTTCATTTGTTTAAGTCACTTTAAGGAGATTTTTCTATTAGTTGCAAACAAGAGTTCTAACAGGTATATGGTTTGTTTGTGAAAATAGAGGTGTGTATGTGTGAGAGAGAAACAAAGTTAGAAAAACAGGAAAAAAAAGAAAAAAATTTGAAGTGAAAGTACATGCTAGAATTTGCCCACACCATTTCCCCTTCGTAAAATGTCATTTGTCCTCTTTTTCTCTTTAAGAATTCCTATTTATCTTCTCAAAGCCCATCTCCATGGCATCACCTCTTTCTCAGCTCCCAAGGCAGGTGGTTACTCTTTCCTCTGTGCCCTTGTGTTGGGTTGCTATGTGAAGTTTTTCCATATACCTTCAACTTGAAGACCCTCCATAACCGGACTGGAATGAATACATGACTGCCACTTGTGCCTGAGTCAAAATGTTAGAAGGGACAGAGGAAAAAACCTTCAACTGTTGTTGACAAGATTCATTATAGTACCCAATTTGCATGATAAATTCCCAGAAAAAAGTTGTCTTGAATAATTGGTAGGTTCATTTCTGGAAGATAATGATAGTCATGGAATCCATTGGGTTTCCTTTTTTGATTTTACCATCAGGGGACCCAACACTAAATCCAATGCTCTTGTTGAGGTCACCAGTAACCTTCAAGTTGCTAAATCCAATGGTCAGTCTCATTTTTCACCTTACTTATCCCATCAGTAGCATTGGGCATAGATAGTAGCATTGGACATAGATGACCACTCTCTTTTTATTTGGCTTCTAGGACCATTTAAGCTCTTGGTTCCCCTCTCATCTCATTGGCAACTTCTCAGTCATTTTGTTGATTTTTCCTCATCTCCTCAGCCTCTATAAACATGGGAAAGTCATAGGGTTTGGCCCTTTGTCATGTTTTCATCTCTGTGACATCACCTTCATTGGCAATCTAATCTCACTTTAAAGACCATCCCCTTGATGATCATTCCCAAATTTATATCTGTAGCCAGGGTCTTTCTCCTAAATTTTGAACCTATATGTCCAACTGCCAATTTTACATCTCTTCTTAGCCACTTATATTAGTCAGTTTGGGCTACCATAACTAGACACCACAGACTGGTGGCTTAAACAACATATATTTATTTTCTTCCAGTTCTGGAGGCTGAGGTCCAAGATCAAGGTGCCAGCAGGGTTGGTTTCTGATGAGACCTCTCTTCCTGGCTTATACATAGTCACCTTCTTGCTGGATCCTCAAATGCTATTTCCTCTATGTGTATGAGTAAAGAGATGTCTGGTGTCTCTTCCTCTTCTTATAAGGGCACCAATTTACTAGAGTAAGGCCCTATCCTTTTGACCTCATTTAACTTTAATTACTTCCTTAAAATCCCTATCTCCAATACAGTAACAATGAGGGGTAGGGCTTCAACATATGGATTTTAGGGGCAACTGGCTGGCTCATTTGGTACAGCATGTGACTCTTGATCTCAAGGTTGTAATTCAAGCCCCATGTTGGGCATAGCACTTACTTAACAAAAACTTACAAAAACAAAAACACGGAATTTGGGGCACCTGGGTGTTTCAGTCAGGTAAGCATCTGACTCTTGGTTTCAGCTCAGGTCATGATCTCACAGTTTGTGGGATCAAGCCCCAGTGCAGAGCCTGCCTGGGATTCTCTCTCCTCTCCCTCTGCCGTTTTCATGCGTGCTCTCTCCTCTCAAAAGAAATAAACTTAAAAATAATATGGATTTTGGGGCGCCTGGGTGGCTTCGTCGGTTAAGCGTCTGACTTTCGCTTAGGTCATGATCTCACGGTTCGTGGGTTCGAGCCCCGCGTCGGGCTCTGTGCTGACTGCCAGCTCAGAGCCTGGAGCCTGTTTCAGTCTGTGACTCCCTCTCTCTCTGACCCTCCCCTGCTCACGCTGTCTCTCTCTCTCTCCTAGAAATAAATAAAACATTTAAAAACAAATATGGATTTTAAGGGGACATAATTCAGTCTATATAATTATATCCAACAGGCAGCTCAAATGAAGTACATCCAAAACTAAGTTCCTTATCCCCAAACCTATTCCACCCACAGCGTTCTCCATCTCAGAAAATGAAAACTCCCCCGTTTTGGTTACTCAGGCCAAAACCCTTGGAAGACATCCTGGACCCCTTTCTTTTTTTCAACCCCCCTCCTCCAATCCATCAGCAAATCCTATGGCTTCTACCTTTAAAATATAAAATATATCCTGTCCCCAACCACCTCACACCTCCTCACTACTTCCACTTTATTCCAAACTACCTTCATCTCTTTCCTGGATCATGACAATATTCTCCTAAACGCTTTTCCTGCTCCTGCCCCTATCACCCTATCACCTCCAGTCTATTTTACTCATAGTCTCCAAAGATATTTCTTTTTTTTTTTTAATGTTTTATTTATTTCTGAGAGAGAGAGAAGAGAGACAGCGTGAGCAGGGGAGGGTCAGAGAGAGAGGGAGGCACAGAATGTGAAACGGGCTCCAGGCTCTGAGCTGGCTGTCAGCACAAAGCCCGATGTGGGGCTCGAACCCACAAACTGTGAGATCGTGACCTGAGCTGAAGTTAGACGCTTAACCGACTGAGCCACCCAGGCGCCCTTCCAAAGATATTTCTGATAAGCCATAAGTCATATTGTGCCCTCCTCGGCTCCTGCAGCAGCGCCATCGTGCTTGGAGTAAAAGCCAAAGTACTACATGGGCCTACAAGGCCCCACATGGTCTCTCCTCTTGTTACCTCTTTGACTTTGACTTTCTCTTCTACTGAGTGACTTGCCTTCATGCAATGATGACTAGTGGTCACAGGAGTGGGTGAGGTCATTCAGGGCAAGGGAAGTGAAGTGAGGAGAGGAGAGGAGAGGAGAGGAGAGGAGAGGAGGGGGGTAGGAGAGAGGAGAGGGAAGAGGGAAGAGGTTGGGAAAATCAGTGAGCTGACAAGGGGCAGCAAGAGGACTGAGAGGAGCCAGCAGAGGCAGGTCCACCAAAGCCCAGCAGAGAGATGTCTCCAGAAGGAACAATCTCTTACTGAGGGCCCACAAGGCTGAACATCTCATCTTTAATTTCCCTTTCGTGCTGTTAAAATTTTTAAACCTTTTTAAATGATGAGCAATTTGTCAGTGAAGCAGTTGGCAGCCAAGCCCGCTAAGGAGAAAAAATATTAGCATCTTTCAACTGGTCATTTTTCTCCCTTTTCAGCATAAGCAGGCCAGAACTAGTATCCATTATTAATAGATGCATGTTTTATTAAAGGTATAAAGACCAAAGATTTGTAACTTTAATAATCCAGATTCTTATTTTAAATTCTCCAACATTATTATTTATTGATCAGCTAAGGATGTTTCTTTTGCAATTGCCAATCTGCCGATTCCTGGAGGGAAATAGAAGCTGTGGAATTAGGGAAACTATAGCATTGACACCTACTTACTCAAGACTGTGGAACAAAACTCCCACAAAATGTGCACCCCCTCTGTGCTGGGCCCTGGGTAAGAAAGGTGCATAGGAAGCAGGATGGCAAAGACATGACCCTGCCCTAACTGGGGAGACAGAAAAATAATCAATATATGGACCCAGTGCAGTAATTTGGGTGTGTATGGGAAATACAGTCGAGTGATTAAACGCTTTTCTCTGGAATTAGGAAGGTTTAGGTCTCAGGGCCACAATCTACTAGCTGTGTGATCTCGGTCATGATACCTTCCCTCTCTGAGCCTCAGTTTCCTCATCTGTGGATATGGGGATAATACAGGCTTATCATGAAGATTAATTGTGATGATGATGCATGTATCTTGCTTGGCATGGTGCTCAGCCCTTGATAAATGGTAGCTGAGGCTGTGGTGGTAGTGATATTAAAATTGTCAGGGGTACACATCCTGGGCATTGATTCTTCCTTGAGCCCCACACTGGATGTAGAGATTAGTTAAAAATAAAATCTTTTTTAAAAATGTACCATTTTTTAATGGTACCATTTAAATGTACCATTTAAAGAATTTTTTAAAGCAATCTTTTTAACCAATGTGGGGCTTGAATTCATGACCCAGAGATCACAAGCCACGTGCTCTACCCACTGAGCCAGCCAGGTGCCCCTAGCTCAACCATTTCTGAGTGTACAATTCAGCAGTATTAACTATATTCATATTGTTGTGCAAAAGACCTCTAAAACTTTTTCATTATGCAAAATTGAAAGTCTCCATCTGTCAAACAACAACTCTCCATTTTGCCCTTCCCCAAGCCCCAGGGAACTACCATTCTACTCTGTTTCTATGAGTCTGACTACTTTATTTATTTATTTATTTTAAAGTTTATTTTATTTATTTATTTTGAGAGAAAGACAGGCAGAGAGAGAGAATTGTTTCCTCTCTCCATGCTGGCAGCCTCCCTATGTGGGGTTCAAACCCACAAATCATGAGATCATGACCTGAACCAAAACCAAGAGTCCGATGCTTAACCAACTGAGCCATCCAGGCACCCCAAATCTGACTACTTTAGATACCTCATGTAAGTGGACTAATACCATACTTTCCTTTCATCACTGGCTTATTTCACTTAGCAGAATGTCCACTAGCTTCCTCCATGTTGTATCATGTAACAGAATGTGCTTCCTTTTTTTTACATATTTATTTTTTTGAGAGAGATAAAGATTGAGCAGGTGAAAGGTAGAGAGAGAGGGAGACAGAGAATCCTAAGTAGGCTTGATGCTGTCAATGTGGAGCCCAATGCTGGGCCCTAACAAACCACAAGATCATGACCTGAGCCAAAACCAAGAGTGAGTTGGACACTTAATCAACTGAGCCACTAGGTGCCTCACTCTCTCTCCAGCTTGGAGAGTTTTAAGCCAGGATGTGACCCAATTTGGTTTGTGATCTAGAGCAATTGTTCTGGGGGACTAGTGTGTTTCTAGAATGAAGTGGAGGGGATAAAGTGGCAACAGGAATACCAGGGAGGGACTAGTGCAGTTGTCCAGGCAAGATGACGGTGACCTGGCCTCAGGTGTGGCAGGGGGCTTGGATTCCAGAGACATTGTCGAGGTGGAATTGGCAGGATTTGACACTGGTAAAAGATATTGGTCTTAACTTAGAAATCCAGAGGTGCCCCAGGTCTTTCCAGTCCCACCTAGACCCAGAAAGAGGGGGAAAAGAGGGGACCCAGCTGGTCTCCTTCATCCTAGCCGTCTATGTGGACAGGTGAGGGAATGTAGCCCCAAGAGGAGAGCCACCTGTGGCTCACTGCATGATCTTGGAGAAACCAGTGTCCTTCTCTGGTCCTCAGTTTCCCTGTGTGTAAAAGGAAAGAGTAAAGCAGTAGTGCTACTGTAAGTAATGATGAAGACGGTGGTGATGGAGGCGGTGGAGGTAGTGGCCAACTCTTTGAGGGCTTACTTTCTGCCAGGCACTCTTCTAAGTGTTGTACAAGCATTAGTGCATCAACGCAATTAATTCTATCAATACTACTATTATCCCCATTGTACAGATGAGGAAATTATGGCACATCCCTTACCTGAGGTCACAGTAATAACAAGCAGAACTGGAATTAAAATTCAAGCAGTTTGGCTCCAGACCATTCCAGGGAATCACTTGGAGAACTTTAAAACATTAGACTGGGGCACCTGCCTGGCTTAGTGGGTAGAGCATGTGACTGTTGATCTCAGGGTTGTAAGTTTGAGCCCCACGTTGGGTGTAGAGCTTGCTTAAAAACAAAATCTTTCTAAAAATTAAAATAAATAGTAAAATATCAGATTCCTGGATCCACCCTAGACCTGCTGGAGTGGAGCCTCTAGTGTGACTCCAGACATCAATTGCTAAAACACTCTCAGGACTAAAGGTGAGGCTTGATACTGAGGGTTCTGTAGTGACAGGCAACGTCTCAGTCTGACCTGAGAGAGTGTGGAGCTGACTCTCCCCCACCTTCCCTGAGCACTGATTTTCCTTGGATCCAGGGGTGAATGGCCCTTTTGGGATCAACCTTGAAAGGGACGTCCAGGTCATTCCTATTCCTTCCCCTTGTCCCCCAGAGGAAGCAGCCTCCAACCTCCCAACTCCCCCAGTCCTCCAGAGAAGGTCCCTGCAGGAAATGAGGGAACATAGATGACAAATGATCCCAAGAAAAGATACTCAACCTCTCTAGTAACCTAGGAAATAAAAATGAAAGCAATGAAAAGATGCCCTGGAAGGTTCGCAAGAGGGAAGGAATGTGGTCAGACGCTTTCCTAATCAAACTCACTCCTGCTCCATTTGGATCTTGAATGCACTTGAGTTCTCTCAACATCTAAATTACTCCTTTTGGTGGAGGTTACATACCATCATGACAGCATTAAGTCTGCAAATATCTTGGCATTTGGTTATTTTTAAAAAGGCATTTGACATACTGTTAAACTAGATACCAACAACCAGTAATCACTAGAATAATCACTTTAAAAATTTTTTAATCTTTTTTTTAATGTTTTATTTATTTCTAGGAGAGAGAGAGACAGTGTGAGCAGGGGAGGGTCAGAGAGAGAGGGAGTGATAGACTCTGAAACAAGCTTCAGGCTCTGAGCTGGCAGTCAGCACAGAGCCCGACGCGGGCCCGAACCCACGAACCGCGAGATCATGACCTAAGCGAAAGTCGGACGCTTAACCGACTAAGCCATCCAGGCGCCCCTAAAAATTTTTTAATCTTAAAGAGTTCAAAAATATTGCTCTGTGCATTGAGGATGAATCTCACAGACACAGCAGAGGAGCAAAAGAAGCCAGAAAGACACACACAAAACTAGATACTAGGTGATTGCATTTATATGAAATTTAAGAATAGACAAAACCAATCTTCGGTGACGCAAGTCAGAATAATGGTTCACTTTTAGTTATTGACTATGAAGGAC
>NW_027530847.1:1712508-1721504 GCF_008692635.1 Crocuta crocuta
TGACATAGGTGGGGATTATGTGGGTCTACACAAAGTAAAAATAGATTGGGTCGTACATTTATAATGTATGTACTTTACTGTGTATAACTCAGACCTTAATAAAAATGTTTTGAAGAGTTAGATTATTATATCTTTCTGGTTATGCATGTCTTTCACTAAAATTCAGATGGTGATTCAGCAGTGATTGAGTGCCTACAGTGTACACGGCATGTGAGGCAAGTAGCAGAGATGCAAGGGTAGGTTAGGGTTTGGCTTTCTACCCACAAGGAGTGGACACGTGGCTCTGGACTTAGACAAGGAATGCAGCTGGAGGGGGTTCCCAGGGCCAGCCATGTTTGAGGCTCTTGAGACCCCACTTCCCCCCCCTCCCCACATACCCCAGAAGAGCCAAGGCTAGGCCTGGGCAGCCTGCTTCATCAGGTGACTGGATCAGTCAGAAGAGAGAGGCCAGGATGGGCAGGGCCACCTTGGGATGGGACTAGATGAAGCAGTAGTTAACAGATGCCCGGCCACAGGAATCTGTCTGGATCAAAGATAATGGGTCCGGCCCGGCCCATGGGGCAAAGATGAGGACAGAGTCAGCAGAAGGAAGCATTAGAAAGGACATCAGGTCAGGTTGGACAATAGCCCATAGATAACAGGATTCTCCCCTCTTAGTGGGACTACTTGCCAGGAGGCATGGGCTCATCATGGGGATAGGAGGCTGGATGAAAGATGTTCAGCCACTCAGACAGAAACCAGAGATATCTAGTTCATGCTCAAGAATACACAGCAAATCATTAACTGATCCAGGCCAAGGCTCCACATTAGGGCTTCTTCCCACCACTCTATAAACACCCCAAGATCATTTCTTTCTTTTTTTTTTATGTTTATTTATTTATTTTGAGAGAGAGACACAGAGAGAGTGAGAGAGCAAGCTGGGGAGGGGCAGAGAGAGAGGGAGAGAGAATCCCAATGTGGGGCTTGAACTCAAGAACTAGGAGATCATGACCTGAGCCGACTAAGACACCCACGTGCCCTTCCCAAGATTATTTCTATTTCCCCCTCTGGATGCTCCACATTCTATGTACCCTGTGTTTTCAGCTTAAAAAACAAAACAAAACAAAAACAAAAACTTACTTTTCAATTCTGTGACAACTTGCATCATCTTGAAAGTGGAAAAAAAAAATCCCACCCCACCCCCACTTTTAATACAGATCTTTGCAGTATTGGGAAGTATAAACAAACCAAAAGAGCGATAATTAGTTCTACATTCAAGCGAGGTTTATGGAACGTGAACCGTTTGGGTAATTGGCTGGGGTGGTGCCATGAAGTGGTAATTAATTTGTTTTTTCCTTAAAATGTTTTACTTAATTAAGGGAGGTGCTGATTTATATACACCCATCCCCTGGGGATGGTTTGTAAGGCAAGAGAAAATTCTGTCTCCTGGCCACGTTTCTTATCGAATTATTTCATTACATTCAGATACACTTTTGTAACACTGATTGTGACAGATCTTAGAGTTATGAGCTCATAAATCCTGGGGGAGAGCTGGAGATGTACACTTAATGGGAAATGTTCTCATAATCAAAAGAATATTTCAAGCTGTGACAATGCAGGCCAAGGGAGGGAAAGGGAGTGCTTTTTCTTCAAAGAATAGCAGGATGCTAAAACCAACCCAGCACCTGGAGCTTTGTCTCCTTCTGAGTCAGCTGGACTCCCAAATCCCAGCTTGCAGAGGGTGGAAGTCAGGAGGAGTTGGATCTAGTTCTGGCTCCACCATAACTTACTTTGAATTGATGCTTCATTTTTCCATGTATATTTAATGATCACCTACAATGTGGTAGACACTGTGTGACATGCTGAAAACACATTGGTGAAAAAGACAGACTTGTTTCCTACCTTCAGCAGAACTTGGAGTCTAATGGGAAAAATAAAAAACATACAGAAGACTAAATAGCTGATAAGCATAATCCTACCTTATGATCTAGCAATTCCATTCTCAGTCATACACAGAAGAGAAATGAATGTATATCTGTCAAAAGATATGCATAAAAATGTTCATAGCAGGGGCATCTGTGTGGCTCAGTTCGTTGAGCACCTGCCTTTGGCTCAGGTCATGATCTTATGGTTTGTGGGTGTGAGCCCTACGTTGGGTTCTGTGCTGACAGCTCAGAGCCTGGAGCCTGCTTCAGATTCTGCCCCTCCCCTGTCCCCACGCTCTGTCTTTTAAAAAAAAAAGTGAATAAGCATTTTTTAAAAATGTTAATAGCAGCATTATCCAATAGCTCCAAATCAGGAACAACTATCAGAAGAATGGATAAATAAACTGTGGTATATTTAAATAGTGGAATACTACATAGCAATAAAAAAGAACAAGCTTATTCCAAATATCCACATTAAAAAACATGGATGAATCTCACAAACAATGATGAATGAAAGCATTTGGACAAAGAGTGCAAACCACATGATTCCACTTATATGTTGTTTCATTTTTTTAAATTTTTATTTTTAAAAAATTTAATGTTTTTATTTATTTCTGAGAGAGAGAGAGAGAGCATGAGCAGGGGAAGGTCAGAGAGAGATGGAGACACATCTGAAGCAGGCTCCAGGCTCTGAGCTAGCTGTCAGCACAGAGCCCGACACGGGGCTCGAACCCACAAACTGTGAGATCATGACCCGAGCTGAAGTCGGACGCTCAACCAACTGAGCCACCCATGTGCCCCGACTTATATGTGGTTTCAAAGCTGGCAAAACGAATACAACATTTTTTTTAATGTTTTTTCTTTTAAATTTATTTCTGAGAGAGACAGCGTGAGCAGGGAAGACACACAGAGAGAGAGAGAGAGATACAGAATCTGAAGCAGGCTCCAGGCTCTGAGCTGGCTGTCAGCACAGAGCCCGATGCGGGGCTCGAACCCACGAACGGCGAGATCATGACCTGAGCCGAAGTCGGATGCTTAACCGACTGAGCCACCCAGGTGCTCCAGGAAAGAGAAAATCTTGAGCAGACTCCACACTCAGTTGGTGAGAAGCCTGACATGTGGCTCCATCCCACGACCCTGGGATCATGTCCCAAGCCGAAATCAACTGACTGAGCCACCTAGGTACTCCCATTGACCTGATTTTTTTAAACTGAGGGCATATATCTATTAGAATGGGGAAAAGAAAACACCAAAACCTGATAATACCAAGTTGGTGAGGTGTCGAGGAATAGAAACTCTCACACATTGCTAATGACAATATAAAATGGTAGAGGTCCAAGACCTCCCAAGCATGAGTTGGGGAAAATGTCACACAATCATGAACCCAGCTTTGCTTCTGAACATTACATTTTGCTAAAGCCACTGATCCCCTTCATCGGAGGACTGTCTTAGAAGCAGACCTAAAGACAAAGATTCCTGTGCAAGTGCTTTATTAAGGAAACGCTCCTGTGAGAAGCTGGATATGGGTGTGGAAGAAGACAGGAAGGAGAAAAGGGCAGACAAGAGCACGATTTCAGGTAGAGTCTCAGCCTCACCCTGATCCCACTCAGAGCTGAAGAGTGTTAAGTTACAGCTCAGAGTGTATATGGAAAAAGAAGACGACAGGAACCATGAGGTGCTATGCCTAAAATCACGGGGTCACCAGTTAGAAGGATAAAGAAAGCTACTGTTTAATATTTTTAAATGTTTTATGTTTTTGAGAGAGAGGAAGACAGAGCTCAAACAGGGGGAGTGGTAGAGAGAGAGAGGGAGACACAGAATCTGAAGCAGGCTCCCTGCTCCAAGCTGTCAGCACAGAGCCCGATGCGGGGCTCAAACTCACGAACCACGAGATCATGACTTTAGCCGAAGTCTGACACTTAACCGACTGAGCGACCCAGGTGCCCCTGGAAGTCTACTGTTTAAAATCCTCACCGTTCAGGGGCGCCTGGGTGGCTTAGTCGGTTAAGCGTCCGACTTTCGCTTGGGTCATGATCTCGCGGTTCACGGGTTCGAGCCCCGCGTCGGGCTCTGTGCTGACTGCCAGCTCAGAGCCTGGAGCCTATTTCAGAGTCTGTGTCTCTCTCTCTCTCCTAGAAATAAATAAAAATAAAATAAAATAAAATAAAATCCTCACCGTTCAGAAGTATTTTCTTTCTTCATATTCCAAGATCATCCATTTTAAGGAACTGATCTTTGGAAAAACAACAACCATAACAATCACAATGCAAAAAACAAAAGCTAAGTTATGAAAGAACTGTTTGGCTGTACTGTGTGTTACTTTTGCTTACTGCCGTGTGAATTTGGACATCGAGATTCCTCGTATGCATAAAAAATCATAAAAATTTTAAATGAAAAAAAAGTACAGGGACTGCTCACCAAAGCTTCAGGTGACCCCCTGGGTGGGGAGAGGGAATACAGGCTAGACACCGCGCTTCACAGGCGAAATCTTATCCATCCTCCTGTGAGATAGATACTATTTCCATATTTCAGCAAGCCTACAACGGTATCAATCAATATATACGTGATTTTGTTACCACCAAGAAAGAAATGCTACTGCTTAAAAATATAGCATGCCATCAGTTGTGAGATACAGCTCAATTTCAGAGATACGAAATGTGAAAAACTGTGGATCTTAGAATCAATAAAATATGGCACTTCCCCATTTTGCAGATGAAAACACGAGGCACCAAGAGCTAATGTTTTGTCCAAAGTTACATAGCTAATAACTATGTGAAGCAGAGCCAAGCTTCAACCTGGGTCCATCCTGGTGTGTGTGTCTTCATTTTACTTTTCCCAATGCCTTGAGGTGAGTTTTATCAAATGTAAGAAATGGATGATTGTCCAAATGCATGACCTTAGAACCCTTGGTTCCTGGAAAGGTTTTAGGATGGTCCCTGGAAGTGGTATGCTACTTTACACACTTAGCACACTGGATATCCACAGGGTTTGAGAAAAAAGCTGACTGAATTTCTTTCTCTCTATCATCGCAAAATCTCCACTAAGGCTGCCTGGGTGGCAGGTATAAGCAGCAGGTATTCTGAGCATTATTCTGCCTGCCTCGACTTCCCACTATGCAGAGGATCTGTTCATCTGAAGCCCAGGACCTCAGAGACAGGGTGAATATGGCTACATCTCTGGGCTCCACAAGAATGGAGAAGGTCCCAGGAACCTCACATTCTCCCCCAGCCATAGCTGGTGAGTATATCATCCAGAACAAGCAACAGAAACCCAATCCACACTGGTTACAATGGTTAATTTTTATGTGTCAACTGGACTAGACTATGGAACACCCAGTAGCTGGGAAAACACAACTTTCTGGGTGTGTCTGCAAAGGTGTTTCAGGAAAGATCACCATTTGGTGAATGAGTAAAGCAGAGGGCCTTCTCCAATGTGGTAGACATCATTCAATCTGTTGGGGGGGGGGCGGGAAGAGGGAGGAAGGATGGAATCACTGTCTTTCTCCTTGAGCTGAAACATCCATCTTCTGTCCTCAGACGTTGGCACTCCTGGTCCTCCGGCTTTCAGACTCTTGTTAGGACTTACATCAGCTCCCCTGCCCCACGTTCTCAGGCCTTCAGATTCAGACTGAATTATACCACCAGCTTTCCTGGCTCATGGGACTTTTTGACTCCCATAACCACATGTACCAATTTCTATAATAAATTTCTTCTTAGATTTATCTCTATATATCCATTTGGATCTGTTTCTCTGGAGAATCCTGACTAATACAGCAGCTAAGAGAAACAGAGATTGATTGGCTCCTGCAATGCAAAGATAAAGTTAACAACCAACCCTCAGTCTGGGGACAGATATACCTACACTGCCCCATACAGGTACCTGGGACTGGAGGCCACCAGGATTCCCTTAACCCCACTCTCTGTCTCTGCCTCTCAATGTGTCAGATTCCTTCCCTCTTACTTCGGATACCATCATGGTCATCAATATTCCTTCTCCTCTCACAGCAGAGAGAAGAATTGACTCACTCCACTATAGATTAAAGGACTCTGGCCCAATATGGGTCAGATGCCACCAGGAA
The DNA here is from genome assembly GCF_008692635.1 of Crocuta crocuta. Classification (NCBI taxonomy): domain Eukaryota; kingdom Metazoa; phylum Chordata; class Mammalia; order Carnivora; family Hyaenidae; genus Crocuta; species Crocuta crocuta. The sequence continues at coordinate 1,718,491 of NW_027530847.1, forward strand.
TCGGGCCACTCAGCTGTACCAAGTAAATAGACTGTATAAAAACATGGGGCTCCTGCTAGATCTGCAAGGTTAGACCAGAGAAGAAAAGAAATTCCTGGAAGAATAGGGATGTAGATTCCAAAAAGAATTGGGAATACTGCCAAGCATGGCAGAATTCCCTCAGAATCCTTCTCAATACAGCACTCTAGATTGCCACTACCACTGGATTAGATTTATCACATGAGACAAAACCATTAATCTAACCTTTAGACCCCAAATCAACAGAACATAGGGAGGGATCTTCTAGGTCCATTCTACTTGGAATCCACTAAAATAATCAAAACTATACAAAAGGACCTTGTAGATCTATGACCAAACGATTTGTGACAAAGTTTCTAGGATTTCTCGAAGTTTTCCTCCCAGACCACAAAAATAGCTGGTACCCATCAGACGTCCTCTGTCAATAACTAATGATCACTTTAATATTTATTTGGTGGCTGCAATCCCTAGTGATGACAGTTGGGCCCCCATGGAGCATTCTGAATTTTTTTATTTTCCTCTGTTTGTAAGATCAGCAATGGAGAATTTGGATGGTTCTTCAATGTGCCAAGATAGTTAAGCAAACAAAGCCATCATGTCCGTTTGCTCACACACGTATCCTTGGCTGGGCCCTGGCAGAGCTGGAAGATACTCTCTTCATTTTTCTTAAGAGGCAGTGCACTTCCCTGAATGTCTTATTATTATTATTGATCTCCCTGGGTTTCCTTCTGGCCAGATGTAAGGAATCCAATTTGATTAGGGGCTGATCTGGCCACCAAGGCAAGATGTGTTGGTAGGACAGCCGAGACTCTTGCAGGTACCAGTCTTGTTAAGGTTGATCCTACCGTTAGGAGTGGTAGTGATGAGGGGCGCCTGGGTGGCTCAGTCGGTTAAGCGTCCAACTTCGGCTCAGGTCATGATCTCACGGTTCATGGGTTGGAGCCCGGCATCAGGCTCTGTGCTACAGCTAGCTCGGAACCTGGAGCCTGTTTCAGATTCTGTATCTTCCTCTCTCTCTGACCCTCCTCTGCTCATGCTGTCTCTATCTCTCTCCCAAAAATAAATTAAAAAAAAATTTTTTTTAATTTTTTAAAAAAAAAGAGTGGTAGTGATGAGGGCCCATAAGGCAAGCTGAAGGCCAAGCACAAGCACATTCACACACACCTCCCCAAGGTGGGATATGCGTGATATTCCTCAGGCCCTCCTGGCTGCCCAAGAACAAAGGAAAGGACAGAGAACAAAGGGTTAAACTTATGAGTCTCCACCAGCTGACAAATATTTTAGTAAAATTACCCAAAAAAAGGGCAATCTTATCAATAGCCTACTCTCCAGGAACTCCCTACTGTCTTAAGGATCTCCCTCTGCTAGAGGGAAAAACAACCTTAGCTTGACAATAGCTAGGCCTCCAACAATCTAGGAGTCTTCTTTAGCAGATGGAAATCCCTTTAAGAAACTTCCTCTTGACTTTACCTCCCCCAGCCCCACAGTATATAAGCAGTCCCTCTTCACAACCCCAGTGCGGCTCTTTCTGCCCAGGGGTCCTGTCCCCGTGCTTTAATAAAATCAACTTTTTGGCACCAAAGACATCTTCAAGAATTCTTTCTTGGCCGTTGGCTCTAAACCACCACCATCACCCCCAAACCTCATCAGTAGCAAGGCCACCCACGCCCGTCAGATGCCCCTCCTGGCTGTCATCCTCCTCCATCCCTGACCCCCCAACGCAGATGGATGTATAATGTAAGNACCCTCCGCTCTCCCTGACCCCCCAACGCAGATGGATGTATAATGTAAGAAACAGAAGAAACTACCCAGGCTTAGGCATTCCACAGCTCCATATCTGAGCCTCCATCCCTTCAACCTCTCTCAGAATGTGAACAGATGGCTCATGCTGGCTTTGGAGTCAAACCACATTGGGTTCAAATCCTAACTCTACTACATACCTTGGGCTTTGGGCAAGTCATTGCTCTGAGCTTCAGTTCCCTCATCTGTAAAATGAGTATATTACTTTGGCGCCCTTTTACTTCGCAATGGCAGAAACTCTACCTCATCTTTTGCCTCTCAAACCCTCACCCCCTCAATTCTGCCTTAGCAAGCCTCTGGTACGTCCCTCCCTACAAGCCTCTTGTAAGTCTCCACATCTCGTGCCAATGGCCTTCCAGCCCAAGGTATCCTCATGGCTGAACTCTTTCCTTTAGTCTTCACCTTTCAGGTCTCAGCTTAGGAGTCACTTCCTCCAGGAAGCTTTCTTTTGCCCTTCTCCCCTCCCCCAGTTATATCAAAGACCCTGGTTCTGGTCCCCACAGTCCTCATCTCTCTGCCCAGCAGTTGTCTGCCTCCCCATCAGCCTGTGAGCGCCGGGAGGCTGAGACATGGTGCCTCCTGTGTCTCTGCATTCTCAGTATCAGGCCCAGACAGGCACTCAGTGGATGAATCGAGCCTGTGACAATGAGTTACTGTCCTGGTTACTATTGCTATGTAACAAAGCACCCCAACACTTACTGGCCTACAATCACTTTATTAGGCTCACAGATTCTGTGGGTCAGGAACTCACCCCAGGCATAGCTTTTCTTTGCTCCATGACGTCCATGCCCTCTGTTGGGAAGATGTGAGGCTGGGAACTGAAGGTGGCACCAGCCACACCTCTGGAGGCCATGGAAGTTGTTGGATGAACCTTTAGCTGAAACTCTCAACTGGACCACTTACAAGTGGCCTGTCCCCATGGCTTGGGCTTCCTTGCAGCATCGTGATCTCGGGGTAATAGAGCTGCAGTGCAGGACTCTAGCACAAGCATTCCAGTGGGCAAAGTGGGAGCTGTGTCACCTTTTAAGACACAGCCTCAGAGGGGCAACCTGGGTGGCTCAGTTGGTTAAGCGTCCGACTTCAGCTCAGGTCATGATCTCACAGTCCGTGGGTTTGAGCCGCACATCAGGCTCTGTGCTGACAGCTCAGAGCCAAGCCTGTTTCAGATTCTGTGTCTCCCTCTCTCTCTGCCCCTC
>NW_027530847.1:1723748-1806531 GCF_008692635.1 Crocuta crocuta
TCCAACTTCGGCTCAGGTCATGATCTCACGGTTCATGGGTTGGAGCCCGGCATCAGGCTCTGTGCTACAGCTAGCTCGGAACCTGGAGCCTGTTTCAGATTCTGTATCTTCCTCTCTCTCTGACCCTCCTCTGCTCATGCTGTCTCTATCTCTCTCCCAAAAATAAATTAAAAAAAAATTTTTTTTAATTTTTTAAAAAAAAAGAGTGGTAGTGATGAGGGCCCATAAGGCAAGCTGAAGGCCAAGCACAAGCACATTCACACACACCTCCCCAAGGTGGGATATGCGTGATATTCCTCAGGCCCTCCTGGCTGCCCAAGAACAAAGGAAAGGACAGAGAACAAAGGGTTAAACTTATGAGTCTCCACCAGCTGACAAATATTTTAGTAAAATTACCCAAAAAAAGGGCAATCTTATCAATAGCCTACTCTCCAGGAACTCCCTACTGTCTTAAGGATCTCCCTCTGCTAGAGGGAAAAACAACCTTAGCTTGACAATAGCTAGGCCTCCAACAATCTAGGAGTCTTCTTTAGCAGATGGAAATCCCTTTAAGAAACTTCCTCTTGACTTTACCTCCCCCAGCCCCACAGTATATAAGCAGTCCCTCTTCACAACCCCAGTGCGGCTCTTTCTGCCCAGGGGTCCTGTCCCCGTGCTTTAATAAAATCAACTTTTTGGCACCAAAGACATCTTCAAGAATTCTTTCTTGGCCGTTGGCTCTAAACCACCACCATCACCCCCAAACCTCATCAGTAGCAAGGCCACCCACGCCCGTCAGATGCCCCTCCTGGCTGTCATCCTCCTCCATCCCTGACCCCCCAACGCAGATGGATGTATAATGTAAGAAACAGAAGAAACTACCCAGGCTTAGGCATTCCACAGCTCCATATCTGAGCCTCCATCCCTTCAACCTCTCTCAGAATGTGAACAGATGGCTCATGCTGGCTTTGGAGTCAAACCACATTGGGTTCAAATCCTAACTCTACTACATACCTTGGGCTTTGGGCAAGTCATTGCTCTGAGCTTCAGTTCCCTCATCTGTAAAATGAGTATATTACTTTGGCGCCCTTTTACTTCGCAATGGCAGAAACTCTACCTCATCTTTTGCCTCTCAAACCCTCACCCCCTCAATTCTGCCTTAGCAAGCCTCTGGTACGTCCCTCCCTACAAGCCTCTTGTAAGTCTCCACATCTCGTGCCAATGGCCTTCCAGCCCAAGGTATCCTCATGGCTGAACTCTTTCCTTTAGTCTTCACCTTTCAGGTCTCAGCTTAGGAGTCACTTCCTCCAGGAAGCTTTCTTTTGCCCTTCTCCCCTCCCCCAGTTATATCAAAGACCCTGGTTCTGGTCCCCACAGTCCTCATCTCTCTGCCCAGCAGTTGTCTGCCTCCCCATCAGCCTGTGAGCGCCGGGAGGCTGAGACATGGTGCCTCCTGTGTCTCTGCATTCTCAGTATCAGGCCCAGACAGGCACTCAGTGGATGAATCGAGCCTGTGACAATGAGTTACTGTCCTGGTTACTATTGCTATGTAACAAAGCACCCCAACACTTACTGGCCTACAATCACTTTATTAGGCTCACAGATTCTGTGGGTCAGGAACTCACCCCAGGCATAGCTTTTCTTTGCTCCATGACGTCCATGCCCTCTGTTGGGAAGATGTGAGGCTGGGAACTGAAGGTGGCACCAGCCACACCTCTGGAGGCCATGGAAGTTGTTGGATGAACCTTTAGCTGAAACTCTCAACTGGACCACTTACAAGTGGCCTGTCCCCATGGCTTGGGCTTCCTTGCAGCATCGTGATCTCGGGGTAATAGAGCTGCAGTGCAGGACTCTAGCACAAGCATTCCAGTGGGCAAAGTGGGAGCTGTGTCACCTTTTAAGACACAGCCTCAGAGGGGCAACCTGGGTGGCTCAGTTGGTTAAGCGTCCGACTTCAGCTCAGGTCATGATCTCACAGTCCGTGGGTTTGAGCCGCACATCAGGCTCTGTGCTGACAGCTCAGAGCCAAGCCTGTTTCAGATTCTGTGTCTCCCTCTCTCTCTGCCCCTCCCCTGCTCACTCTCACTCTCTGTCTCTGTCTCTCAAAATAAAATAAAGACATAAAAAATTAAAAACAAAAAGACACAGCCTCAGAAGCCACACAGAGTTCTCCCCATTGCCTTCAAAGAAGGTACAGACACGTGCTCGTTTTGGGGCACATGGGTGGCTCGGTCAGTTAAGCGTCCTGACTTCAGCTCAGATCATGATCTCATGGTTTGTGAGTTCGAGCCCCACATCAGGCTTCTGCTGTGAGCATGGAGCCCACTTCATATCCTCTGCCCTCCCTGCCCCTCCCCCTCAAAAATTAAAAAAAAAAAAAAGATTCCAGTTTTTCTTCCAGCTTCACTTAGAATGCAGGAAGCTATAAAGAGTATCATGTCCACCTTTACAACAAGAAAAACCCAGATCATCTGCGATTATTACAACTTTTCTTATATATATCAGAAAGTTAAGCTCACAGGGCAATCAACTGGCCCCAAATCTAAAGAGACACAGGCACCTCCAAGGTAGATGGGATATGAGCCCTTGCTTACTCGGGACCAACACCAGGTTCCATAAGAAGCAGTAAGAATTCAAATAAACGTGAAACAAGCTGCCAAGGCTGAGTGTGGGCTGGTATGGGGGTGAGGATCCCCTGAGGGCAGGAGACTAGCAGGAAGCTTGCACACGCGAACCCCCACAGGTCTTCTCTGCAGACTGCACTGGGTGCTGTGAGGAAGACTGGGGGTGACAGAGAAAGCCCACCTGGGGGTGCAAGCCTAGCAGAGGGAGCACTGGAAAAAAAGGCCATAGACACTGGGGAAAGCACAGCAAGCCCTCAGCACCCACTGTAGCTGGGGAAAGAACAGAAAAGTCCCTATACCAATGAGAGAAGGCTGGATCACCAAGTCCCGAGGTCTCAGAGCGTCTGCCTATGACTAAAGCAGAACGTATACAACAGAGAATGACTAGACTCACACACATACCTTCTAGCCCCAGGCTGGCAAATACCCAGTAACAGATAGCAGCTGTCTACTGTCAGGAGGGCAAGAGCACACAGGAGGAACCTCTTTGTGGTGCAGGATCCTGAGCAAAACCTAAAGCTGAGGGTGGACCAGGATCATTGTGGGGGGAAACCCTCCAGCAACTCAGCTCCCACCCTAAACACAAAGCTGCGCCAGTGGAGTTTGAAGCCAGTGGAATTTGAAGCCTGTGGTGCACTGAAGGGAATCCTTGTAACCACAAACAAAATGGGCCCAACCCCTGTCCATATTGATTCAACCCCATGCTGGCATTAATACCATTTACTTCTATCTCTGCTGTCCCACACAAGATATCCAGCTTTCAACAACAACAAAAAAATTAGAAGACACACAAGAAGCAAGAGAAAACAACTTGGTATCAAGAGACAAATGATAACTGACTTCTCAGCAGAAATTATGCAAAGCAGATGATATCTTTAAAGTACAGAAAGAGGAGGGAAAATATAAAGTACCGAAAGAGGTTTCGAGTCTGGAATGAAGTGACATCTTTAAAGTGCCAAAAGCAGGCTCACCTGGGCAGCTCAGCTAGTTGAGCATTCAACTTCTGCTCAGATCATAATCTCGCGTTTCATGAGTTCAAGCCCTACATAGGGTTGTCTGCTGTCCCCTCTCTCCTCTGTCCTCCTCTCCCTGCCCCTCTCCTGCTTATTCTGCCTCAAAAATAAGTTAACATTTATTAAGAAAATAAAGTGCTGAGGGGCGCCTGGGTGGCACAGTCAGTTAAGCGTCTGACTTCAGCTCAAGTCATGATGTCACGGTTCATGGGTTTGAGCCCCGCGTCGGGCTCTGTGCCGACAGCCAGCTCAGAGCCTGGAGCCTGCTTCAGATTCTGTGTCTCCCTCTTTCTCTGACCCTCCCCTGCTCATGCTCTCTCTCTCTCTCAGAAATAAAAATAAAACATTAATAATTTAAAAAAAAAGAAAGTGCTGAAAGAAAAAAAAAGCCCTGTCAATTCAAAATTTTATGCCCTGAGAAAATACCTTTCAAAAGTAAAAAATAAATATAAGACCTCTTCACTTAAACAAAATCAGAGAATTACCAGCAGACCTGAACTGTAAGATGGGTTAAAGGAAGTTCTTCAGGAAGAAGGAATATGATACCAGAAAGAAACTTTTATCTATGCAAAGAAATGAGAAGTGCTAGAAACGGTATAAATGAAGGCAAATATAAAATTGATGTGTTTTGGGGCACCTAGGTGGCTAAGTCAGTTAAAAGCATCTGACTTTTGATTTGGGGTCAGGTCATGATTTCACAGTTGTGAGACCAAGCCCACATCAGGCTCCACGCTCGTCATAGAGCCTGTTTGGGATTCTCAGTCACCCTCTATCTCTGCTCTTTCTCTGCTCGCTTGCAAACATGCTCTCACACTCTTTCTCTCAGTGAATAAGATAGATAGATAGATAGATAGATAGATAGATAGATAGATAGATAGACAGATTTAAGTACAGCATGGGGAGGGGGGTTCCTGGGAGGCTGGTCAAGTGTCCAACTTCAGCGCAGGTCACAATCGCATGGTTGTGAGTTCACGCCCTGCATTGGGCTCTGTGCTGACAGCTCAGAGCCTGGAGTCTGCTTCAGATTCTGCGCCTCCCTCTGTCCTTCCCCCACTTGTACTCTCTCTCTCTCCCTCTCTTTCTCTCTCTCTCAAAAGAAAATAAACATTAAAACATTTTTTAAAAAAAGTACAGCATGGGGAATATAGTCTGTAAGATTGTAATGATTTTGAATAGTGACAGATGGTAACTATACTTATTGTGATGAGTATTTTGTAATGTAATAATTGTTGAATCACCATATTGTACAGCTGAAACCAGTATGTCAATGATATTTCAATTAAAAATACAAATAAGACAATACAATTTGTTTCATATTTTTAATTATCCTAAAAGATATTTGACTGTCTAAAGCAAAACAGTGCGTTTGTAGTACATGTAAAAATTAAATGCACATCAGTATAACACAAAGGATGGCGGGGAAGAGTTAAGAGCACATTGTTGTAAGGCCCTTACACACATAAAGAAGTATAATATTATCAGAAGGTAGACTCTGCCAAATTAAAGATGCATAATGTAAACCCTCAGACAACCACTAAAGCCACCACAGTCTCAGGAAGTATTTATTTAGCATCTGCCATGTGCCAGATTCCAGGCCAGTCCTGTGGATAACGGGCATTTACAGAACTCACAGGTGGAAGATGCTGTGGGTCTGTGGTGACAAGCACCCAGCACAGAGGTAGCACAGAGGACACACCAGGGAATGTTGATTTCTCAGTAGTTTGTCCCGCATTCTTAGCCCTTCATCTTGTCTGGGGTTTGCAGGTTATATAGAATGGACACAAGGACTGATGTCACTTAACATGTGCCTTTTCCCTGTTGCTTCAGAATCAGCAAGGGGACCCAGGAAAGAAGACGAATAGGTACCAAACTCCTGCCTTAAGATAGCCACCAAGATAGAGGAGTAGACACCTTGGGACCTATTAAGAGGCAGCCAGACTGGCTCTTTTGCTTCCCAGGTGTCCTTCCCTGAATACACAGGTGATAGAGGGGACAGTCTTTGGAGTTGGGTGTTCTGTCCAAGGAGGAGGGGGTAGAAGGTACAATGGCTTTCCCTCTCCTGGGAAGGCAGAGGGGCTCCCACTCCCCCAGTTCAAGCCAAATGAAGGGGGCTCCAAGAGAAATCTCAGAAGCTGGGAGTTCCACTTAGGAGGAGAGACCAGCATCTTATTCTGATTAAGTGTTTGTGTAGGCTCACCCATTCCTGATGACTCTCTTCGTGGGAGAAGATCTGGGGAGGGAGGACCAGGCAGAGAGAAGAGACACGCGGAACAGCCTGCACCCCAGCATCTGGGTAGCAAGGTTGTGTGAGGTTTCTGGAATCCAAGAAGACATCATGGAAAGGAGACATCTTGCTGCCCCTCCACCAAAGAGGGCTGCTAGCCAGGTGAGGGGACCCAGAGCACAAAGAGGTCGGGAAGGTGAGCAATGGGAGTGAAGGAAGCCAAGTTGTAAGGCCACAAGTCTAAACGTCTAAACCAAACTGACTCCATGACAGGCTTTAAGTTTCCCCTCAAAACTAGAAGGCCTGAGTTTCAGCTTCCCCGAGAAACTATCAGGTAGTTACACACTGCCCAAGGCAGGAGTAACCACCCTTGCAACACCCAATCAGGAAAGGCCAGCGATCACCCTCCACATTATTAAGGGAGAGGCCTGGAGATAGAAACTATAGCTAGGAGGGGCGCCTGGATGGCTTAGTCGGTTAAGCGTCCGACTTTCGCTTAGGTCATGATCTCGCGGTTCGTGGGTTCGAGCCCCCGCGTCGGGCTCTGTGCTGACAGCTAGCCTGGAGCCTGTTTCGGATTCTGTATCTTCCTCTCTCTCTGACCCTCCCCTGCTCACGCTGTCTCTCTCTCTCTCTCTCCTAGAAATAAATAAAAAAACATTAAAAAAAAGAAACTATAGATAGGACCCTGTTACCTAATGTTAAAGTTAACCTGTTAGTCGCCGAAAAGACCCTAGGCTCGCTCTGTGATTGGTTGAATTTAAAGGTACTCTAAATGTTGTAATTGGATCCCGCCAAAAGTAACGAATACTCTAGACCGTGTATGGTCAAGCCCGCTGTCAGTGATTTTGTATAATTATGATTGGATCACTGTTCCCATGTCACAACTTCTGTAACTCCCCCGTCTCAACCCCATAAAAACCCTACTCTGCCCTTGTTCGGGGCTCTCAGCACGGATCCATTGCACTGGTGAGGTCTGGGAGCCCGAGCTTAAGCCCGTAATAAAGCCCTTTGCCTTTGCATGCATGACTCGGTCTCCCTGGTGGTCTCTGGTCGGTGAGGATACTGCGATCTGGGAATAACAAAGTCAGTCAGAGCAGCTTTGGGAATGTCTCCATAGACATCCACCAGCACCCTGTGTGAGAGCCACGATTGGGTACCAATGACACAGAAGTCCCTCGCTGCCAGTTAAGGATGGCCTGAGAAATAGCATTGGCCATTACGGGGGAGTTCAACAGGAAGCTCTTAAGTGAGATACTCTTTCTCTGCTTTTTCCTCCTCCTGCCCAACCCGCATCCTCTCCCCATTAACTCAGAGACAAGATGGGGTTTTATAAATTAAAAAAATTTTTTTAATGTTTACTTATTTTTGAGGGAGAGGGAGAGAGAGTGCACAAGTAGGGGAGGGACAGAGAAGTGGTGGGTACAGAGGATCTGAAGTGGGCTCTGTGCTGACAGCGAAATCCCAGTGCGGGGCTTGAACTCACTAACTGTGAAATTATGACTGAGCTGAAACCAAGAGTTGGACGTTTAATCAATGGAGCCACCCAGGTGCCCCCAAGATGGGGTTTTAAATCAGGTCAGATTGGACCAGATGCCATCTTCCAAAGTGATGAGCAGTCATGGGAGCTGCCCAAGTTATCGTGAAGGGACAGAGAAGCACAGGTCCACAGCACACAGCTGCTAGCAGCAAGTGCAGGATAAAACCACTGAGCTCAGTACCCAGATGAACTCAGACTGTCAAATAAACCAGAAACAGAGAAGCAAAGCTGAAGCACAAGTGTTCGCTTCTAAATCCAATTTTCTTATTTGCTTTTAAATCTCCTATTCCCCATGATGGCTCTGTTTAAAGACGCAGCTTCCAAAGGGACAAGAGAGAGTTGCTATTATGAGTTGAACCATGTCCCCTGCAAAAAAAGATATGCTGAATGATGAGGGAACGGAAGGGAAGCTGATACCTGCAACCCTCCCCCCACTCCAGATGGGATATGCGTGATATTCCTCAGGCCCTCCTGGCTGCCCAAGAACAAAGGAAAGGACAGAGAACAAAGGGTTAAACTTATGAGTCTCCACCAGCTGACAAATATTTTAGTAAAATTACCCAAAAAAAGGGCAATCTTATCAATAGCCTACTCTCCAGGAACTCCCTACTATCTTAAGGATCTCCCTCTGCTAGAGGGAAAAACAACCTTAGCTTGACAATAGCTAGGCCTCCAGCAATCTAGGAGTCTTCTTTAGGAGATGGAAATCCCTTTAAGAAACTTCCTCTTGACTTTACCTCCCCCAACCCCACAGTATATAAGCAGTCCCTCTTCACAACCCCAGTGCGGCTCTTTCTGCCCAGGGGTCCAGTCCCCGTGCTTTAATAAAATCACCTTTTTTGCACGAAAGACATCTTCAAGAATTCTTTCTTGGCCGCTGGCTCCAAACCCCCACCACCACTCCAAAACCCCATTATTGGAGTCCTAACCCCCACGCACGTTGAAATGTGACCTTATTTGGAAAGAGGGTCCTTGAAAATGTAATTAAGATTAAGTCACTAGAGGACGGTGGGCTCCCAAGGCTGTGAGTGTGTCCCTGGGAGCCCGAAGTGCCAGCTCTGCCTGAGTGGTCAGGTGTGTCTGGCAGTGCCACTGGATTTGTGACTTGAGGATGTGTCACCCAAACCTACCATTTGTACAAAAAAGGAACGCCGAAGACTATGTATCGGTTTCGCTTACATTTAATAAAGAAACTCTGTAAGGAGACACAAGGAACTCAGAATATGTGGTGAATGATGAAGAGGACAGTCAAATGTGGAAGTAATCTGTAATCATGTGGCTCTGGAGTGTTTTTCCCAGCACCACCTAGCAGTTCTCCAATCTCGGTGGACAGTGACTGGGTGTCCGACAATTTAGCTCAACTCTGACAGCAGCTACCTGGAGATAGTGGCGGGTTAAGGGCTCGATCTCACAAGGATTCCCCCTACTTCAGAGATACATAGAAGGTTCCCACAGCTCCCTCTTTGTGTTCAATGAATTTGCTAGAGTTTCTCAGAGAAACATTTGCTCACATTTACCAGTTTACTACTAAGGATATTATAAAGGATAGAGATGGAGAGCCAGATGAAGGAATACAAAGAGTGAGGTCTGGAAGGGTCCTGAGCTCAAGGGCTTCTGTCCCCATGAAACTGGGATGTATCCACCTTCTGGAGATATGTTCACCAACTTGGAAGCTCATCAAATTGACTTGTTCAACCACTCTGGAAAAAAGGAGACTCCAGACCCTGTGTTGACCTGGCAGCTACACTGCGGGCTCTTGAGGGGGCTCTTGAGGGGGCTCAGCCTGCATCTCCCACCTGGCTCAAGTGGCCCCACACCTGGGGTGCAGTCATGTACCTAAGATGTACCTTCTATAGGGCGCCTGGGTGGCTCAGTCGGTGAAGCATCCGACTTCAGCTCAGATCATGATTGCACGGTTTGTGGGTTCAAGCCCCGCGTCAGGCTCTGTGCTGACAGCCAGCTCAGAGGCTGGAGACTGTTTCAAATTCTGTGTCTCCCTCTCTCTCTCTGTGTCCCTCCCCTGCTCATGCTGTCTCTCTCTTAGAAATAAATAAAACATTTAAAAAATTTTTTAAAAATAAGATGGACCTTCTAGAAGGTCATATATATATACATATATATATATGCAAACACACATTTATTCATAAGCTCTCTTAGTGGTTGTAACTTCTGCAATCAGTCACATTCCACAGGTTCTTGGGCAGTGAAAGCCCTCTTCATGGGACTCTGCACTTGTGCCCTTGACACTGCTGCCATACCTACAGCCACCTCCTGGAGAGATGTGGGCATGATGGGGGTGAGGCAACCCTCCTGCAGAGGCATCCAAGGCTTTCTCTGCCACGAATGCCAAGCAATTCGGGCTGGGGACCAGCTCTTGAAAATTCTTGCACCGTGAGGGGGCACCTGGGTGGCTCAGTCCGTTAAGCGTCTGACTTCAGCTCAGTTTATGATCTCCCGGTCCCTGAGTCTAAGCCCTGCTGACAGTTCAGAGCCTAGAGCCTGCTTCAGATTCTGTGTCTCTGTCTCTCTGTGCCCCTCCCCTGCTCACGCTCTGTCTCTCTCCCTCTTTCTCTCTCTAAAATAAATAAACATTAAAAAAAATTTTTTTTTAACTCTTGCACAGTGAGGAGCCCTAGCAGGGCTCCTTGGCACCATCAGAGTGGTATCAGCCAATGGGAGCCCAGAACCATCTCCTTGAAGCTTTGTTTCTGCCCAGGCGGCAGCCCTCACCCTCCCCAAACTGCGCTGTGCCAAATCCACCATTCTGGGAAGTGGAGATGTGTTTCTAGAAGTTTCTAGAAATTACCCGTGGAACTCCAGGTTTGCAAAGCCTTTGACTCAGGGCCTGGGCGAGTCCAAGGCCAGTGTGTCCTGCCCAGGGTCTCCTAAGCTGTGTTTGCTCAAGTGTGCCAGGCACCTTGTCCATCCACATCCTTGTTTTGTTTTGTTTTGTTTTGTTTTTTTTTTTTTATTTTTAGGAGAGAGAGGGAGAGACAGCGTGAGCAGGGGAGGGTCAGAGAGAGAGGGAGTCACAGGCTGAAACAGGCTCCAGGCTCTGAGCTGGCAGTCAGCACAGAGCCTGACGCGGGGCTCGAACCCACGAACTGCGAGATCATGACCCAAGCGAAAGTCGGACGCTTAACCGACTAAGCCACCCAGGCGCCCCTCCACATCCTTGTTTTGTAAGAAGGGAACTTACCGGAATTCCTGAACCAGACCCTCCCGGCAGCCATCCTCCTCAGGAGCCCGCGGCCCCTTCCGTGCCTCTGCGTGGACCTGGGGTGCAGGCCAGACCCCACCAAGCACCACCCTGCATGTTTCTGGGGAGCGTCTCTTCTGTTTTTGAAGAATTTCTGTTCTGAGGCTTGTACTTCCTTAGCAGCTGTTTTCAATGTAGTTTTCCTTTTCTATTTATTTGCACATTAAAGTTAAAAATTAAATATTGACCTAAAAAAATTGACTTGTTTAGGAATTCTGATAGAGCTTTGCTTCGAGTCCCAACCTCTTCCCTGAGGCCGGTGGGCAGAGCTGAAAGTTTCAACCCTCTAATCTCTCGGTCTTCCTGGTGACCAGCCCCACCCTGCAGAACATTGCAAAAAGTGACTTCATTAGCATAACAAACTCAGGTGTGGCTGAAAGGGGCTTGTTATGAATAATAGAAGACATCTTTACCTCTCTTATCATTCCGCAAATTCTGAGTGTTAGCAGACAGCCTCTCCTTTGCTGTCCTGTCCACTGTTCCTTTGCAGTGTATTCAATAAATTTCCATCTCTTTTAAGAAAGAAAAAAGATGGGGCGCCCGGGTGGCTTAGTCGGTTAAGCGTCCGACTTTCACTCANGTAAAAAAAATTTTTTAAAGAAAGGAAAGAAGAAAGAATTTCAAGAATTTTAGGAGCTCTGTGCCAGCAACTGAATGAGGGCCAAATATATATTTATTATAAATCATAATATCACAATAATCTATTCTTTAAAAAAAAATAGAAGCATAGCAAGAGCACAGAGGATGAGGGGCACCTGGGTGGCTCAGTCAGTTGAACATCTGCCTCTTGATTTTGGCTCAGGTCATGATTCCAGGGTCGTGGGATCAAGTCCTGCTTCGAGCTCCATGCTAAGCATGGAGCCTGCTTAGGATTCTCTCTCTCCTTTTGCCGCTCTTCCCATGCTCTCTCTTTCTTTAAAAAAAAAAAAAGAGTACAGAGGATGAGGTCAGCAAGGCTGAGTTGGCTGTTTATTCTGCAGGTAGTAGGAAGGCACAGAAGGATATAAAAGCAGAAGCAGGAGGTAGAGACACGTGTGAAATGACCAGGCTTGTAAGCAGCCGGTGCGGAGGGTGGTTTGCAGGGGGCACCACCAGAGCTAGGAGACCAGCATCAAGGAGGCAGGTGTGATCATCCCAGCAAAATGCATGGCCACAGATCAAGGCAGAGATCCGGGGCAGGTGGGGAGAGCTGGTGGTGGAGGGACATTCTGGGAGGGAGATACTGAGGAGGAACAGGTGGTAGGAAAATTAGAAGGCAGGGCGAAGGAGACCCCCGCTGTGCGACCCGGAGGTGCCAGCCAGCTCCTTGCCCTGCAGAAGAGATGTAGATGTCAAACTCCGCCTAGCGTGCTGGCGCCTGATAAGTCCCTACTCCCTCTCTGGGGGCCAGTCATGATTCTTCCTGTGTGCACCCCCCTAACTGCTGAGAGAGGCTGCCCTCTTACCATGCAGACAAATGCCTGTGTGAACAAGAGCTGGGGGAGGGAGGGGCCAGGACAGACGGGGCTCTGTTCAGCTTCCCTGCACTCAGTTCCCCAGGCCCTGGAAACCAACAAAACTCGGTGCTTAATGAGGTCGCCCAGTCCTCCATCATGCGAGGCCAGTGTCCTGAGACACCGAGATGAGGGGAAGTCCAGCAGCGGAGATCCAGGCCGGGGTCTCTGAGAGCAGGGAGGGGGCGGTGGGGCTCAGCAGAAGGAACGTGGGCTCAGTGCAGTTGAATCTGTAAATCGCCACACCTCTCTGAGCCTTGATTTCTCCCCCTCGATGAGAATAACCTTCTGTGTGGCGGACGTTACAAGTTACTAGCTCCATACCGACTGGCTCTCCTACCTCACTAAGAGCACCACAATTGTTCCATGGTGGGAAGGAAAGGTGCCACCAAAATACCCCCTCTTCCAGCTTCTCTTTGCTGCTTGCTGTCACCATGTGTCCCCATTCTGGACAGAAGCCCCCACAGAAGCTATGGGGGTATTTAAAAAAATTTTTTTAAACATTTATTTGTTTTTGGGGCGCCTGGGTGGCTTAGTCGGTTAAGCCTCCGACTTTCGCTCAGGTCATGATCTCGAGGTTTGTGGGTTCGAGCCCCGCGTCGGGCTCTGTGCTGCCTGCCCGCTCAGAGCCTGGAGCCTGTTTCAAAGTCTGTGACTCTCTCTCTCTCTGACCCTCCCCTGCTCACGCTGTCTCTCTCTCTCCTAGAAATAAAACATTAAAAAATTAAAAAAAAAAACATTTATTTGTTTTTGAGAGACAGAGTGTGCGTAGGGGAGGGGCTGAGAGAGAGGGAGACAGAATCTGAAGCAGGATCCAGACTCTGAGCTGCCAGCACAGAGTCTGATGCAGGGCTTGAATCCTACAAACCTGCGAGAGATCATGACCTGCGCTGAAGTCAGAGGCTTAACCCACTGAGCCACTCAGGTACTCCATATGGGGCCATTTCAAAGATGAGATGCTTGCAAGAAAATCAAAGGTGTCTAACACCTTGGCAGCTTCGTGGAACCACCGCAGCAGCTTGGGGCTGCCGTAGCTGGACTTCCGGTTAGAAACAGGTGGGGGTTTAATGCCTCTGTGAGCACAGAAGATGAGGTTCTAGACCCTGTAAGAGACTGGAAGCTAGAGCAAGGCTGCCTACATAAAGGAGAAGTTAGACATGAGGTATTTCTGGGGCTCCTGGGTGGCACAGTCAGTTAAGCATCTGACTCTTGATCTTGGCTCAGGTTATGATCTCACAGTTTGGGAGTTTGAGCCCTGTATCAGGTTCTGCGCTGATGGCATGGAGCCTGCTTGGAATTCTGTCTTTCCTTCTCTCTGTTCCTCCCCAGCTTGTGCACTCTCTCGCTCTCGCTCTCTCTCAAAATAAATAAATGCACTTAAAATTATTTTTATTTTATTTATTTATTTATTTATTTATTTTTTTTAATAATTTTTTTCAATGGGGCACCTGGGTGGCTCAGTCAGTTAAACATCTGACTTCAGCTCAGGTCATGATCTCATGGTTTGTGGGTTCGAGCCCCACATCGGGCTCTGTGCTGACAGGTAGCTCAGAGCCTGGAGCCTATCTTCAGATTCTGTGTCTCCCTTTCTCTCTGATCCTTCCCTGCTCATGCTGTCTCTATCTCTCTCTCTCAAAAATAAATAAATCATTAAAAAATTTTAATTATAAATAAAAATTTTTTTAAAAATGAAATGAGGGGCACCTGGGTGGGTGGCCCAGTCAGTTAGGTGTCCGACTTTGGCTCAGGTCATGATCTCATGGTTCATGAGCTCAAGCCCCACTTTGGGCTCTGTGCTAATGGCTTGGAGCCTGCAGCCTGCTTCAGATTCTGTCTCCCTCTCTCTTTGTCCTTCCCCCACTTGCACTCTCTCTCTCTCTCTCAAAACTGAATAAACATTTTAAAAAATTTTTAAAGAAATGAACTATGATGGCACCTGGGTGGCTCAGTCGGTTAAGAGTCCAACTTCGGCTCAGGTCATGATCTCACAGTTTGTGGGTTCAAGCCCCGCGTCGGGCTCTGTGCTGACAGCTAGCTCAGAGCCTGGAGCCTGCTTCAGATTCTGTGTCTCCCTCTCTCTGACCCTCCCATGCTCATGCTGTCTCTCTCTCTCAGAAATAAATTTAAAAAATTAAAAAAAAAAAGAAATGAACTATTTCTTTTTTGAATGGAGACTGGATAAAAACTGAAAACTGCCCAATAACCGTGAATGGCAGCCTAGAAGTGAGTTTCGTAGCCTGGGCCATGGAAGGAATAAAAAGTCATCCAAAGTAAACTGGAATTAAAATAAACTCAATAGATGGGTTTAACAAGAGTCTAGACATAGCTGTTGCCTAGGAATCTAGATATTCTGAGGCCATTGCCCAGAGTAAAACGTGCAGAGAAACAAAGATGTAAAACATAAAACAGAAGATAAGATGGAAGATGAAATGAGACGATCTAGCGTATATCCGATAGGAATTCTAATAAAAGACAATAAAGAAAATACAGGAAAGGCAATATATGAAAATCTAATATATAAGAATTTTCCAGAATTAAAGAAAGATCTAAGTCCTCATAGAGTTCAAAGTGGGATAAATAAAAACAAATCCACACTTTTGCAGTAAACAACAATAAGAATAAAAACAAAATCTTTAAAACTGCAGGGGAGCAGGGGGAAGTTCCCTTTAAGAAACAGTTAATCCATTTAACAAGCAGGCTTCGAATCAGCAACAATAGGAGGCAGAAAAGAGTGGAATAATATTTCCAAACACAGTGAAAATACTTGTCAGCCTAGAATTCTTTACTTAACTAAACTGTCATTACAGAGTGAGACTAAAGTAAAGATCCTTCCAGACATCAAGATTAATAGGGTTCAGGGGTGCTTGGCTGGCTTGGTAAGCAGAGCATGTGACTGTTGATCTCAGAGTCGTGAGTTTGAGCCCCACTTTGGGTGTAGAGATTACTAAAAAAAAGATTAATAGAGTTTATTTACTACTCACAGGCTGCAACTGAAGGAAGTATTAAAGAGTGCACTTCAACAAGAAGGAAATGAACTCATAAGGGAGAAATGGAATCCAGGGTACAATAGTCTTCAAAGCTTTTGGCGAAACATGATGGAAACCTTTAAAAGTTTTTATGGTAACAAATAATACTGAAGGGACACTTGACTGACTCAGTCCAAAGAGCATCCGACTCTTAATCTCGGGATTATGAGTTCAAGCCCGACATTGGATGTAGAGATTCCTTAAAAACAAAACAAAACAAAACAAAAGACTAAAACAGGTTTTAAACGTAAGATGGAACTAAAATCATAAACAATAATCACAAAGGGATCAGTAAAAGGACATTCAGAAGGAAAGCAATGCATTCTGAAATTTTCTTCTTTTTTTTTAATGTTTTTTTTAAATTTTTTAAAAATGTTTTATTTATTTCTAGGAGAGAGAGAGAGAGACAGCGTGAGCAGGGGAGGGTCAGAGAGAGAGGGAGTCACAGACTGAAACAGGCTCCAGGCTCTGAGCTGGCAGTCAGCACAGAGCCCGACGCGGGTCTCGAACCCACAAACCACGAGATCATGACCTAAGCGAAAGTCGGACGCTTAACCGACTAAGCCACCCAGATGCCCCTATATGTTTATTTTTTAAAGAGAGAGAGAATGCGAGCAGGGGAGGGACAGAAAGAGAGGGAGACAAAATCCAAAGCAGGTTCTATGCTATCAGCACAGAGCCCAGCACGGGGCTCAAATTCACAAACCATTAAGATCATGGCTTGAGCCAAAGTTGAATGCACTCAGGCACCCTGAGATTTTTTTCTTAACAACTTTAGATTTTGTTAGAAATCTATACAGTTAAATATAAGTAGGAAATTCAAGTATAGCTTCTGTGATGTTTAAATTGATTGAAATTAAAGACAGCCACAAATCTTTTGTCACTCATCCCATTGCACCACTTCAATATGGACTAGTCTTATGATCTGTTTTATCCAAAAGAATGAAGTGATGCTGTGTATCTCCCAAGGCTGGACCCTTAAGATACCCACAGCTTATGACTTCAGCTATTGGAACATTCCTTCTTGAAATCCAGCCACCACGTCATGAGGAAGTTCAAGCAGCCACGTGGAAAGGCTGAAGAAGAGAACCAAGGCACCCCTCCAACAGCTGAACCCCCCAGCTAGCAGCCAGCACAAATTGCCAGTGGTGTTAGGGGAGCCTTTTTTTTAGACCCTTTAGCTCTCTCAATCCCCCAATCACACAAAGCAGAACAAATAATAAATAAAAATAATATTGATACCTTCCAAACAAATAGACGAAATCAGCTAAAGAAAATGTGATCAATCCAGTGGTGCCTGGCTGGCTCAGTCAGTAGAGCATGGGACTCTTGATCTCAGAGTTGTGAGTTTGAACCCCACACGTGGTGTAGAGATTATTAAAAAATAAACAAACAAAAACTTTAAGAAAGAAAGAAGAAAAGGAAAACTTGGTTAATCCAAAAGGAAGCTCTAAAGAAAAAAAAAAGTTAAGAAAGCAAAGAGGGGGCACCTGGGTGGCTCAGTCAGTTAAGCATCTGACTCTTGATTTCAGCTCAGGTCATGATCTCATGATTTGTGAGTTCAAGTCTCACGTCAGGCTCTGTGCTGACAGTGCAGAGCCTGCTAGGGATTTATTCTCCCTCTCTCTCAGCCCCTCCCCCGATTGTGCGCTCTTTCTCAAAAAAAAAAAGAAGCAAAGAAGAGAAGCTTCTCGCAGTCCCATGTTACCTCTCACAAACGGCCTTTCTGGAAAAGCAATGACATTTTGGGTCTTTCTCTGACTTGAATGGGACCTTGATCCTCCTGGTTTTCAGAGACGCAAGGCCTGGCTGTGAAGATGGCATGTGAGGAGTATGTTTGTGTCCTTTCTCTGCTACCTCCCGGGTTCCCAGCTGCTGGCCACAGCTACGGCCGAGCCTCTGAAACCCTCTGGTCTAATTAAAAAATAAAATCAAAGAAAGAAAAGAAACTTTTTATTGCACTTTTCTAATGGTGGAAAATCGTTTCAGGCATAAAGAAGCATTCAGCTGGCTACTTCCCAGGCGTCAAAAATTAACAGCCACTACATTTTATTCCGAGGAATTAATGGAAAATTTTACATGGTGGTGTAAAATGTAGGGGACAAGATGAAGGACACAATTTGTCACTGAAGCACTCACTCCCTCACTTCAGGAAAGACACTGGGTTGGCCACCTGCTCTGAGCAGGAGCTATAGGCTCACAGGACATCAGGTGGGTTATGTGGGGCCTGAGGGGCAGATGGCGGGGAGAGGGGGCTCAGGTACTTACTTATCAGCTTCATGGCCTTAGCCAAATCACTTCTCACAGCCTCAGTCTCCACCTCTGCAAAATGGGGGAAATAGCACACCCCTCCCAGGGTGATGGTGTAATCTAGATGTCAGCTTGTCCCATCTTGTCTGGCTCTAGGGGCCCCCCAGGTGCCCTCCCAGAGACACAGGCCCAAGCTCTTCTTGTTTCCACAAGTGTTCTTCCTAGAACACAGCAGTGAGCTAACCCTCTGCCGGGCGGGGGGCAGCGGGAAGGACAGGGTTTATATCACTCATTCTACAGCAAACAACTGAAAGTCCCCTTTGGAGCAAGCACTAGTCACTGTTGGGGGATGGGCTGGAGGTGGCTGGGGGGTACAGGGAGGTGAGTTTTTGAATGTGTAATTTAAACATATTTGGGGGGCGCCTGGGTGGCTTAGTCGGTTAAGCATCCAACTTTCGCTTAGGTCATGATCTCGCGGTTCGTGGGTTCGAGCCCCGTGTCCGGCTCTGTGCTGACTGCCAGCTCGGAGCCTGGAGCCTGTTTCAGTCTGTGACTCCCTCTCTCTCTGACCCTCCCCTGCTCACGCTGTCTCTCTCTCTCTCTCTCTCTCTCTCCTAGAAATAAATTCAAAAAAAAACATATTTGGGAAAAGCAGTCCATAATTGACTGCTATATAGTGTCTGTCCTTGTTTCTTATTTGAAATGTTTCTGAATCTAAATGTGTTGCCTCCCAAATATCTCCCCCCACATCCCGCCTCCCACTCAGGAGGCCCAGGGTTGGCCACAGCTGCCTCCCAGCCCCCTATCCCCAAGTCCCAGCTGTGCCATCCAGGGTCGTGGCGGTCATCTAGGCTCTCTTTCGACTCCAACATCCAACACCACTGATGCTACCTCTGGAACCTCGTGCGAGTTGGTCCCCTGTTCTCCTGGTCTGCTGCCCCGACCCCAGTAGAGGGGCCTGTCATCACTCACCTCCCCTCTGCTCCTTGCTCTGTTACATAGCTGGAGTGAGCTTTTTTTTTTTTTGAGAGAGAGAGAAAGAGAAAGAGAGAGAGCAAGTGGGGGAGGGGCAGAAGGAGAGGGAGAGAATCTTTAAAAAAAATTTTTTTTAAGTTTATTTATTTTGAAGGGTGCCTGGGTGGTTCAGTCCTTTGAGCATCCGACTTTGGCTCAGGTCATGATTACACTGTTCGTGGGTTCGAGCCCCATGTCGGGCTCTGTGCTGACAGCTAGCTCAGAGCCTGGAGCCTATTTCAGATTCTGTACCTCCCTCTCTCTGACCCTCCCCTGCTCACGCTCTCTCCCTCGCTCTCTCTCAGAAATAAATAAAACATTTAAAAAAAATTTTTTAACTTTATTTTGAGAGAGAGACAGAGAGAGTGTGAGTGAGGGAGGGGTAGAGAGAGAGAGGGAGACAGAGAATCACAAGCAGGCTCCACATGGGGCTCAAACCAACGAAACTGTGAGATCACGACCTGAGCTGAAACCAAGAGTCAGATGCGTAACCAAATGAGCCACCCAGGTGCCCCAGCTGGAGTGAGCTTTCTAAACAGAACATCCAAACCCATCCCTCCCGCTGCTCCAACCCTTCAGTAGCTCCAGGGACTTCAGGACAACGTTTACACTCCTCACCCGGCATTAACACCCTCCAGGACCTGGACCAATCTCATCACCCATCACTCACTCCTGGGAACCTAGAGCTGCACAAGAGCCCTGTGTGTCCCAGCTAGTTTCTGCCACCGTGCCTTTGCCTATGCTGTGCCCTCTCCCTGGTATGCTCTTCCCTCTCTCCACTTCTCTGCCTTGTGTCCCCATCCCCAACACCCACAACTACTACATCTCTAGGTCCTTCACACATCAGCTCTGTCACACCTTCTAGCCTGGTCTGACCAATCAGCAACTCTGTTCAAAAACACGGAATGAGCACCTAATATGTGCTGGTGACACAGCACTGAGTCAGACTGTGATCCTGGCTTCAATGCCCCATCTAGTTAAAAAGACAGACACATATATGATTAAATCCTGATTTGATGATTCAGGGATGAAGGGCATTTACCAGATTCATTCCAGAAGAAACCCTACCACAGCCAGAGAGACGGAGGAAAGCTTCCTGGGGCAGACAGCCTATAAGAGGAGAAGGTACTGGGCCAGTAGGGAAGGAGGAGGCAGCAGACGGGCAGAGAGCACAGCATTGGCAACGGCGAGGGTGCCCTTTGCAACAGGGGCCCAGCCTAGCCTCTGCTTCTAGAGACAGAACACGGGGATAGGGACTGGGGGGTGGAGCTGGGGGGTTACAGCTGGGATAACAGAAATTGCTGGACTAGCTTTTATAACCCTTGAAGGGTGTGTCTGGCCCCAGTTTTAACTGAGCTCTTTAGAATGTGGGGTCCTTGGGGCTCCTGGCTGACTCAGTCAGTAGAGCATGTGACTCTTGATCTCGGAGTTGTGAGCTCAAGCCCATGTCGTGCCCAGAGCTTACTTTAAAAAATGTGGGATATTTGATGCTTTTGCCTATAGTTTTGGCCTTGGTCATCATTGCTGGGGCAACAAGAAACTGTTCCTTTCCACCTTCTGGTATGTGTGTAAAATGTTCAGGGCTCCCTTACCTACAATTGTGAAGAACTGGAAATGACCTCAGTGCTTAACAGCAGGGGAAGATTACAAACTCCAAAAGAGCAGGGACTTTCCTGCTCTAATAACAATTATTCATTGTTAATAATGTGCCTAATAGGGTGCCTGACATAGTATGTGCTCAGGAAACAGAAATAGGGAAAAAAGAAAGGGACAGAGGGAGGAAAGAAGGGATGGAGAGAGAGAAAAAAAGAAAGAAGTAACTTTGAAAGAGTCTTCCAGAATCCCAGAAAGCAAATCCTCTCTGTTTCAGCTGGGTGGAGAAGATGCATTCTGGAGGGCTGTTTCGGTTCATTTTTAAAACTTCCATCAATGACTCCAAAATTCAATTTCCTCTTGAATGTTTTTCTTTTTTCATTTTCATCATTCCCCTGTCTTTTTAACACTCACTGTTGAGTTTCCCGTTTGGAACGGTTGATTGAGTTGTGGCTCTGGGGACTCGCAACAGTCGTTTTAGACACTTAGAGTTCCAATCACGCTGCCGCCACACCAGTCCCCCCTTTAGTGCCAGAGAAACCGTCTCTTATGAGAGCCGATTATATCTTTACAGCCCAGAACGCCACACTCTAAAACATGGGCTGTAAAAATTCTCCGTGACTAATGTATGTCCAATGAAAATATAAAAATGTCTATTTAATGGGAGACGGTTGATTGGAAAAATTCACATGCTGGTGAAGCTCCATGGCTGCCATCATACAGTGTCTGAGCCTGGAAAGTTCACCTGGGCAGGAGCCAAACTGTCTAATCCCTCAGGGTTCATGTAAGCCCCCCAGTTCTCCTGAGGCAGGGAGTGGCAGCCTGGGGAGACAGACAGAGGGAGGCACATCAATTGGGCATTTCCTGTGTGCCAGGCACTGTGCGAGGCCCCATCTCATGGAATCCGGAGAGCAACTTCATGAGGTGAGATTTATTATCACTCTTTTGCAGAAGGGGCTTCCTGTGGGATCTCAAAGAATGGAGAGGAGTTAGCTGGGGGAAGAAGGAAGCCCTGGAAAGGAATTCCGTGAAGAGGGAACAGCATGTGCCAAGGCAGGAAGCAATAAACAGAATAAAAGCAGTTTGGTATTGCTGAAGCATGAAGTGCCAGCAGGAGAAGACAAAGGGTGAGGCTGGAGGAGTGAGCAGGAGTCCGGTCACAGAGTTTGGCGGACCTTGCTGAGTGGGGAAGGGACTGGGAAGCACTAGCCAGAAGTCAGGAGATGAAGGGTGGAGGCATGTGTCATGAAGACAAAGTCAGTAGGAATGGGTGTGACCGGATGCCCATGGAGGCTGAGGGGAAGAGAGGACCCAAGGATGAATGGGAGAGTCCAGTCTCCAAGGCTGATGGTGGGGCTGCCTCTGTCCCGGGTACCCATGGGGGGCACAGGTCAGGGGAAAGCTGCTGTATTGCACCTTGGATACCTCGAGTTCATGGTGCTTAAAGGGTGTGAGCCCAGGATGAGAGACTCTGCCTCAGACGTGGGTCTGGGCCCAACTTAGAGGCACAGTAGTCAGTTGTCAGTTTGGTGATGATCCCTAAAGCCACAGAGCACAGGGGCTCACCTAGGACAGTGAGGGCAGGAGGCTGCAAACAAGCAGCCATGGACTTCATCTGTCCTGCGCACAAGTTCAGTTTGGCCTGCATGGTATTTTAAAAAGCTTTGAGCCGGGCGCCTGGGTGGATCAGTCGGTTAAGTGTCTGACTTCAGCTCAGGTCATGATCTCATGGTTTGAGGGTTCAAGCCCTCTGTGCTGACAGCTAGCTCAGAGCCTGGAGCCTGTTTCAGATTCTGTGTCTCCCTCTCTCTCCAACCCTCCCCTGCTCATGCTGTCTCTTTCTTTCTGAGAAATAAATAAAAGATTAAAAAATTTAAAAAATAAAAAATAAAAGGCTTTGAGCTAAAGTTTAAAACTTATGCTCATTTGGGGCACCTGAGGGGCTCAGTCCGTTTAGAATTCTGCTCTTGATTTTGGCTGGGGTCATGATCTCATGGTGCGTGGGTTCAAGCCCCACTTGGAACCTGCTTGAGATTCTCTTTCTCTCCCTCTCTCTCTGCCCCTCCTTCGCTTCCTCTCTCAAAATAAATCAGTAAAAACTTAAAAAATATTAAAGATTATGCTCACTTAAAAATACAAATCTCCGGCTTCTCTTGGAAAAATCAGAAGATCTGACAACATGGATTAGAGGAGAACTATTGCTAAGAAGTGGTTGCCCCTCTGACAGGCACATGCATCCATTTTCCACAGTCCCCACCACTCCCTACTGTCTCACAGAACAAAGGCTAAGTAGTTCTGTTGCCAATTATCATTGCACTTGCACTATGTCCCATGCCTCTGTCACATAAAGTGTAGTTGCCTAGAGTCAGAATTGCTGTTTTTCAAGGAAAGTGTATATCTTTGTAGATGTCAACACAATTCCCTTGCCTTTAATATGCAAAACAAGTCTGTGTCAAAAGCTTAGCCCCCGTCAGCCCTCTTCTCTCATTCATGAGATCCAAGGGCAATCAATCCCTTACCTAGAGGGACACATGAGACAGAGAGAAAGAGAGAGAGAGATCAGACATGGAAAGTGACATACGATGCACCAGGGGAGAGACTTTTAAGGACCGAGTGATTGGCAGCATTTAAGTTGAAGGTGAGTCCGATAAAGCATGAAGCATTTGTGACATACATACGGCCACACATGCACCTACAAAGAATGCACACAGACACGTGCACAGAGACACACGTGTGCATACACACACGCAGGCACGTGGATACATGCTCCCGGGCACAAAGACGTGTGTGTCTGCGTGAACACAGGCAAACGGGCACATGTGTGTTCACAGAGCCGCCCGAATCTGTGCACCCTCCCAGGGATCCACGCTCACACCTAATGAAGCCCTGGCAGTTCCAAACCAGCAACTTGTAACTAAATAAATATGATAAACAGTCCCCCTCCAGATGGCTCTGTGCGCACACCCACTCCTCCCGCTCAGAGGGATGGCACATTCTGTGCCAATAAATCCTCCTGTTTGAAAACATTTGCCTTCTTAATTGGCCCATTTACGGGTAAAATATGTTTCTGGGTAGTGCTCTGCCAGAATGGGGACGTCAAGATGCCCACTCACCCAGAGGGCTCAGCCCAGAGGCAGGTTTCAGGGCTGCTGGCACCAGAGAGGTCCTGCCTGACCCATCCATGGAGATGAGACCCACTGGGAAGGGTCTCAGTACTGCCAGGGGAGGCTCCCCCACTGGCTTTTTCCTCCCTGTGCCTCAGTTTTTTTCTCTGAATATGTAGTGCACACAACACTGTCTAAGGTCCCTGGAAGATTCCTGCTCACACTCCCTTTCTCTGACAGCATGCCTGTGAGCTGTGATAATTATGATACCCCCCTAGTGACTTGAATGGTGGCCCCCCAGAAGATCTGTCCCATCCAAATCCCTGGAACTTCTGAATGTGACCTTATTTAGAAAAAGGATCTTTGCAGATGTAATTAAATTCAAATCTTAAAAAAAATTTTTTTTAATGCTTATTCATTTTTGAGAGAGACAGAGAGACAAATAGTGAACTGGGGAGAGGCAGAGAGAGAGGAAACCATAGAATCCGAAACAGTTCCAGGCTTTGAGTTGTCAGCACAGAGCTTGACATGGAGCTCGAACTCATGGACCATGAGATCACTCCGGAACTGAAGTCAGATGCTTAACTGACTGAGCCACCCGGGTGCCCCTAATTTTTTTTTTTAATGTTTATTTTTGAGTGAGAGAGAGAAGACAGTACGCAAGTAGGAGAAGGGCAGAGAGAGAGGGAGACACAGAATCCTAAGCAGGCTCCAGGCTCTATGTTGTCAGCACAGAGTCCAATGAGGGGCTTGAACTCACAAACCGCAAGATCATGACCTGAGCCAAAATTGGAGGCTCAACTGAATGAGCCAAGAATCTCAAGATGATACCTAGGTGGGCCCTAAATCCAATGACAAGTGTCCCTATAAGAAACCAGAGGACACACAGGAGAAGATAATAGGAAGGCTGAGCAGAGGCTGGAGTCTACACACCAAGGAACGCCAAGGCTCACTGGCAAATTAGGCAAAGAAGCACTCTCCCCAGGAGGCCCTGCTGACATCCTGAGTTTGGACATCTGGCCCGAAATGTGAGAGAATAAATTTCTATTGTTTTAAGCCACTCCATTTCTGGTTATTTGTTGCAGCAGCCTCAGGAAATTAACATACCGCCTCTTTTATGTGAGGTCTGACTGCACAGAGCTGCGACTCAAATTTTCCTTTGCTCTTTACTCTGACACTTCACAGGTTCCAAAAGGAGACCCTCAGTAGAGACAGGGAAACTGAGGCCCAGAAAGGAGCTGGGTGTCATGTGGTGGCAAAGCAAGCACCCGTACCCAGCATGCTCACCCTCTTCATGCTGCGTCCCCATCAGTTTCCTCATCAGGAGCAGAACAGGGAAGATACACAGCAAAGGACGGCCCTGAGGTGTGGGTCCCCCTCAGGATCCCATTCTGAGACCTACTGAGGAAGGACAGGAAAGAGAACCCCCTGGGGGTCCCGTACTCTTCTGCTGTTAAGATGGGCCCAGGGCGCCTGGGTGGCTCAGTTGGTTAAGCATCTGACTTCAGCTCTGGTCATGATCCCATGGTTCATGAGTTCGAGTCCCACATTGGGTAAGCCCCGCTCCTCTCTTTGTGTCCCTCACTCACTTGTGCCCCCCCTTAAAATAAATTTAAAATAACCAATAAAACTTAAAAAAATAAAATAAAATAAGATGGACCTAGGATGAATAAATCAATCCCTCACAGATTTCCCTCACAGGATTTTCCCTGTGAGAAAATCCCTCACAGCCACTTTCTACTGAGCACTCAGGACATACCAGGTGTCATGGCAACCTGTCCTCCCACGTGCCCACCCCCACCCAGGGAAATGGGTGACAACATCTCTTCTCCCCTTGCTCAGGTGGAAGAGTGAGGCCAGATAGACAAAGCCACATACTGGATCACACAGCTGGTCACCGGCAGAGCTGGGATTTTAATTCAGGTCTGTCTGCCTCAAATGCCACTTTTTTTTTTTAAATTTTTTCTAATGTTTTATTTATTTCTGAGAGAGAGAGAGAGAGAGAGAGAGAGACAGCATGAGCAGGGGAGGGTCAGAGAGAGGGAGACACAGAATCTGAAATAGGCTCCAGGCTCTGAGCTGTCAGCATAGAGCCCGACGCAGGGCTTGAACCCATAAACCGTGAGATCATAACCTGAGCCGAAGTTGGATGCTTAACCGACTGAGCCACCCGGCCACCCCTCAAATGCCACTTCAAATGCTACCTCCCAGGTAAGAAGCAGGGCACTGTCTAGGGCCAGGGGTACAGCCAGGCCACCAGGAGCAGAGTGAGGCCCTGACTGCTCTTTCATCCCTCACCCATAAAGAACTGGCGTATGGCTCCAGCCAGAGTGGCCCCAGTATGCCCAGGGCAGAGTGGGCGGACAGGGTGAATCACCTGCTATGTGACCTTGGCCACATCACTCCCCACTCTGAGCCACCCTTTTCTCATCTGTAAAGTGATGTACGTAATAAATCAAGCACCCTGGGCCGCTTGGTTTAATACCCTGTTGTCACTATCTTGAAATTCTTAATAATTTTTGAACAAGAGGCCCTGTGTTTTCATTTTGCACTGGCTCCCACAAATTATATAGCAGGTCCCGACCAAAGCAGGACAGGATCTTCCTTAAACACTCATAAACAGATCTTTCCCCACGAGTGTCCAGGAGCCGGCTTGCACCAGCTCCGAGAGACAATTGTTCAATTTTGGGGAATTAGGTTGTCCTGTGGGTATCTTGAAATTGGCCATGGTGTGAAGTATTTACACCGTGGAGATCAGGAAATAGTACAAGTCAGGGTCTTTCTTTTCTGAAGACATTTCCTCATCACTGTTTCCTAGAGCCGGTCCAAGGCCCACCTTACGGTGTGTTAAAAATATAGTTTCTGGGTCCTCCTCCCCAGGCCTATTGGGTCCACCTGCTGGGTGATTCTGGGGGGCGCCTGAGGCTGGAGGGCCAAGCGTGAAGGCCCTACACTGTGGGGGGATTGGAAAAAGAAACTGGCAAAGGTGTGGGGGTGGCAGTTCGGGAAGAGAGCAGGACAGCACACTGGGACCTGTGCCCTTAGGGGCCCAGCTCCAGGCCAACAACTGAAGTCCCCAGACTAGGACTCACCCTCACCTTCCCCGTGGGGGTCAAACCCATGGGGTAGGTATCATCACAGCGTTGCCTTCCTTTGTCGGGCTCTGGGGGGGAAGGGCAGGTAACCCCAACAGGGAGACTTCCCAGAGGCTGAGGGAGGAGCACACACCACCAGCCCCTCCCCCTCCAATGGCCCCAAGCAGCGTGGGCGTGGGCGCTCTGGACACAAGGACATTATTACCATTGTCCTAATGGCCCCACCTCGAGGCTGACCCGTCCCCCTTCTCCTCTCGTCCCCCAGGCCCTCGAAGGAGCTGGAACGCACCACCCATCCCTCTCCCAGCAGCCTCCCGGCGGAGGATCCCCGCTGGGCAGGTGGGGGAAATGGCACGGTGGGGAGGGATTCTAAGCACATACACCCTTGTCCCCGCCCAGGCTCCCACCGGCTCTTGGCTCTCGCTCGCTCCAGGGGAGCGGACCACTCGGGAAAAGCCCGTCCTCCTCCGGCGCTTCCCGCGGAGCCTGGGAGCTCACTCCCTGGAAGATGGCGCCACCTATAGGCCCTCGGGAACATTGCTGCATCGGCCCCTCAAATCATGGAGGAGGCGGCAGAGAGGATCTCAGGCTCCTTAGGGGGCCGGGGCGTGCACAGCATCACACGGCTTCCCATTGTCCCTGCACCTGGAAGGAGCTGTGGCAGCGTTTCCCAAGTTTGGAAAATGCCACTTGAAGATTCTGCATGCACATTTGCCCCTTAAGTCTAACTTGAGTTAACTCTTCAGTTCCCGCAATGAACATTTATGGGAAAGTTATTCTTTTTAGGCCTCAGTTTCCTCATCTGCAGAAGGGAGTTGAAGGTATTGCACTAGAAGAGATTATCTCAAAGGCTAGGTGGGATTCGCAGACTTTAATGAGAAAGAGAATCACGTGGAAGCATGTTTAAAATGCAAGTTCCGGGGCCCCACTCAGCAAGCAATTCTGATCTAT
The DNA here is from genome assembly GCF_008692635.1 of Crocuta crocuta. NCBI lineage: Eukaryota > Metazoa > Chordata > Mammalia > Carnivora > Hyaenidae > Crocuta > Crocuta crocuta. Next base: position 1,750,914 of record NW_027530847.1, read on the forward strand.
GCAGGAATCTGCATGTTGAATCAGTCCCCAGAAATTCTGATGCGAATGTTCTGGTCAATAGCAGGCAAGAACAGGCCTTCAAGGAGGCTGAAAAGTAGGCAGAGGCCTGCCATATCTGGGCTTGAGAGTGGAAGCTGTTATTCTGTCCAGAGGGCAGTAGAAGCCACTGAGCTCTTAAACAGGAGTGACAGCTCTTTAGAAAGATTAGTCTGGCTCTGCTACTATGAAGGATAGGGGCCTGGAGAGGCAAGGTGAGTGGCAAAGAGACCATGGAGGTCACTGCAGAAGTTGCTCAGTTGAGACTTAAGTGTCCTGGACCAGGTGGTGGCAATGGACAGGAAGGAGAAGGGACAGATTTCAAAGGTAACTCTTTTAACCACCTTGAAATACAGGAAGGAAACATTGAAATTTCTGATTATCTGATTTATCCCAGCCTTTTAAAAATGTTTTATTATTATTTTAACATTTTTTAAACTTTTATTCATTTTTGAGAGAGAGAGAGAGAGAGAGAGAGAGAGAGAGACAGAGCATGAGCCAGGAAAGGGCAGAGAGAGAGGGAGACACAGAATCTGAAGCAGGCTCCAGGCTCTGAGCTGTCAGCACAGAGCCTGATTCATGGCTCGAACTCCACGAACTGTGAGATCAATGACCTGGGCTGAAGTCAGATATTTAACCAACTGAGCCACCCAGGTGCCCCTAATTATTATTATTTTTAATGTTTATTTATTTTTGAGAGAGAGAGGATGCAAGCGGTAGAGGGGCAGAGAGAAAGGAAACAGAGGATCTGAAGAGAGCCCTGCACTAACAGCAGTGAGCCTGATGTGGGGCTCGAACTTACAAACTGTGACCTGAGCCAAAGTTGGATGCTCAACTGACTAAGCCACCCAGGTGCCCCTTATCTTAGCCTTTTAAAACCTCAAGGTGTTGGGGCACCTGGGTGGCTCAGATGGTTGAGTGTCCAATTCTTGCTCTCAGCTCAGGTCATGATCTCACAGTTAGTGGGATGGAACCTGGCATGGAGCTCTGTACTAACAGCACAGATTCCCTGCTTGGGGATATTCTCTCTGCCTCTCTCTCAGAAGAAGAAACAAACATAAAAAAAATAAAACCTCAAGGTGTTGTATNGACCTATGCTCTGTCTCTCTCTGTCTCTCAAAAATAAATAAACATAAAAATTTAAAAAAAGAGAGGGACAAAAATACATATATCTATATCTAGATATCTAGGTAGATAGATAGATAGATAGATAGATAGATAGATAGATAGATAGATAGACAGACAGATGTAACATGTACTAAAAAGAATTCTCTGGATGGGGTTTGGAGACTAGATGAGTTAATTCAATTTCTGGCACATGGCAGATGTAAACACTCTCTGTTAGCTTTCACGGCAGATTGTGTCTTTCAGAGATAGGCCTGATGATACCTCCTGTCCTCCAAGTTCTTTTAGAACTAGCAATGCTCTCATCAAGAGGTGGAGTCTATTCCCCTCCCCTTGAACCTGGGTGGGTCTGCAACTAATAAGCAGTGAAATGCAGTGCCTGTGACCTCTAAGGCAAAGTCCTAAAGGTAATTAATGCACCTTCCGGGAAGCTGGCTGGGACAATCCCGTTCAGAGCCCTGAGCTTGGACTACATTGAGGCTCAGGAATGTCGGGGCCTCATTCCTGGGAATGAGCCGGGAAGAAGCCCAAGCCACACGGAGAGGGCCTGTGCCCCTGCTGACCATCCCAGAGGAGGTCCTGGCCAATAACCAGCATCAGCCACCCCATACACCAAAGAACTGAAGAGGTCTCCAGATGATTCCAGCCACTGAAGTAATCACCAGCCTTCAGGTCTTTGCAGCGGAGGCCCCAGTTTTCCTGGAACAGAGACAAGTGGTTTCCACGGGGCCCTTTCCAAATTTCTGACCACAGAATCTGTGAGCATAATGAAATAGTTGCTTTTCACAACTCAGTTTCAGAGTGGTTTGTTACGTAAGAATAGATAAGCAGAACTGCCATTGTTACATACCATTGTACCTGTGTCCATACCTTCTGAGAGGGAACCAAGTGTCCCCCACATAGCCGCCCAGGCTGAGGAAGGAGAGAAGGAAACAGAGGTAGGATCAGTGAGATGGTCTGGGGGGAAATGGGTAGGGCCTCAGGGTGGGGAGGGCAAACCAGCCCATGGGGGTCGCACCTTTGAAAGCCTCTTGGAAGGACCTAGGAGCCTGACCCCACTGCATGCTTCCGACACCACCACTCCACTCCTGGTCACGCCGGATGATTCTAGATCCTGTGGCCTGTGGCCTTTTTGCTCTCAGAGGAAGATTCCTGAGAGAGTTGGCCTCCTCTTTGGACCCGAGCATTTGGTCACGTGGCACCTTCTGAGGGACACAGGGAAGAGATTCTGTGAACTGCCTCCTCCCCCCACCACTGTGGCAGGGAAGGAAGGGATGGATGCAGGGCCTGGGAGTGGAGGGGTTTGGATTCTTTTGGCTCTAATGATCCTCGGCTCTGTGACTTTGGGCAAGTCACTTCATCCCAAGGAGCCTAGGTTTCTTTTACCTGTAAAATAGGACAATATTTGGCCCTGCTCTGACATCGTTCTTGTGCAGATAAAATAAAATGAAGCAGATGAAGTACTTGTTCTTCGTAAATATCTCCTTAATATTTGCCATTCTTAAAAAAAAAAAAAAAATTAAAAATATTTGCCATTTTTTTTAGGGCTGTTGTTCTTACTGGAAACGAACAAGTCCAGGGATGTAACGTCACTGAGCAAGAGAACACATTTCTGCTTTGAAAGGGGAGACTTTTTCCCTCTGCTCCAGCCCAGAGTTGCCCTGTGCGAATTTGGGCCCGGTTTAGCCAGAGCCTCCTGGAAAGCCTAGCCTGGGATTGGTGCAGAGCCTTGGCTGTGGACCCCAAAGCTCTGTGCTTCTATCCTAGCTCCATCGGACTCCTCTGTTGTTTGAGCAAGGCCAGAATGCAGCTTAGCAGGAAGGAAGGAAGCTGTTTCTCCGGGACAGGGTACCCAGGGCAGACAGGAAGAGACCTGGGTAGGGAGACAGGGGAGTTCAGTTCATGTCTTAGCTCTGCAGTGTTTGCTACGGGACTTGAAGTACCTTGGCGCTTTTGTTTCCCATCTATACGTACATCTACCGACTTTGTCCTTAACCAGCTCAGGCCCACAGGGAAGCCCAGGGTGGCCTCCAGGACTTTGCACATGCTTTTGCAAACTATCGTAACTCCCCGTCTTTCACACCGTCTCCCTTGCTGAGTCCTCAACACCCCTTGATCTTGGCTAATGCAGTGCTTCCTCTCACAAGCCCTTCTGGGGCAGGTACCCTCTTCTCAACGGGTTTCACTACATTGATTACCCAGCCTGTGGTGGCAATGATGATGAAGAGGATGATGGCCTCCTTTTCCCACCAAACCGTGAGCTGGCACAAAGATGGCTAATTGAATGACCTTCATAGAACTAGAAATTAATCTGCTTCTTTCTGTCACTTATTAGCAGTGGGACCCAATGTTTCCCTATAGACTCTGTTCTCACATCTAGTAAGTGGGGCTGGCTCCTAATACCTGTGCTTCCCACCTCTACTTCACAGAGCTCTCTAAACCTTGATGTGTGCTTTACAGGCCATGACCTCACAGCAGTATGAGGCAGCTTCATGGGTTGAAGTGTTCCCTAAAATTCATGTCCACCTGGAGCTTCACAATGGGACCTTATTTGTAAAAGACAAAAGATTTATACCATCTGAAGAGAAACCAGAGTATTACAATGGGACCTTATTTGGAAATAGGGTCTGTGCAGATGTAATTCAGGTAAGGATCCAGATGAGATCATATTGAATTAGGGTGGCCTTAACAATGACAAGTGTCCTATAAGAGATAGGAAAGGACAGCAGAGACACAGGCAAGAAGGCCATCAGAAGATGGGGCACAGACTGGAGTGGTATACAGCTACATGCCAAAAACTGCTAGGAGCTACCTGAAATTGGAAAAGGCGAGAAAGGATCCTCCCTAGGGCCTCTGGGGGCAGTGTGGCCCTGCTGATTTTGGACTTCAGACCACTTAAACTGTGAGAGACTAGACTTCTGTTTTAAGGCAGCTGGTTTGTGGTCTTTTGTTATGGCAGCACTAGAAAACCAAAACAGACAGATGTGTTATTACCTACACACTACAGATGAGGAAACAGGCTAAGGCAATGGAGTCACCTCATTAGGCTCACACGGTCTTTCTGCTGCAGAAGCAGGATCTGAATCTCGTATGCCAGACCCCAGAGCCCTGTGCCCTTGGCATCTACATCTTGGCCTGCTGCTGCCCACACACCAGCCCACTATCTAGTCTGCGCTTAAAAGACAAAGGATTATACCCTGTGGTACTGCTATTTCTGAACTTTCCACCCTTGAGGCGCCTGGGTGGCTCTGTTGGTTAAGCATCTGACTCTTGATTTTGGCTCAGTCACCATTAGTGAGTTTGAGCCCCAAGTTGGGATTCTCTCTGCCCCTCCTCCACTTGCACATGCTAGCTCTCTCTCAAAAAGTAAAAAAATAAACTTTAAAAATGCCACCCACACTTCACTGAGGGAAATGGGAGGGAGCCTAAAAAGCTTTTTCTCTACCATTCCTCTCATCCCCAAACTATTGCTTGAGCAGCTCATTTTTTCTTTCCCCTCCCCTCCTTCCTATCTGTCTTCCTCCCTCCCTTCCCTGCTTGATTCTTTTTCTAAGTTTATTGAGAGAGAGAGAGCATGCATGCCAGCAGGGCAGGGGCAGAGAGGGAGTGAGAATCCCAGGCAGTCTCCGTGCTACCCGCACAGAGCTTGAGGCCTGAGCAGAGAATAGAACGCTTAACTGACTGAGTCACCCAGGTGTACCCCTGCCTGATTTTTGATGACTGTGTAGATCCCTAAGTCTCATGCTCAAGATCCCAGTCTAGCCCCAACCTACCCCCACATTCTACCTCTTCTCAAGCAAGCCCTTCCCCCAGTCAAATCCTTCTGAGGCAGCCCTCACTTCCCTGTCCTGTCTAACCCCACAAGGTTCCCTTGGTCTTAGAATGTCCCATCTGTCACAGGCACACATAAAAAATCCACTCCTGGGACACCTGGGTGGCTTAGTCAGTTAAGCGTCCATTCCTGATTTCAGCTCAGGTCATGATCTCATGGTTTAATGGGATTGTGGGATCAAGCCCTGTGTCAGGTTCTGCACTGACAGCATGGAGCTTGCTTGGGATTCCCTCTCTGCTCCTCCCCCAAGTGTGCAGGCACTCTCTCTCTAAAAGTAAATTAAAAAATTTACTCCTTCAAGCCCAAGCTCAAATTCCACTTCCTCCTGCCACATCCAGTTACCAGCACATTCCCCTCTGACCATACACACTTTCACACAAACATCCTTGAGGACTGATCTGTGCCAAGCAGATCTAGGGGCCAGGCAATGCGATGACCTCACTGTCTGGTAAGAGAGTGGGGAATCATAACAAGAGGGGGAAGTGGGAAGGAGAGGATGAAGCGGCAAATGCCTGCGGGAACGAGACAAGCTGTACCCAGGAAAGGAAGGCCACGGGACCAGAGCCCATGTAAAGGCTGGGGGGCAGAAAGCACATATTCTAGGAGACAGGAAATTCTGCATAATAGTATGGAAAACACATGGGGAGAGGTGAAAATGGGGGCCAGGTCACGGAAAGATCATGTGAACCATTCTGAGGTCTTGATCCTATCCACCTTAGTGTTCCAAAGTGTAGTCCCAGCAGCCCTACATCAGAATCACCAAAGGAGTTTGTTAAAATGCAAATTCTTGGATCCCCACCCAGATCAGGGCTGGGGCCCAGGACAGTGAATTTTTAACCAGCTCCCTGGGCAATTCCAATGCACTTTAGTTTTCCAACCACAGAAGAGAGTGGAGGCAGATTAAAGGGTTTGAAAGGAATACATCATGATCGGATCTGCTTTTTATAAGAAATTGATAGTGCTAATCTCACATCTGCCTTTTGGGGTCTGCCTGGTAGATATTTGGTGCCACCTAATTCAGCAACCATCCCCTTTTCTTCCTTCCTAACAGACAATAATGGGCTCAGAGAAGGGAGGCTCCACCCCCAGCCGGAGGGGAGAATCCTGATTGGACCCTTTTGTACAGTCCCCACTTTCCCAGACTCCTTTACAACAAGAAATGACCGTGCAACAGTTGTGGCCCAGGAGATACAGGGATAGTTTGTGTGGAGTCATCTGGGAAAGGTCGGCCTCCTATTAACATGGGCCGATGCAAAAGAAAATCTGGCTAGTGCTGATCCTCCTTCTAGATCCTGAGTGTGTGATGAAAGGCCATCTAACGACCAAGAGGTAGCAAGCCCAATAACAGGTAGCAGGCTAATTATGGAGGGTGGCAGTGAAGGGTGCAACAATCCTGGTTCTTGAGGATGTGGTTGAGCCACTGCCTTCAACCTAGACTCCCCGGGTGCCCTCCCCACTTCCATCCAGCTCTCCACCACCCCAAGACTTCTTGTCTTCAAACTACTAGAGTCTAACTATCTTGAGGGCAGCGACTTTGTTGCATGCACTCCCCCTGCCTTGAACAGTGTCTGGCACACAGTAGGTGCTCAGTAAATATCTGTTAAGTTTTGAACGGTAAGTAGATGACTCTAAGGTTTACACCAATCAGTCACTGGAGTCATCTGTAGCTTGTAGCCAATGAATCCTGACATTGTAGGACTGAGAACCTCCTGACAGCAGGAAAGAGACTGAGCATTACTGAACACTATCTCACAGGCTGCCACAAGGCCCATATCTAAGAGGAACAAACACCTATTTCTCAGGAGAGCCCCAGGCACTGCCCTGGACCTGATTTTGGGCCTGCCAGAGCTGGATGGTTAGGTCTGTTGAGTTCCCTTAATCAAGACGTGGGGTGAGAAGCCCCTGAGGCAACTAATGAGAAGTTTACGAATGTCCACTCTGGATTTCCCATACCAATGACACCCAGAAGCTACGCCAGCTACAGGCTGAGAAGGTGGAAGCTGCCAGCAGGTGTTGCCACTAGATTCTTCTTGTGGTGGAAAGAAAGAACTTCTGAGAATAGCCAGACCCATCCTCCATACAAGTCATGAATTTTCAAGCCACTGTGGTCAAGTCTCAATCCTAAGTGTGGCAGCCAGGGAAGATGAGAAATGAGGAGGGAGGCACAGGGCATCAGCAACTTCACAGGTAGGACCTCTGATGATCTGGTCCCACTCCCTTGTTTCACAGATGGGAAAATGAAATCCAGAGTAAGTGGGCAACTTGCCCTACCGTACCCAGAAAGCAATGGCAGTGTTTGTGAACTCAGGTTGATTTTAATGTTAAGAGGTTTAGGAATGGGCATTAGAGAAGGGATCCGTTCAGATTCTGCCAACTGGTATTCAGAATTAAGAACAAACATGCATATATAGGTCCACTTTTTTTAAAAGTTTATTTTATTTATTTTTGAGAGAGAGAGAGAGGCGGAGGGGCAGAGAGAGGGAGAGAGAGTGCAAGCAAGCTCTGCACTGTCAGCATGAAGCCCGATGTGGGGCTCAAACTCCTGAGCTGTGAGATCATGACCTGAGCCGAAATCAAGAGTCAGATGCTTAACCGACTGAGCCTCCCAGGAGCCCTAGGTCCACTTTTCTGAAGAAGGTCTATAGTGTTTGTCAGATTCTCTAGGGGGTATACGACTAAAGTAAGGTAGAGAGAATGGAAGAGGCCAGGCCAGGGTCACATTGTGAGTCACAGCAGGCCTGAGGCTACCACCTGTGTCCTAGATCCTTAGTCACTGCCCTATACTTTCTCTCCATGGGAAAGGCCATTTTCTTCAGCGCACCAATGTACCAGATTCGTTCAATAAACCAACGCACCAGGTAGGACTAGTCAGTGGGAAGACCATGGTTTCCAAAAGGTGGAGGCTCTGCTGTCCTGCTGGCATGGACACTGGAACTAGGGAAGGGCATAGAACTACACAAGAACCACTCACTCCTGAGCTGTGCCCAGACGATCCTGGAGTAAGATGAAGGCCACGGATCCATGGCATCCAGAACTGAAACGCATTTCCTGTAAGATGTAGTCTGTTCTTTGGTTCCGACTGTTGATGCACGTCATGTTCAAGTCTTGTATATGTTTCCACAGGCTCCACTGGATACCGTGCTAGCCTTGAAAGAGTCAACTCCCAAAGCAAATGACAGATCGATTGAACACAACAGCAAAGTATGAAAATTAATTGAGATATTTAATAGACAGTGCAAACCATAATTTCATCTGAATATAAATGTATGCACATGTTTCCAATGAGTTATCTATCAGTTATCACAAACAGCAACAAGGACCTTAGAGCTATGTTAGAAAAATGTATATAGCTGGAATTTAACTCTACAATCTCACTTGCTCTCAAGAACACCATCCATTTCAAATCAGTGTCACAAACTCCAAAAGACCAGGGGAGTACGAGTGAGGGGTGGGTAGAGTGGTAAACACAGGGGCCAGTATACAAGTGATGGACAGAAATACAGCTCTCAAAGAACCCAAATCAGATGCATTATTACAGCTAAGGACAAGGAAAAGCCTATGGCTTTAAAAAACGACTCTTCTGCCAGTACCAAACAAGTCTCACAAAGAGATGCGCGACGAGTCAACGGACTTAAAAGGACAGAGGCTACATTTTCAGATCATTTCAACTGCAAATGGTCGACCCTTTCCATTGAGGTTCAGCAGTGGAGTTAGCGTAGTCCAGAAGCTCAATGTTGGATTTGCAAATACAGTTTATTTTACAGAAATTCAACATTTTAAACAGAAGGCACCTCCCACCCCCCCCTCCCCNTTGGAGGGAGATTCAGGAGCGATGGAACCTGCCTGCACCATGTCCTGCCTGCCCCGCACACGCAAACGCCTGCCCGCTGAACAGGCCACCAGAGTCTGTCTGGGCCCAGCCCGCACTGGACCAGTTAAATGGATCCAGCCCAGTTCTCCAATTCCTTCATGTCATCCTCTTCCTCTTCCTTCTTCTTGGCTGTGTGAAGAGAGAAAGGGCTACTCAGAAGCTGGTCACAGTGCTCTCAACACATTCTGGCTGGGTGCCGGGGCTGTGCCACATCGTGTCTGCAAAACAGCCCTGCCCTTGCGCCCAGCCTCACGGCCAGGCTATCAGCAGACCGTTTCTCTGAGCCCGAAAGCTGCAGCATAAAACTCCTGATAACAGGCATACCGGTTCCCAGCACCTCCCCTCTACCAGCACTGGGGCCAGGCCAAACAAGCAGGGTTCTACACTGAGAGTCCGTCAGAATTCAGGCGAGGCTTCAGTCCCAGAGCATTCAAGGAAGAACCCCAGAGATCTAATCCTTGCCAGCACTCCCCCTCCGCATCCACAATCACCTCTCCACACCCACAAGTGCCCCTTAAACAGTGTGTGGACCCCCTCTGCCTGAATCCACCACAGGCTGCTGACTCAACTGAGGGACCATTTCCTCATGTCATGCGGGAGGGTAAGAGGAGAGCAGCCTGGATCACTGCTCCCTGAGCTCTCCCTCCGTGCCAAAGCAAACTGCTATATCTTTTCTAGAAGTCTGGTGTGGAATACTTCTATTCAAGGGTAAAAAGTTGAGGAGGGAGGGGGAAGTTTCTTTCCCACAGTGGCTGCCTCTGAGGCCCTAAGTTTTTATAGGTGTGCACAGAACCGGATATTAGACGGAGTAAGAGCTGTCCTGGAATTAAACTCTCACATCCTCTCCCAATGCCTAGAACTTTCTTTTGTTTGGTGACATAGGAAAAATAATTCTGGAATAATGGTTCTCAACTGGGGATGATCCCCCCCATACTCTGCAGGGGACAAAGGCAGTATTGAGACATTTCCGGTTGTCAAACCTTGGCGAGGATAGAGCCCAGGGGTGCTGTGTAAACATCCATAGTGCATAAAACAACCCCTTTCCCCCAACCCAAAGAATTACCTGATTGTGTCAATGGTGCCAAGGTTAAGAAACCCTGTTCTAGAGAAAAACTAGGAAAACATAGGTGATGTCGTCTCTGTGGCCATCAGAACAGATCTTATGTGGTTCTCAATCCTGCGCAAACTCAGGACCCAAACTGAGGCCACCACACGGCAGCAGGGGTATGTCATGACTGGGTAACAAGTACTCACTGGGTTTTGATGGTAAGGTTATAGAGGGAACATTCGGTAGAGGGACTGTTTCGGGTCCACTGATTTCCAGCAAATTCTTGTCTAGTTCCTCCTGTTCTAGTTCTTCTAATTCTGCCATGAGCTCATCCTGGTAAAAAGAAACACAAGAGTGAGAGAGATGTCCCTGGGAATCCTAGCCCCTGCAGCAGCACCTCTTTCCTGATGGCTCAGGGAACACACACCCCTTCTAAAAAGGGCAGAAGAGAGATGAACTCCAGGTCCACACTTTGTGACTCAAACCCTAAACACGGTTCTACTGGTGAACCTAACTAACACACTAGTGAGCCGTTATGGAGTCCATATCCAGTGTCCTGCACTAGCTGTCAGCATTTTGAGAGAAGGGACTGTATATTTTCATTCCTATTGCTTTATCTCAGAACTAGACACACTCAATGAATGTTCAGGAATATTTGCTGAATTGAAATTAACTTGACTAGTCCATCCAATTTCAGTCTGATAACATGAAAACCCTCGTGCTAGGAGCCACAGGTGATGAGCCACAGGCTGAAGTGTCAGCCACCCAGCGGGAATCAGAAAGTACAAAGAGGTCCAGGGGAGAGGATGTCACCTTCAGTGGCCTCAAATCTAACACAGAATGAAATACTTTCAACAGGGCCTATTATTGTATTTTAAAAACCTAAGAGACTTAAGATCCCAATTGCTACAGCAGAAACCGGCAGGTGGCCGAGTTCCAGACCCATCCCTCAGGGATCAGATATAAATGTTCCTTCCTTGGCTTTATCTTTACCTCAAATCAAGAGTTGCCTGAGGGCAAATCCTGTAACCTTCTCCAGGGAATGGTCACCTCGGCTGCCACAGCTCTGAGCCTCGAGTCCACCACAAAACGTGTAAGGTAATTATTTACTAAAACCAGTTATTGACCTGAAGCCTGATGAGGAGCCCCTATGAAGGTTCCTTTCCTCAACCTAAACGTCTACACCAAAGAGTGAAAGCGTCTCTCAAAGTTCAGAATTAGGGAGAGTTAATACCATGCCCCGTTTATGTTCAAGTCTCTGGAGGGATGAGAAGCGGTAACTTCCAAAACACACACACCCTACTGGAGAACCCTCAACAGCACATCGAAAGGTGGCTCGGGTGTCATTGGGGGAGCTCGTGTGAACTGCATGGAACCACTCACCTCATCAAACTCTTCTCCAAATCCTACAGGTTTTGAAATAGCTGTGGAAATCTCTTCTGCAAGTTCTTGCTGGTCAGCAATGTCCTGCATTAACTCATCAACTTTATCGATGTCCCTTCAAACGAGATGGACAGATGTCATATTAGACATTCAGCCTGTGTGAAGAGGGCCTATGAGGCAGGAACAGAAACCCCGCTGCACACAATCTACTTCCTAGCGCTACCCTCTGTACCCCCTATAATTATTCCCTGTGAGGAATTACTTCTTTGTCTTTATTGTCTTCCTCCCCCTTTTAAAACAGAGTAGCACAGAATCAAGAGGATGGAAGTGTTCTTAGACATCATGTACTCCAAAACCCTAAGGAAATAAGGCTTAGCAAAGTTAGATGCCACATTCACGATCTCTCATGTAAGCTAGTAATAAACACGTCAAACGAGACTACAGGACTTTAACTCCTAGGCCAATAAGCTCTTCTTCAAGCTCAAGGGCAATTCTAACTCCACACAGGGGGAGATAAAATCACAAATCATAAAATATAGCTGTGCCACTTGACAGTTCCTACCCATCTACTCAACTCCACTTATGAGCCTCCAATAGGCTCCAAAAGAAAGGCAAACATGCAGAATTATTTTCTATATACTATGAATCTTATAAACATACAATTAATCAATATAACAAACATACATATATTTCAAAGCGTGCAGAGTGGTTTACGAAGATGGGCTCTATGCTAGGCATCTTGGAGAACATAGAAATGAAGCAGATATGGACCTCACTCAGGAAGCCTGGTCCAATGAACATGCAACCTCTGATAATACTTTGCTTATTTTTTTTTCAATGTTTTATTTATTTTTGAGTGAGAGAGACAGAACGCAAGTCAGGAAGGGGCAGAGAGAGAGGGAGACACAGAATCCAAAGCAGGCTCCAGGTTCTGAGCCATCAGCACACAGCCCAATGTGGGGCTCAAACTCAAAAACCATGAGATCATGACCTGAGCCGAAGTCAGACGCTTAACCAACTGAGCCACCCAGGTGCCCCAATACTTCACTTATTTAAAGGCTACTTTTCCTGCAACCTCACATTTCTAGAGCAGAGATCAGCAAACTTTTTCCATAAAGGACCAAATCGCAAATATCTTAGAATTTGTGGGCCATACAAACTCTGTCACAAACACTCAACCCTGCTGTATTGCACAAAAGCAGCCATAGACAGTATGTAAATTAATGGGCACAACTGTGTTTCAATAAAACTCTATTTACTAAAATAGGTGGCAGGCCCATTGACTGCATTTTGCCAAACCCTGTTCTGGGACGTGGCTGAGTACCTCCAAGGAAGTAAAAAAGGGCTTCAAATACTCCCTAAATATATGCTCCAAGTCCAAGCACTACAACAAATGCAGAATTTTATTCATGGGATAGGCTCTCATTTGGAGTCTAGTGTTACTCTGGTCTTTAATTACAATTGTAACAAGATTGGTTATCTAGTTTCTTAGGCCACTGTATGTGAGAAGTAGCCACATAGGGAAGGATTGCTGAGGTCAAGAACATCGTTTTTACAGATATATTTGCTAAAGTAATCTTTACACCCAACATGGGGCTCAAACTCACGACCCAGAGATCAAGAGTCACTGACTGAGTCAGCTAGGCACCCCAAGAACATTATTAATATGACAGCCAAAGACTGAGAACAAGGAGGAAGCCAGAAGATTCCATCAAAAGCAGATGTAAGAACAGAGAGATCCAAAGCCCTTGGAAGCACCATGTTTTTCAGGACCTCTGGCAGCATCAGGAAAAACCCATGGACACCGATTCTAATTCCAGTTCTATCTAAGCTCATACATAACCCAGGGCAAGTCACCTCCCCTCTCTGGGACACAGCTTCCCCACTTTGATACTCAGAGGCCTGGACAAGAGGACTTTCTAAGGACCTTTCTGGCTAGAAACTCTGCTTACCACAATAACCCTGAATTACGTAGAAATACTGTTTCATTCCATGTGATCTGCTTCTATAGGCAACAGGGTATATAATCCATTTTAGGAGTTCCAAAAAGGAATGCAAATTAACACAAATTCACGTGTTTGAATGGGTAAGTTAAGGGGTCACCCAGGCCAGGTCCTGGGGATTGAGGTATTCCAGGGCCAGCACTGCCCTGACACACAGTGCCCCCAACCCCTCCACCAGTGGGTGATCACGTACATGTTGTCATGGGCAGCCTTCATGGCCTTGGCAGCATAGCCCATGTTCTTGAGCACCTCAGTGTTGGTATTGGCGTTCTCCAGGGCCTCTCGCTGAAACTCAATGGTTGATAGTGTGCCATCGATCTGCGCCAGCTGCTTTTCATACCTCTTCTTGCGCTTCAGTGCCTGGAGGGCCGCTGCATGGGGGAGAAAACAGGGTTTCAGAGAGACTAGACACAGAATATCCTCAAATTCACTTGAGTCTTCTCCTTACTTGTAATAGATGCACCTCAGTTGATGCTTTCACTATAACATAGGGTTAATAATCTCTTCTACACAAAGAGCACATTCAATTTTCTAAGAAAACTATACAAAATTCACATACTTCAAAATGCAGCAAAGCACACAAGCAAAAGTTCACACTGTGGCACCTCCTCCCCCCAACACATCAAAGCACACAGAGACACCCACATGGAGAATGTGTTTTGAGGCCATACTGCTTTAGGTTCAAACCCCAGCTCACAGACTTAGGTGAGCTATGGTGCCTGCCTGATAGGTTCACTGTGAGGAGTAAATGAGATAAAATATGTAAACACCTAGCACAACATTAAACAGAGCAGACACCCAGAAAACAGCACCTCTAATTATTATAAAGCAGCTTTAAAGTATCATTTTATGATAATTAAATTCTAAGAACAATAAATAATTATTATACTAAATACAGGATCAGTTGGGGTTAAAATGCTCTCTCACACATAGCTGACAACTGTAAAATGATACACTGCTTCTGAAAAGCAACATGGCAACCCCTAGCACAGCCATAATGGTGTGCCTGTCCTATGACCCAGTAATTTCCTTCTGGAAATATATTCAACAAAGCAAAAATCCTCATGCCTAAAGATGATTACTATAGCATTCTCTATCATAGGAAACATAACACAACTAAAAGAAAGACAGAACTCACTATCAGGACAAATTGAGAGTCTGACCATTTGGTCAAGTCAATGTCAATGTCTATCTATGCTTCCTGGCTTCTTAAGGCTGTAGAGATCATTTGTTCCTGGATCCAGCCAGGGCAAGCAATTTGACCAAGATGAATTAGCAGTAGAACAGGAGTCAAAAGCACATCTCCGTACTCTCACCCAGGTTTTGTTCCCCTTACTGTCTCCCCTGTTTCCACCAGGGAGTATCTTTACTATACATCTCAGATGGTTATCAAAGCCAGAAAGAAGGTTCAGCACAGACTTAAACAAGGAAGCTGCCCAGCTTTGCCTTGGCCTGGATAGCACTAGCCTTAGACACATGTGCACCCACACACACATGCCCCCCATGTCCCTGAGTTCCAGACACAGCCATCTCTGGTGGGCCCTCAGAGACATGTAACTGCCCCCCTACAGGGCTGTGGTTTCTCCACATGTCACATGAATAGGTCCCATGCTCCTTTCACTCATGCTCCCTGTTAGCCTAGGGTTGCATCCTGAAAACCATTTGCCAAGGGAAAATGGCCTTGGCCTGCACGTAAACAGTCCATATTTCCTCTAAAAGTAGCAAATAAAACCACTAGGAAAATTCCATCAGCCAAAGGATAAAGCAGACTAATGAGAAATGGCAAAAAATCTGAAGAACAATGAAATGTGCCTGTTTAAAAGCTGACAAATGGGGTGCCTGGGTCGCTCAGTTGGTTAAATGGCCAGCTTCAGCTCTCAGATCATGATCTCATGGTTCATGAATTCAAGCCCTGCGTCGGTCCCTGTGCTGATAGCTCAGAGCCTGGAGCCTGCTTTGGATTCTCTCTCTCTCTCTGCCCCTCCCCCATTCCTATGTGCATGCTTTCTCTCTCTCTCTAATAAATAAACGTTAAAAAAAAAAAAAAAGACAAGCCATTCAAGCTGGTATTTCCCTTGATTCCTGTGTAAATGGCCTAGGACTTCAAGAAATCCAATCTCCAGTCATACCCCGGGGGCCTCAAGACTCCTTCCTTAATGAATACCTTCAGCTGCTAATACTAAGTTATACATACTATATAAGTACCTCACAAAATGGCAACCCTTTAAGGTAGAAATGACCACCCTTTTCAGCAGATGAGGAAACTGAAGTTCAAAGAGGTTATGTAACTCAGGTTATCCAATAGTAAGTGGCATAAGAGATTAAGCCAAGTGTGGAACTCCAAAGTCCATACTTTGCCAATCTGTTACGCCCACATTTAATGAAAAAGGCAGGATCCTGCCCTGGAGGAGTCATCTAGTCCAGCAAAGAGTGTCAATGAGACCGTGGAAACACAGAAGAGGGAGTGCAAATCCAACCATGTTTTTCTTTTGTGTAAAAACCCGTTTCAACAGCTACCTGTGCCCAGAAGACAAAGCTTCCATGTGATTTAATGTAGCCTGTAAGACTCTGCAAGGGACTGGGGTTCTCACGACAGGTCGGGTTCTGGGAGTCCTCTGCCACTGAACATCATGGCCAGGAAGATCTCCTGGTATATAAGTGCTCAGGGCCTGGGGCTGTTTCCTTGTGCCTGTGCTGCCTTTCCACAGAAACTCAAACACATTGTAATCAACAAATGATTCTCAAGCCTTCTTAGACCAATGTCCCACAGATGCCTCTTCCAGGTCCACCTCAGCCATCCCCACCACACACAGAATAGCCCAGCCTATAATAACGTGTGTGCCATGTTCGTGAGCAAAGTGAACAAGGAGTCTGACCGCCTGCCGTATGGTAAGCAAGCTAGATGGCTGTGGCGGTCCTGTCCACCTTCTTACTTAACCTTCCTGCACCCAGTCATGGAACAGAAATCCCAGATCCATACTAACAAAGAGACTGGGGCTCAGAAAGATGAAGCGACTCCTCCAACTCAGGCTGCTATTAAATGCGGAGGGGAGGGCTCAACCACGGTAAGCATAAACCCCAAGGCCTCTGCTCTTCCCATACAGGCTCAGAATGATGGCAAGTGACACTGGGCCAGTCCTTAAGAATGAATAATGAGATGACCCATCTGCCTTGCTTTTCAGTGTCCTGGGTGTAACAGAAGCCTTAATTTTATATAGTCAGCTACATTCTGATTTTTTTTGTTTTTTTTTTTTTCAGTTAAAAAAAAATTTTTTTTTTTTTTTTAATGAATTCTTGTGTTGAGGGCTGACTCTCAAAAGATGGCGGTGAGGGAGCTGCTCTGCTATGTACAAAACCCCTGCCCAGAAAGAAGCATGTCCATGCTTGTCCGTGAATGGTTTAGCACCAGGTTCCCCATACATTCTCATTTTTAAAATAATTTTTTAACCTTTATTTAGTTTTGAGAGACAGAGCATGAGTAGGAGAAGAACAGAGAGAGAGGGAGACACAGAATCCAAAGCAGGCTCCAGGCTCTGAGCTGTCAGCACAGAGCCCAACAAAGGGCTCGAACTCATGAACCATGAGATCATGACCTGAGCCAAAATCACATGCTTAACCTACTGAGCCACCAAGGCTCCACCCACCCCCACATTCTGATTTTTTAAATCATATTTATTTTTTCCCTATTAACAACACAGATTTAGAACTGCTTTAACTTTTTCTCTAATAGATTTTCAATTGGCAGTGACTCCTTATATGCCAATCTTAGATTTCTCTTATCTCCACCCTACTTCTAAAATTCTCGCAACAAACGATCTGAAAGCAAATACCCAAACATACCAGGGAGGTAAGCAAGGCCCCCCCGCCATGAATGAAATGTTCACATTTTTCATATTTATAGACCAATATCCAGCACAATGGCTGGTACACAGTAAGTGCTTCACATGTATTAAACGGACTCTAATTTCATCTGTATTTAAAATTTTCATATATTTTATGCAGGGTTCCTCATGTGGGATGCATCCACATTTTATCTCTCGTATACCTCTGACTCAAAGGAGAAATGATAATGTCTCATTGAAATACTGGCTAAAATGGCCATTTGGCAGGATTCTTTCCCTGCATTCCTCCTGCAGGAACTTCTACAAGCACCTGCCCTTCCCTCCTTTCTCACCGAAGAGCATGTCCTCTCTGAGACTGGAAGAAGGGCCTGAGCAGAGCCTGGCTCTCTGGGGTTCCCTGCTCTGCCTGCAGGGTTCACACAGTCTCTTCCTCTCCATGCAGCAATCTCTCCAGCATAGTGTCTGGCAGAGACAGTTGATTTATTTATCCTAATATAACTCCTGTGTGTACCTCTCAACCAGTTAAAAACTTCAAAAAAAAGGGATACTCAATTCATTTTCTCCCTTCATATATGGTTCATGAGTAAAGTAATCTTGAAATTAGACCTGGGGGTCACCATTTGGGCTACAAGATGTGTAAACATAAATACAGCACTTAAACCACTCTGTACGTTAGAAACAGTGCAGCAGAGTATAACTAAGTATAACTTAGGGCAAACTAAAGGAGCAAAGTGCCACTCTTTCCTGTATAGTTACATTTAAAAGTAAAATATCATTCATCCCAACCTTATTTTTGACCACAGAAATTTACTTCTTTTTTTCTCCTTTTCCCCCAAATGTTTATTTATTTGGAAAGAGAGAAAGAGAGAGTGTGCATATACATGAGCAGGCGAGGGGCAGAGAGAGAGGGAGAGAGAATCCGAAGCATGTTCTGCAATGTCAGTGCAGAGCCCAACGTGGGGCTTGATCTCACGAATGGCGAGATCATGACCTGAGCCAAAATCAAGAGTCACAGGCTTAACCAACTGAGCCACCCAGGTGCCCCCAGAAATTTACTTCTATAAGTAGCCAAAGTTTAAAGGGCCAAACCCAATGTTTTACATAAACATATGCTGGCTCTTAATATTCTACTTTGTATGTCTCCAAATTCCTGATGGTTGGGTTAAAAAAAAAAAAAAAGTACTGGGTTCTCATTACAAGAAAAAAAAAAACTGTGAGGGGATGATATTAACTTACTGTGGTAATCAGTTTGAGATTATATATACATATGTATCTATATATAATATACATACATTATATTATGTATTATATGTATATGTAAATGCAAACATTATGTTATGTATTATATGTATATGTAAACATACATTATATTATGTATATATACATATTATATGTATATATAATCATTATGCTGTATACCTAAAACTAATACAATGTTATGTCAATTATATCTCCATAAAACTGGGGTGGGGGAGGAATGGGGAAAAAAAGCACTGGGTTAACAAGGAGTTTATTTAAACCAAATAATCAGAGGTGTCCAAAGAAATCCCTTTTCTGCCAGCATCATTCATAAACACAGCAGCTTTAACAACTGAAATCTAGGGGCACCTGACTGGCTCAGTCTGTAGAGAATGTGACTCTTGATCTCAAGATCGTGAGATCAAGCCCCACACTGGGTGTGGAGCCTACTTAAAATAAAAAAATAAAAATAAAAAAAACACAACAAACAACTGAAATCTAACTCAGGCCAATAGAAGTTAAAGAGGTTGCTTTTAGATGGAAAAAAATAGTCTTTGGAATCTCCATATTTAATTATGCCTTTGCTGGTTCCAAGAGAGTAATTACAGCAGCAATTACAGAATCTAATAACCAGCTTTATTGGCTCTGAAAGCTGAAGCAAAAACAACTCCAACCATGTTGAAATAAACATTAGTCTCCAGACAGTTGCTTCATTAGACACTCTAAACAGCTATTTGGGGGAAAATACAGAAGAGATACCCTATGACACAGAGACCAGTTGAAAAGGCATCGCCCAGGACTGGAAACTCCCTCTGTAAGGCACCTGCTAGTGACAGTACACAAACCATTTTCAGAGAACCATCAGTTCAATACAAGATAGGAGGCTCCTTGCTCTTAGGCAAAGGCAGATCTGACTTCTCTTTGAAGAGTTGCTAAGGAGGGCAAGTTTGCTTGCTCTGATCTGGGGACATTCACTATAGGCACCATGGGCCCTGGGCATCTCAACAGATGCTAAAAAGCCATAACTGTATGCTAATGACTAATACAGAGAGATTTAGGCATTGGAGAGAAGGAGGGCCCAGTAATAACCTCTCACTGAATGAATGAATGAATGAATGAATGATGGTGTCTAGAGTCCTTTCAAAGACCCAAGATTCTATATCTGAATTCATCTAGCAAAGATACAGGGACTAGGTAGGAGGGAAAGAGGAGAGTGCCGTTCCTTTCCCACTCTCAGCATGAACTACACAGCAAACACAAACACACTCCAGAGGATACTTCCACACAGATGCAACACTAAGTGGGAATTCTGAAGAACACTCAGCAGGTCTGATCATGGCAGGGCTCCTGGCAGGCAGGCAGATGAGTGAAGCTGAGGGAGCCCTGCTTTGCCTGCCTCCAGCCACCATTCAGATGCTCTCTGCTCATCATGCCCATGAGTAAAAACCTCAGTTGTTCAGGGTACCCTCAGCCAAGAAAACCTTATCTGGCCTTTAAGCCACTAGTCACTGCTGGGGTTACCTGTCATCTGCCCTGTGTATGTGGGCAAGAAAAGACCTAAAGTCAAAACAGTCAAGTTGATCAATGTCAAGGAAAGCCACCTCCTGCAGGGATGGTTATTGATAAGCATCCTGCACCCCATGGCATCAGACGTCCCACCAGACCTGACCAAATGAGTTACAACTTTGGCATCAAAAGGGGGTGGGCTGTGTGCTTAAAGGCCTCACAGAAATACTGATGTCCAAGCTGTCTCCTTAGGGAACTGAGAAAAAATGATGCCCAGAAAAGGTGACAGAGTTTGTCAGGATCACATAGGGAATTAAAGAAAGAACTAGAACCCAGGTCTGTAGCCAGGGCTCTTTCTACCACCTCAACCCTCTTATCTCCAAATGGAGTTGCTACAAGTAAACCAGCAGTTCCCTCACCATAAGGAAAACAATCTCCGAATTCTCTTTCATCCAATTTCCAAACTCTGCCCTTTGCAAACCGCATTTAAAAGCTCATGCTGGGGGCACCTGGCTGGCTCAGTTGGTAGAGCATGCGACTCTTGATCTCAGGGTTGTGAATTTAAGCCCCATGTTGGGTGTAGAGATTACTTAAAAATAAAATCTTGAAAAATAAATAAAGTTACCAATATTCTCTTCTAAGCCCCCAAGTTAGATGACAAGGAAAAATTAATGGGAAAGAGGTGTAACATCTGCCTGGGTCCAGAATATTTTCCTCACATGTATGCTGTGGATCCTGTCCACAGTCGCAGAAAAAGGGGCAGGGCTGGGCTCTCATTTCTCTACACTGTATAGAAGTGGCAGGAATAGCAATAGCCTGGGTCTATAGGGACTACAGAAAGGTCTCAGAAACCCAAATGTGCCTTTAAGTCCAAAAAGAGGCTGTTTTGTGTCCATCATCACTCAATATCTCAGGCTCATCTGCGAGAAAGAGGGACTCATCCTGCAAAAGCCTTGGAATGCTGTATTTATGCTCACATGGCTGAAGAGTACAGGCCAGAGGTACTGAGAGCATTTTTCAGAGCAGCTTCCTTCTCTGATATATCTCCCTGTTCCCCTAATTTGCTCTCCGTGACCTGGAGCTAATGCGCTCCATTCAGAGATGGTAAAATAAGTACTTGTGTATGACCAGGAAAGTAGAGTCTGAAACCCTGCTGACTTCATCAGCAAACACACAGGGAGTACAGTACTCACTGCAAGGAAAAATGCTAGAGAGAAAGAAAGAAGCCCCTTATCTGTTTAATGGGGACAAAGATGAAAGAAATAAGTCCCTCAATCAACAATCTAACAGAATCACAAATTGTTCCAAATCATTTAAACAGCACATAGAAAATGGTTCTGCGAAGGTAGGATAAAGGCAGGATAAGACACCTTCAAACAAGCTTAGGAAATGCTGGGTCATGTCAAGTTCACATGGTCATTTAGGGAGTCTAGTGTTCAGCTCTGAGTTTCAGTTCCACTATCAGGTAAACCCTGAACAATTATTGAACTTCACTAATCCTATGAGATAATAATACTCATCTCATAGACTTATTGTGAGGATTAAAATGAGATATGTGAAGCACCTGGCACAGGGCCAGACATGCCAAGTATTTAGGAAGTGGTCACTGGTATTATTATTAACTGCAGGAATTCTCAGAGCCTGTTTTAACAGAAAAAGAATCACCATCATCAACACGCCCCTCTCCTCTCCCCGCCAAAAAAACAGCTTGGCGGAAAAAAAAAAAATTTAAAACCACCTTGATTACTTAGCCAACATAAGCTTCATCATCCTTGGTCCTGGGTGACGTGCAGTGGCACTGGAGCACAAAGAAAAGAGTGTGAGGCTTGGTGTCAGAATCGTGGCTCTGACACTGGCCTGCGGTAAGTAATTTCACCTCTCAAGTTATTTCACCTCTTTATCAAATGGAAAATGGGAGTGATATCACTACCCCAAAGATGAATGAGAAAGATAATGTCTCCGAAAATATTCAATAAAATGTGAGCATTCTCTCCATCTTGCCCATTTCTTTAAACTTCTGCCCCTCTCTCCTTGCCTGTGCCTGACATTCTCTCTAGGGAATCTGTGTCTTCTTCTATCTATCCTGTTCTCCCCTTAGCTCAGTGTGTCTCTCCATGAATGGGCATGCAGCTGTGGCGGTGAGAAAAATATAATATAGAACAGCAGCTAACATTTCTAAGTGGCTTCCTGGGTGCCAGGCACCATGACTGGTGCTTTGCATGTTCACTGGATCCTCCCATGAACCGTATAAACTGTTACTGCTCCACTGACAGATATGAACATTGAGGCTCAAAGAGTTTAACACTTGCCCAAGTCATATGGTTAGACAGTGAGAGGCCTGGGATCAATGCCCGGCTGCCTATCTGCAAAGAGTATGTTCTTATTCCATGGAGAACATCTATCTACCCTGCACTGAGAAGGAAAGTGGCCTGCTTTTGCTTGAGCCTGGGGATCTGAAAGCCTCCTGTGCTTTCCCACCCAACAGATTCCACAAGCTAGTAGTCTGGCACCAAAGGCATCCAGAGGCAGCTCAGTCTGCCCAGAAACACTTGACTAATTGGTAATCCATGAGAGTAGGCAGTAAAAGCCTTTGGCTGAAAAGACACATTTTTTTCCTAGTGGATTTTAAATTGTTTAAAGGTACATGTGCTAAAATTCAACCATTTTATTAGCTCCTCTGCATTTAGGTTGACAATTCCGAGTATTGTAATGAGTAGTTTTCTGTTTTAAAGAATATCTGCTCTAGGGTGCCTGGATAGCTCAGTTGGTTGAACGTCTGACTTCAGCTTGGGTTAGGATCTCATAGTTTGTGAGTTCGAGCCCCATATCAGACTCTCTGCTGCCAGCATGGAACCTGCTTTGGATCCTCTGTCTCAATCTCTCTCTGCCCCTCCCCTATTCATGTGTGCTCTCTCGCAAAAATAAACATTAAATAAAAAAAAAAAAAAAAAAAGAGTATCTTCTTCCCTCGTGCCTGCCCTGTGTCTTCCCTAGACCACAAGCTCCTCAAGAGTGGAACCTACATTTCTGTGCCCCTAATAGCATTGACATAAGGAAGAGATGAGGGTACTCCATAATGCTCAACTTTGCCCTGTCATTTCTTCTGAGGCCAGTAGACTCTGCCCTCTGTCCTCTCACTCCATAATGTCCTCTAGATCTTTTCCCCAGAACCTAAAATGACCTTCCCTCTATATTCTACAAGACCCACTACCATAGCTATAAGAACTTGGTAAAGTTTCTCAAACCTCTGTCACTTGCTTACCTTTTTTTGTTTTCTGTATTAATTCCCATTGGAATGCTTACAACTTTATTTGTATTTTTTTTAAGATTTTATTTTTTAATGTAATTTTTTTTTAAAATTTTTAAAATGTGTATTTATATTTGAGAGAGAGAGAGACAGAGACAGACAGAGCATGAGCAGGGGAGGGGCAGTGATTTCTATACCCAACGTGAGGCTTAGACTCACACCCCAAGGCACCCACCCCATGGTGCCTAAAACTTTAAATTTTTCTTTTTCTTTCTTTTTTTAAATGTTTATTTATTTTTGAGAGACAGACAGAGTGCAAACAGGGGAGGGGCACAGAGAGAGGGAGACAGAGAGTCTGAAGCAGGCTCCAGGCTCTGAGTTGTCAGCACAGAGCCCAACACAGGGTTCAAACCTACGAGCCTTGAGATCGTGACCTGAGCCAAAGTTGGATGCTTAACCAACTGAGCCACTCTGGTGCCCCATTGCCTAGAAATTTAAAACCAGAGTTCAGGGGCCTATTTAAGTGACAGTGAGCCTAGGA
Organism: Crocuta crocuta; assembly: GCF_008692635.1. Taxonomy (NCBI): domain Eukaryota; kingdom Metazoa; phylum Chordata; class Mammalia; order Carnivora; family Hyaenidae; genus Crocuta; species Crocuta crocuta. The sequence goes on from NW_027530847.1 coordinate 1,774,587, forward strand.
CCTCCCCTTGTGACTGTATCTGAGGGGAAGTAACAGACCTAGAGTAAGCAATACTGTTCCAGACTAGGCCAGTGGGAGTGGCCTAGGCCATAAGTAAGAAGAAAAAATGGCCAAGGGAAGTCCACCCAGGGGAACAGTGCAAAGGCCTGTGTGGCTGCCTCCTCTTGTTCCGAAAAGGGCAGCTGATGGCTTTCCAGGGCTCTGCTGCAGCTGGGTTCCATTCACGCAGAAAGAAGCAGCATTTCACTTCCCAGACACAGCAGGCAGCCAGGGAGTAACTCCTGTGACAAGGGTAACTCAGGGCCAGATGGGGGTACTAGGATCCCAGGAAGGAAAATGATCTGCCTTTAGTTATTGAGGGTTGCAGTCAGACAGCCCGTGCTCTGGGATCCTAGGCCAAGGTTCTTTCCTGTTTGCTGGCCAGGGCACAGAATTTCATTTAAACAGCTGTATGAAACTGAGCACCCATGTAGCCCACAGATATGTCTTGGTTGTCCCATGTCTTAATACATACATTTGAATGTTACATATTTCACACAAATATCCAGAAATTTGGCTTCCTTTTGATAATGCCAATTTTCTGGCAACAATCCAGCATAACTAAGTAGCAGCCATCCCTTTAGAAAGGGCACATACTCTCTAGTTCACCTCGGTGCCCACCACTTTCCACTAACATATACATGGCCATGTTACTCCTATACATGTCCTGACCACCCCATAACACTAGACATTAATCTTAGGTCTGGAGGAAACAGAATTACAAGTTATCGGGAACAATCCCTTACCTTCAGGCAGTTAAGGTTATTCGCAATGTAAAGACAGGCAGCCAAAGGTTCAACAAGTTGTTCAAAGTCACAGAGTTAGAGGTAATGGCTAAGGAAGAATCCAAGCCGGGTTCCCTGTTCCCTGGAACGGTGCTCTTTCCACTACTCTTGGGGAGACTTATGTCTAGGCAGAACCTGGACCATAGGTCCTGTGATCCTGGATCTAGCTTCTAGATCTGAATCTGTCATGATCAAATTATGTCCCTGAGCAATGCCCCTTTTAGGGCTCAGACTCCTCATCAAGGACATAAGAAGGATGGATTAGATGCTCCTTCTAAGGTGTTCCTCCAGCTCTAACAATATAGGAACCTATACAGTTCTGAAATTTCCAGTAAGTGATTAAAACAAATACAAAGGCTTTTACTGATTGACCCTGTGTGATCTTGAAAATGTAATTAACATCAATACACTCCATTTCCTGAGTTTTCTGCATAATCAAGTTTTTCCTGTCCAATAAAATTAGCAGAATCTCTTTTAACTGGTTTCACAAACTGTGTTAGAAAAATCAGAGACTCCTTCTGGCCTCTGAACTCAGCTGCTCCAGCTGGGGAGAGGAAGTCAGCATTCATACCCAACACTAGCCACAAATGTCATTCATATATGTCATTCAGGGAGAAAAGGTAATTACAGCTAGGATGTAAAACCAGAAGCCCTCACTCTCCATTTCTTTATAAGTTCTGGCACTGCTGACTTCCTCTCTCTAAAATGCCTCTCTCCTGTCAGTCTTAGAATATACCCTACAGGGACGCCTGGTTAAGCATCTGACTCTGGATTTTGGCTCAGGTCATGATGTCACGCTTCATGAGTTCAAGATCCACATCAGGCTCTGTGCTGCTTAAGATTCTCTCTCTCTTTCTCTCTGTCCCCTACCCACTCTCTCTCTCTAAATAAATATAAATAAACTTAAAAAAAAAAAAAGATGCCCTAGAGTCTGGGTCCCTGGCCCCCATAATTTATTCTTGGGTTTTTCTGGATCCTTTTTCTCCTCTTCCCAATTCCAAATGAGTGGATGGACCTTAACCTTGATCCTGAATTCTTTACACATATACCTGAGCTAACACCTGTTCAGAGCCTTGTATTTTATTCCTTCACTTAACCCGCACAATAAGGAATTAGTCTTATTAGTCCATTTATAGATGAGGAGATTTAAGGCTGGAGAGGTTAAGTAACTTCTTAACCTCTCAATGCTTGTGACTAACTGGCAAAGTCAGGATTCAAATCCATATCCCTCCTGCTTCTAGCCAAGATAAAATGGTAGGGACTGAACTTATCCTCCTACCTAAGCAAAATGAAACAATGATTTTCAAGATGCAGGGCATCAGGTAAAAAAAAGGTCAGTGATCTCTGAGAAATGGGAAATAAACTAGGTGACAACTGCCCTAGTTTATTGCTTTGAGATTTCCTAGGCCTCTGTGCAGGGAGAGAAAACACAGACAGCGCCCCTCCTCTGCTCGCTCTCCCTCCCTCTCTCTCTCTCTCTCAAAAATAAATAAACATTGGGGCACCTGGGTGGCTCAGTTGGTTAAGCGCCGACTTCGGCTCAGGTCATGATCTCGCGGTTTGTAGGTTCAAGCCCCACATTGGGCTCTGTGCTGACAGCCAGCTCAGAGCCTGGAGCCTGTTTCGGATTCTGTGTCTCCCTCTCTCTCTGACCCTCCTCCCCTGCTCACACTGTCTCTCTCTCTCTCAGAAATAAATTAAAGCACTTTAAAAAATTTAAAATAAACAAATTAATTAATTAATAATAAATAAACATTAAAAGAAAAGTCTTTTAAAAAAAGATATTAAAAAAAAAAAGAATATTTATAGGAATACAGAAATACCCAATACCCCGTAAGGTAAAATTTCCATTTGACATCCAATCAAATTAGGCAGAAGGAAAATGATACCAGATGAAAATATAGCTCTACACAGAGGTATGAGGAGCACCAGAAAGGATAAATACATGGATAAACATATAAAGCTTTTTAGTTGATTAATTAATTTTAAAAGATTGTATTAAGTAATCTCTACACCCAATGTGGGGCCAAACCCACAACCCTGAGATCAAGAGCCGTACATTCCACCAAATGAGCAGCCAGGAACCCCACTTTTTAATTATTTAAATCTCTTTACACAAACAAACAAAATAATGTAGTGTGGGGTCTATAACATATGTAAAAGTAAAACATGACAGCAGTAGCACATAAGCCTGGGAGAAGTGAGAGTATACCACTGTATGGTTCAGGTACTATATGTAAGATGACAGTATCACTTGAAAGTAGAATATAATAAGTCATAGGTGTATATCATAAACTCTAAAGTAAATATTAAAAATAACAAAGAATTACAGCTAATAAGCCAACAAAGGAGACAAATGGAATCAAGAGAAAAAATGGGAGCAAAGAACAGATGAAATAAATTTTTAAAAAGAGCAAGATGACATTTATATATAGCCATATCAATAATCACATAAAATGTAACTTTTTAAATGCCTCAATTAAAAGGCAGAAGTTGGGGTGCCTGGGTGGCTCAGTCAGCTGAACGTCTGACTCTTGATTTCAGCTCAGGTCATGATCCCAGGGTTTTGGGATTGAGCCCCATGTTGGGCTCCATGCTCAGTGGGAATTAGATTCTCTTTCTTTCCCTCTGTCCTTTCCTCCATTCTCTCTCTTTCTCTCAAATAAACAATGGAGGGGGGCACCTGGGTGGCTCAATCGGCTGAGCATCTGACGTCGGCTCAGGTCATGATCTCACAGTTTATGAGTTTGAGCCCCACATCAGGCTCCCTGCTGTCAGCGCAGAGCCCACTTCCAATCTTCTTCCCCTCCCTCTCTGCCTGTCCCTCACTCACACTCAAAAATAAATAAACATTTAAAATAAATAAATAAAATAAACAATAGCGCACCAGGGTGGCTCAGTAAGTTAAGTACTGCCTTCCTCAGTCATGATCTCACAGTTCATGGGGTTCGAGCCCCACGTTGGGCTATTTGCTGTCAGCACAGAGCCTGCTTCAGATCCTATGTCCCACTGTCTCTATGCCCCTCCCCTGCTTGTGCGTGCACACTGTGCGTGCACACTCTCTCTCAAAAATAAACATTTAAAAAATAAATAAATAAAAAAGTTTAATGTAAAAAAACAAATAAATAAAAGGCAGATGTTATTGATTAAAAATCCAACTATATGCTGACTACAAAAAATGTATTTCAAACACCAATAGGTTAAAAGTAAAAGGATAGATCCTCAAAAAATTAAAAATAGAATTACCCTACGACCCAGCAGTTATACTAGGTATTTATCCAAAGGATACAGGTGTGCTCTTTTAAAGGGGCACATGCACCCCAATGTTTTTTTAATTTTTAACTTTTTTTTTATTATTGAGAGACAGAGACAGCACATGAGCAGGGGAGGGACGGAAAGAGAAGAAGACACAGGATATGAAGCAGGCTCCAGGCTCTGAGCTGTCAGCACAGAGCCCGACGTGGGGCTCGAACTCAAAAACCGCGAGATCATGACCTGAGCCGAAGTTGGACACTTAACCGACTGAGCCACTCAGGCACCCCTGCACCCCAATGTTTATAGCAGCCCTATTGACAATAGTCAAAGTATGGAAAGAGCTCAAATAGCCATCGACAGATGAATGGATAAAGAAGATGTGGTATACATATACAATGGAGTATTACTTGGCAATTGAAAAGAATGAAATCTTGCCATTTGCAACAATGTGGATGGAACTAGAGTGCAGTATGCTAATCGAAATTAGTCAGGGAAACACAAATTTCATATGACTTCACTCATATGTGGAATTTAAGATACAAAACAGATGAACATAAGGGAAGGGAAGCAAAAATAACATAAAAACAGGGAGGAGGATAAATCAAAGAGACTCTAAAATATAGAGAACAAACTGAGGGTTGCTGGAGGGCTTGTGGGTGGGGGGATGGGCTAAATGGGCAAGGGGAATTGAGGAAGACACTTGTTGAGATGAGCCCTGGATGTTACATGTAAGGGATGAATCACTGGATTCTTCCTGAAATCATTATTGCACTATATGCGAAATAACTTGGACGTAAGTTAAAAAAAAAAAAAAGTAAAAGGATGGAAAAAGATATATACCAAGGTTACCCTACTCAAAAGAAAGCTGGAATGGATATATTAATTAATATACCAAAATAGATTTCAGAGCAAAGAATATTACCAGGAACAAAGAAGGTCATCTCATAATCATAAAGAGTTCAATTATCAGGAGGATATAACAATTAGAAACATTTATAGACCTAATAATAGAATTTTAAAATACATGAAGCAAAAATGGATAAAATTACAAGGAGAAATAAATCCACCATTAGTCAGATTTCAATACCCTTCTTTGACAACTGATAGACAGGAAATCAGTGAGGATACAGAAGTTTTGAACAGCTCAAAAAAAAATCAGTAATAAACTTGACCTAACTGACATCTGTAGAAAATTTCACCACCAACAGCAGAATACTCATTCTGTTCATGTGTACACGGAACATTTAGCAATATGAAGCTCATTCTAGGCCATAATACAAAGTTCAATAGATTTAAAAGGAATTAAAAGCTCAATAAATTTAGAAGTTAAATCAGAAAATCAAGTCATACAAAGTATGTTTTCTAACCACAATAAAATTAAATTAGAAATCACAAACAGAAGATCTCAGGAAAATTCCCCAAATATTTGAAAACTAACATATTGCTAAATAACTCAAAGGTCAAAAAGGAATGAGAAATTAGAAAGTATTTTGAGGTGCCTGGGTGGCTCAGTTGGTTAAGCTTCCGACTCTTGATTTTGGCTCAGTTTATGATCTCATGGTTCATGGGCTTGAGCCTCATGTTGGGCTCGAGCCTCATGTTGGGGTCTGTGCTTATAGCATAGAACCTGCTTGGGATTCTCTCTCTCTCCCTCTCTCTCTGTCCCTCCCTGGCTTGTGTGCACACACACTCTCTCTCAAAATAAATAAATAAATAAATATTTTTTAAAAAGTATTTTGAAACAAATGAAAATGAAAAGATAATATATCAAGATTTGTGGGATGCCACTTAAAGCAATACTTAGGGGAAAATTTTACAGCACTAAATGCTTATATTAGAAAAGAAGAAAGACCTCAAATCAGTGACCTCAGCTTCCACCTTAGAGAAACCAGAAAAAGAATAAAGCCTAAATTTTGCAGAAGAAAGGAAATGAGAATCAAAATGAAAATCAATATGGGGCGCCTGGGTGGCTTAGTCAGTTAAGCGTCCGACTTTCGCTTAGGTCATGATCTCGCGGTTCGTGGGTTCGAGCCCCGCGTCGGGCTCTGTGCTGACTGCCAGCTCAGAGCCTGGAGCCTGTTTCAGTCTGTGACTCCCTCTCTCTCTGACCCTCCCCTGCTCACGCTGTCTCTCTCTCTCTCTCTCCTAGAAATAAATAAAAACATTAAAAAAAAAAAAATTAAAAAAAAAAAACAACCAAAATGAAAATCAATAAAATAGAAAACAGATATATGTTAACTAGACTTATGGTGATCATTTTGCGATATATACATATATCAAATCAAATATGTTGTATACTTGAAACTAATATGTCAATTATATCAATAAAGGATAACAAAATAAAAAATAAAACAAAACAGCAACAATGAAATAAAAATAGATATCAATTAAATAAAAATCCTGTTCTTGGGGTGCCTGGCTGACTTAGTTTGTTAAGCATCTGACTTTAGCTCAGGTCATCATCTTACAGCTTGAGAGTTCTAGCCCCACACTGGGCTCTGTGCTGATGGCTTAGAGCCTGGAGCCTGCTTCAGATTCTGTGACCCCCTCTCTATCTGCCCCTCCCCCACTTGTGCTCGCTCGCTCTCTCTCAAAAATAAATAAACATTAAAAAAAAATCTGGTTCTTTGATCAATAAAATTGAACTTCTAGCTAGAATGATCAGGAAAAAAAATGCTAATATCAGGAATGATGTGACATCACTACTGATTTCACAGATGCTGAAAGGGGGTATGATGTACAACGTCATGCTAATAAATTTGAAAACTCAGATTGATGAATTCCTTGAACAACCCAAATCCAAGCTCCTTCTACTATATCAGGAATTATACTTTGCTTGTAACACTTTGCTACCAGGAACAAAAAATGACAGCCCCAAAGTTGAAGGAGTTCACAAACCAGCAAAGAGATGGACAATGTGATATAATGACTGAGGTAAGCATAGGGCACTATGGGAGCCCAGAGAAGAGGAACCTAACCTCTGCAGTTATCACACACTTTAAAGGATGATAAGATAGGGGGCACCTGGCTGGCTCAGTCAGCAGAGCATCTGACTCTTGATCCCAGGGTCATGAGTTCAAGCCCCATGTTGGGTGTGGAGCCTACCTAAAAAAATAGATTTAAAAAAAGGATGATAAAAGATAGACAAGAGAAATATATCCCAGGCAGGAGGAACAAAAAGGCATGAGGAAGGTAGCAAGAAAAGATAAAAGCTCAAGAGAGAAATTCAAGAACAAACTTGTATGTCTTGTTAAGGAGCTGTTAGACTTTATCCCAGGATTAGAGGGAAGCCATTGAAAGATTCTAAGCAGGACAGGGGTGTGATAAGATTTGCATTTCAGAAAGATCCCTCTGGCTGCTGTGAGGAGAAAGGACTGGTAACCACTGCAAAAATCCACAGAGTTTTAATTTTAAGGGCCTGAACTAAGGCCACAGTGGAGGGACTGACCAGGAGAAGATAAACTTGAGGGGCACCTGGGTGGCTCAGTTGGTTAAGCTCTGACTTTGGCTCAGGTCATGATCACAGGGTTTGTGGGTTGGAGCCCTGCATTGGGCTCTGTGCTGATGGCTAGCTCAGAGCCTGGAGCCTGCTTTGATTCTGTGTGTGTGTCTCTCTCTCTCTGACCCCTCCCCTGTTCACGCGTCTCAAAACAAACAAACTTGAGAGGTATCAAGAGGGAAGACCTTGGTCTGTATCCTCTGTTTGAATGTATAGGGGAAGGAAATGAGGAAAAGCACAGTTAAGAACAACCCCCACGTTCTGGCTGGGGCAACGAGGTGGTGGAGATGCCATTTCTCAGAGAGACTAGTGACTGACTCAGGGGAGAAAAGAGGAGACAGGAAAGGTGCCCTGAGAAGGCACTGTTAAAATTACATATGAGGGTGCCGGGAGGCTCAGTTGGTTAAGTGTCCAACTCTTGATTTCAGCTCAGGTCATTATCTCACGGTTTGTGGGTTTGAGCCCTACGTCAGGCTCCATGTTGGCAGTGCAGGGCCTGCTTGGGATTCTTTCTCTCCCTCTCTCTGTCCCTCCCCTGCTCACTCTCTCCCACTCTCAAAAATAAATAAACTTAAAGGAATGTCAAAAGCTTTAAAAAATAACTAAAATAATGTACGACTTACATGACTATGTAATCAAAACAAACAAAAAAGTAACTTAAATAAAACAGCCAATTTCTGCCCTATCCCCAGACATGAAAAGACACTTATATTTATTTTTTTATTAAGACAAAAAAATGTTTTTAAATTTATGTTTATTTTTGAGAGAGAGAGAGAGCACACAAGCAGGGGAGGGGCAGAGGTGGAGACACAGAATCTGAAGCAGGCTCCAGGCTCTGAGCTGTCAGCACAGAGACCGATGCGGGGCTCGAACCCACAAACCGTGAGATCATGACCTGAGCCGAAGTCAGATGCTTAACCAACCCAGCCACCCAGGCGCCCTAAGACAGTTATATTTAAAACAGCAAACATGTATTAAGAACAACCTAACGATGCCTGGCACTGGAGCTGTGGTCTGGTCCCACGAGTGGAGTAAAGGCACTGCCGCACTCCGTCTCGCACCCATCAGGTCCCAGGCTGTATGCTCTTAGCCTGCCTCACTTGAGTGATCAGGTTCTTGGCTGGGACAGAGGGAAAAGCAGAGCCTGCCCTTGGTTTCCGTTCCCAGGCTAGGATGAAATGTTTCTTTTCCAAATGGCTTTTCTTCCCCTGCTTCCAGCTGAATTCATGCCAACAAAAGCCCCCTCTGCCTGAACAAGCAGGAAAGCACCCTGGCAACTGAGATGACAACAGCGGTCTGGGGGCTGATGCCGATCGTGGGGAAGTGGGGAGGGGGAAATGCCAACAGAAAAACACTAGGAAGTATTTTTCCAAAGCAAGAGGGAAAACCGTACTAGTGTTTTCTCTTTTTAGAATCGGAGAGACATGATGAAGTGGATAGAGACAAATCACCCTCCCTGCCCAAATGGCAGCTTCCAAAGAATGGAGGGCACGAGGAACTACAGTAAGCTGATGCTTTTCTGGGAAAGATGGTTTTGCCTGGGTCCACAAAAAATAGGGGCACAGAACCTTGGTGTCCTGGAACCCTAACGCATAGCTCTATTTTCACACTGTAAGAATGTGAACTCTGGGAGGAGGGGACTTGTCTCTCCATCTCAGTCCGTATTCTCAGCACATAGTAGGTGTTCTGTGAGGGATGGATGGCTGGACAAACACCCTTCTAGAAAATAAATCCAACCTTGTTTGCACAGAGGGGGAAACTGAGACTCAGGGAGGCTCAAGAAGAGTGTGTGTTCAGTGAAACCCTGGTGGAAGGTGGGCCTATGACCAGAACACAGGTCTCTAGTTCTTCCCCACAAGCCCCCACAAACTCTGCTGGCTCTGAGACAGAATGAACGAGCAGGAGCAATGAGCTCTACTAGGGAGGAGGAGAAAAGTGCAGGGGCAATTGTTTCCTGAGGCCCAACTTCCTCAAACCCCAAGCCTCTACAAACAAACCTGCCTTGTTGGCCATGTAGGGGAATAGGCTTATGATCCAAGCTTAGTCACAGAACAAGCCCCCTCCCCCCACTGCTGTGATTAGTCAAGTACATAACCCAAGCAGCCAATCAGATTCCTCCTCTGGAATTTGCTAGGAGATTTCAGAGGAGAGAAATGAGAGTGGAGGGAGGTAGTGACACTTTCCCTGCCAGGATCCAAAGCTGTAAGCCAGAGCAGCTGGCAGCCCTGGCCCAGGCTCATAAGGAAGTCAGTAAGAATGAGTCAACATGCCGTAAGAGAGACCAGCTCCGCCCTGCCCTTTCCCACAGTCATGTGTCAATAAGTCCTCCTTCCGCAAAGTAAGTCGGTATGAGTTGGCATTTTATCACCCCCAAATAAAACCAAACTGGCAATACCAGAAAAACAGCAGAGAAGCTGGACTCTCAACCGGGGGTCCGGGATCCCCACCACAACCTGCAAAATTTCACATGCATTGTATGTGTGGTTCTGGGAGGAAACAGCACTTACTGGGTTTTGAAAAAGGCCCATGATCTCCCAAAGAATAAAAAACGAAGGAGCTTGAGAAAAGGGAGACAAACATTCCCAAAGCCAGGGTCTCCAGATGAGGATCCATTAGGAGTTCTTGAATGGCCCACCAAATTTGGAGGTCTACGCTTCCTTCCTATTTCCATCTCCTAGCTCTGGCACCCCCAACTTCCTTCATGACTGCTTTTACCCCTGCAGTAACCTCTGTACAAATATTCCTGCCTCCAAGAAAATAACAGAACTGATATTTTCTTCTTGCTATTCTCTACTTTCTGCAACATTTGTGCTGGGTTGTTTACCCCAGAATCAGAGAAGAACCTCCCTCTTCCTTTTTCTTCCCAGTCATAGATCTTGGCTCACGGTGGAGAGACACATACAGCAGAGGTTCTGAGGATCTCAGGGCAAAAAAAGAGAGGAGCAAAAGGGCATCTCTAGGGGCGCCTGGGTGGCTCAGTTGGTTAAGCATCCGACTTCGGCTCAGGTCATGATCTCAAGGTCCATGGGTTCGAGCCCCGCATCGGGCTCTGTGCTGACAGCTAGCTCAGAGCCTGGAGCCTGTTTCAGATTCTGTGTCTCCCTCTCTCTCTGACCCTCCCCTGCTTACACTGTCTCTCTCTCTCAGAAATAAATAAGAAACATTAGAAAAAAAATTTTTTTAAAAAGAAAAAAAAAAAGGACATCTCTAGAGGACAGGGTCATTTCTCCTTCTACATGTACCCTGCTTGTCCACCTGGGTCAGGGGGATTAGGTTGGAGTTTAGCTAAAGTCCTGTTTACACACACATATGCACTCTCACACCTCTGGGGGAACTTACCTCTTATTTCTACATTCACCCTCCCTGACTGAGGAGCTAGGTGATTAACAATTCTACCTCTTCTCCCTTAGCTATTTACCACCCCTCCCAATTCTGGCAGACACAGATCAAGGCTGAAACATGGAAAAGAGCTTCAGCTTCTCCCTCCATAAAGGCTTGAAAAGCCTCTGCCCACAAATATTCAGCCTAAGCCCTAAACCTTCAGCACAACAAGAGAAGGCCCCTTCCTACAACTGGAGCAATCAGGGCCCAAGAGCAAGAGGACTGTGTCCAGGGGAGAACTCTGTGTTGAGTGTGTGTTCTTGGGGGCAGAGGGATTATATTGCATACTTGCTCACACGGTTGTGAGTTGAGCTCTATGAACTGGGGGAAGGCAGTGAGAGGAGAGAGTGTATAAGGATACGGGTAGGAGCTACCACCTGTCACCAATGGTCTTTCTTCTCTTTTTCTCTTCTTCTTCTTCTTCTTCTTTTTTTTTTTTTTCAATCAGTGGTCTTTCCAAACACAGACTTTAACATTCCACTCCCCTGCCTAGAAAACCCTGTACTGGCTTTCACTCTTTGCAGCCTCCTCAGGCTTCCAGCTCTCCTCAAATGCCCATCTCACTCTTCATCTGGCTTGTTCCCATTGGTCTTGCAGGGCTGTCCGGGCAGCAGCTTCTTAATCACCCCCCTCTCCCCAGGCCAAGTGAGGACACTTCTCCTGGATCCTGAATCTCTCCTTGCTGAAGACTACCTCAAAGTACCAAACTGTACTGTAACTGACATCCCCTTAGTGCAGTGAAGCTTCTGGGAACAGTCCCTGGCATAGATAAGCTCTTCAAGCCCATGTGTCATTTGAATGAATGAGGACGAACCAATGCCTATGGTCTGGTCAGTCACTTAAAAACTGACCAAGGACCTGCCATCATTCTACACCTAAAAGTATATTTGAACAAGTCTGGCTACTAAAAAAGTTTTTAAACTATCTCAATGGACTAGACACCCCAACAACAGCCTGAGATCCTTATAAGGTTGGGAGAGAGCTTTAATGAGACTTTTATCCTTGCCAGTCCCTCACTATTTATGAAATCACAAGACACCCACTGGCCTACCCCCCAGGGTCAAGGAGAAAACAAATAATGAATCTGTTCTTGGCTCCTACCTCCAGGGAATATAGTTCTCTGTTTCTGTTCTTTGCAAAGCTTCTGAGCAGACATGCTAATAATGGCTAGGAAGATCCCCTTCCTAATCTACTCCTCCTTTTTTTTTCTTTAAATTTTTAAATGTTTTATTTATTTTTGAGAGAGAGACATAGTGCAAACAGGGGAGGGGCAAAGAAAGAGGGAGACACACAGGCTTTGAGCTGTCAGCACAGAGCTCGACACAGGGTTCAAAACTCGTGAACCACAAGATCATGACCTGAGTCGAAGTCGGATACTTAACTGACTGAGCCACCCAGGCACCCCTACTCCTCCTTTAATACCTTTTATTATTTTGTGACTCAGGTCAAATCTCATTGTAATTAATTTCCTGGGGTTAGCCAAATTCCTATGCTGAAATGAAATTCATTTTTGTCAACAACTGCTATAAACAACTAGGCCACAGTCAGGTAATCCTGAGGTACCATGAGGTGGGAGTCAGGCAGATTTGGGTCCATATCCTGGCTCTGTCATCTATAATCTGGGTAATCTTGGATGAGCCTTGAGCTTTAATTTCCTCATTTATAAAATGGTGATAAAACAATAAAATAATCCTGGTATTAACTATAATCCCTATCACCTAAAAAAGGTTCGGCAAACATTAACTGAATCAGAGTCCATATGAAAAAAAAATCCCATTTCGGGAAGTACAGTGACAGTCATTCCCAAAAGGTTTCCCCAAGACTTTTAATTGGGAAAACATGGGCAAGTCACTTAACCTTTCTAAGACTCAGTGTCCATATGTATAAACTAAGGATAATAACGTCTGTATCTCACTGGACCACTACAAGGAAAACAAGGCAGCACATGCAAGGCACTTCTGTAGTACAATATCTCATAGTAGATGCTTAATAAATCTCCATCCCCTTCTCCTTCAATAGAATAGCAAAAGAATGGAAACAGAGGCTCAGTAAGTAATTTCCCCAAAATTACATTCATTAAGTAACAGAGCCTAAATACAAATCCAGTTTGTCTGACTTCAGAGCCCTTATTATGATTATTACTCCTATTCTACAGATGAGGCCAAATAGTTAATCTTGATGGCAGACATCAAGTAATATATACATTACAGATATAAATACAGATTTTTACACACACACATCCCAGATCATGAATTTGCTATCTCGTCTTCCCATTGAACACTGTAGTTTATAACCATATATATGTGAAAATAATAAAACTAGAGAACTAACTCCAAACTGCATAGAATTATCAGAAACCAAAATACAGGGAAGATAATTTCTATTCCCTTGAATAATACACAACAGTGACAGATTGTAACTGGATTATTTAGAAAAGAATGTAAAGAAAGGAATGTTAGAAAGCAGGCTTCCTACCAAGGAAAGCAATACCTCAGGGGTCCCCCAGTGGTCAAACGGAAAACAAAGAGAGAACGAGGACAAATGCCAAAGATTGTCCAGCAACTCACGGTACTTAATCCTGGCCACAGCAGCCCCCGCAGCCCCTTGCTATGGCGATCCCAGGGCACCCCTCAGATGACTGACAGCCTCAGAGTCTCCCCCAGAGGAGATACTCTCACCTCTCCCTCTCGCAGCATTCTGGTTCTCCTGTTTCCACCGTTGGGGGGACCATCCAGGGCTCCTGTCCATTCACCCCCCCTCCACCTCGCCACTACCCTCTCGCAGCCATGCTTCCTTCGAAATCCTGCCGAGCACTCCTCCAGAACATCTCTGTACTCACTAGACACGAGACCTAGTTCTGGCTCCAGCCCTGACCAAATCAAAGTCTTAGTTTCCTCATCTGTAAAATGGAGATGGGGAATGGACCCAAATGATCTAAGCCTCTTATGATTCCAAGACACAGTAATTCATCAGAACTGGAACAAGGTTCAGCCAAGCTAAGTCATGTGCCCTTCTTTCTTTCCTATTTACACATGTACTGAGGTAAAGCACTGCCTTGTTCAGAAGTCCCAGGCTGTTATCTTATTAATCCTATCTTAGGTACTGGTCTTTACTACCTTGGGAGAACTTTCTCTAAAGAAAGGAATCACCTTGCATCTGCTTAGACATGGCCTTCTTCCCTCCTACCAACCACAGAGCCATATGCCTTTTTTAGCATTTAAAACAAAATAAAACAAGAACTTGTTTCTCATACATGAAAACAGATCAGAAAAGTCATTCTTGAGTCTCTTTTCACTTAAGACACAGAAAATTCTATGTATTAAACTATTTGACCAACGTAGGTAGAGAAATTCAGACCAAAATTAACTCACAAAAGACTTATGGTTTGGGGCATCTGGGTAACTCAGTCGGTTAAGTGTCTGACTCTTTTTTTTTTTTTTAATGTTTGTTTATTTTTGAGACAGTGAGAGACAGAGCATGAGCGGGGGAGGAGCAGAAAGAGAGGGAGACAATGAAGCAGGCTCCAGGCTCTAAGCTGTCATCACAGAGCCCGATGTGGGGCTCAGACTCATCAACTGTGAGATCATGACCTGAGTGGAAGTCAGATGTTCAACCGACTGAGCCACCCAGGCACCCCAAGCATCCAGACTATTAATTTAGTTTAGGCTCAGGTCATGATCTCATGGTCATGGGATCAAGCCCTACGTCAGGGCAGACAAAGAAGGTGAGGAGTGCCTTGTTTTTGTTCTCTTCCTTATTATTGTCCAAGTTGTCTCCAGCAGAGGCAACAGGGCTGAGAAAACACCCAGAGAGGCAGATTTTCAGCTGGGCCTATACCTCTCCAAAGTACCCAATATGGTCTGAAAATGCAAAGAACTGGCTGAGAAGGGACTGAAAATCTAAAATCTGGCTCCTTTCCTATATTTATGAACAGTGAGAGGACTGGAGAAAATTCTGTGGCTATATAAATACATACACTCTCCTCTCCCAGCCAGATGCAGCCTCTTTCCTTCAAGCCGCTTCTCACTTTCTCCATTGGATCCTCGTCATAATTCCTGATGGGTTGTGAGCCTACGACAGGCCAACAATTATTCATTTCTGAACCCCCAGCAATACCTAGCACAGCACCCTGCACTACTAGGTGTTTGGGAACCATACTGAATGAGTAACAGAAGGATAATATAATGCCTCTGAGATTCTTAAGGGGGCTAGAGTAAACAAATGCTGTTCTCTCAAGTCCTTAAACTGCTATAAAAATCTTCAAGACTGCTGAAGTGTCAGAAATGTTCTAGGTCTTGATCTGGATGGCAACTGATTACATGGGTATATACATCTGCAGAAAAACATTGAGCTATACACTTAAGACTTGTCTGCTTTACTGTAAACAAAATACACATTAATAAAAAAAGAAAAAAAATCAAGCACCAAAAATTGCCATTTGTATGCCAGCTTTTTCATAGGTCTCTTTATAAACTTCCTAATCCTCCCCAGAGGATTTTAACCTCCTGTAAAAGGGGTTAAAAGTAGGGATATTCTGATCCCTTGGATAGGTTCTTGGAAGGCAGGGAAAGACAGCCTGGTTACACAAAGTCAGGAAGGTAGCAATAACAAGACCCTGAGGTTTATGAGCCTCCACCGGGGCTGTGCCATCCTGCCAAACTGCCAACAGCCAGTTATAACTCAAAAGAAAACCACTCCCTAAAATAGCAACTGTTTGCTCCATCTCTCCCGTCAGCTGGCCTTCTGCATGGCAACTTTAATTCTATTTTCAAAGCCATTCTGGCAAAAGACCACCCCAGAGTCTGTTGAGAAGAAGTGAAGCAGCAGAACTCATCAGAATAAGATAAGAGTCAGGGATTCTAGTCTCAGGTTTGTCTTCAGGAGCTGTGTCACTTTTTATCTTATTTTTTTTTAACGTTTATTTATTTGGGAGGGGAGGTAGTGGGCAGAGAGAGAATCTCAAGCAGGCTTTGCACTGCTAGCACAGAGCCCAATGTGGGGCTCAAACTCACGAACAGTGAGATCATGACCTAAGCCGATACCAAGAGTCGGTCACTTAACCAACTGAGCCACCAGGTACCCTGAACTGTGTCACTTTTAACAGCCCACCTAACCTCTCTGAGCCTGGGATCTCCCTCTATATGGGCAAGATGAACTCTAAAGTTGTGTGATTTTTCCAGAGCTGCTTAGGATACATGAAGGTACTATGAAAGTTAGTAAAAGGGAGACCATGGTCTTTAATGGGCACTAGTAGGGCCTTGAGGTTTTAAAGAACCCGGTGGGTAAATGGCTTCCTTATTTTTAAGAGGCTTAGCTGTTCAAGGTGGTGCTAGGATTTACACCAAGCTCAGGTCTTTGCAGAGAAGCCCATTATTCTTCCCAAGATATACAGCATCATCTTCCATCACCATCCTCAAAAGCAGATTTAAATAAAATGACTCCAGTAAGGCCAGTCCTGAGCAGCTGGTTCTTTTCTCCACTCCCTTCACAAAGGAAACAACTCCTGTGTATCCTGTGGCCCAATCCTGTGGGTTGGTGAGGAGGTCAAGTCCTACTACAAGGAAGCATCCTCAGTATGTTTAACTGGTCACTCCTGGGTTTTTGTCCAGCAGGGCTTAAGCCTACTCAGCCCCAGAAGAAATGTGTGCCTCTGATTTGCCAAAAGACAAGCAGTCAAGTCAGAGGCAGACTACTGATCCAAAGGAGGCTCAGACACTAGGAGAGATGCCCTCCGGCAACTGTGCTTTTCACCTGGACAGAGGCTCATGGGAACAGCTAAAAATGATTATTCAGCTCTGGCACCCGAACCAGGGAATCACAAAAACAAAAAAACAAAAAAACCCACCCATCACATTCTATAAAACAGTTTGTGGCTGCCCTCAACATTTATAATGAACAGGGCTGTACCCAAGCTGCTAACGGACAAAATGAACACTAAGTTGCTCCATCTTTTTATGCAGCAAAATTGCTTAGAGCAACACCTGGTTCTCTGGAGAGTTACTGTAATACAGCACTTGTTGACTCAGACAATGTTAGAGCAGGAAGAATCTCAGCATTCATTTAATCCATCTTCTCGTCTTATTGTTCTCAACAATAGCTGATTTCTCAACAAATTGTTGCTTCTCAACAAAGGTGCAGAGTAGAGAAGGCACTTGCTCAAAGATACTAGTTGACAGAATCAGAACTAGAACTGGGGTGTCTCTAAGTCCCAGGGCTCTGCTTGACCATCCTGGGTGATGGAAGGAGCACCTAGAAAATGGGGGGAAAAACAGGAGACTGGGAGCTCAGGAAAGAGGAGAGAATAAAAGAGTGAGTTCTCAGAATTTTGTGACTAGGATAGTAGACAGAGACCAGGATGAACTTGAAATGTATGGATCTCAGAAACAGAGGTCCTTGTCATCAGCCAAGGGAAGAAACTCTCCCTCCCTCTCTCAGGGATCAAAGATAAACATGTAAGGAAAATTAAATAATCTCAAAGATCACAATTAATTGAGTAAGCCAGTTAAGGAGTCCAGAGCGAAATGCACATGAGGTAGTCAAGGACATGATTGATAAATGAGGCTGGGCCAAACTAGTTTAAGTAGGGAAGATCTGCCTGTCTACCTTCAGCATATAACCTGAGATACTCTCAAGTGGAGAAAAGTTACTGTTCTGTCTCTACCCAGCTGCCCAGGGTGTTTCAGCCTTCAGATAAAGCAGAAGGGGAACCCGGAAAAAGTTAACCAGAAAAAGAGTAGTGACCCATGAGTCCCCCCTGATAAGGGAACAACTCTCTACCCAACCTCAATCTCTCAGGTAATAATGGGTAGAAAGCCTACCAACGGGTAACTTCAGTAGGGTGCTGCAGGACGATGGCTGCTGGTCCCCACAAACAGCTCAAGAGACAGAGTGTCTATTCGGTATGTGCCTCACTAAATTGAACCTAACAGATTCCTCAGTTTATTATCCAGGGCCTCCTCAGGGAGGCTGCAGCCTATCTTTCCAACTGTCACTCTGTGTGAGCCACCACTACCCCCCCAACCTTCCCCTATCATCTCCCCTCCCCTCCCACATACACAGAGTACCTTGGTTCCCACAATTCCTTCAGCCTGAAATGGCCCCACCCCCCTTCCACTGTCCCAAATCTTCATCTGTGTCCTACTGTCCCTTCACATGGAAGCTTTCACAGTGGGCACTTAAAATGTTGGCCGAATCGGACAGAACTGAATCTAACAACTTTTTTCCTTATCCCACCATCATCTGACAGAAACAAACAGCCCCATCTTGGGATGCCAACCAGAGTTTCAGGTCCTAATCCTGAGAGGAGCCGGCTGTCTTTCAGGGACCATTTGTGTGGCCTCACCTCTCTGCCTCTCACCTCTGAAATAAGAGTAATATTTCTTGTCAGAGAAGCTGAGTGCTTCAAGATGAGAGGCTTTGGAAACACATATTCTCAAGTTCAAGGCCATTATTTTAAATTCCCCTCAGACCAATGCATCATTTACCAACTGATGCTAAGAACTTAAAGCTTGTTTCCAGCCAAATGCCTCTTCTTTTACCACAAATGCCCTAGTGTATAGCTGTTGAGAGAGCTACACTGAGGACTCTGGGTAGCCTACTGGCTTTGTATTTCCACAGACTGTGGAGATTTTTCTCTTGAGTTTAAAAATAGTTCATGGTTTCAAGAAAAGCCCCGAGTTTCAGGCCTGCTATTCTCTCAAATCTCATGGTATAATACATTAACTGGTTCCCAGCCTATGGGTTGTGAGCTCACAGGGTTCATATTACCACTATACTAACTACACTGCCCTGTGAAATGTGTCTACCCAGCACTGCCTATGCCTGTGCTTCACACAATAATAAAAGCAACTGCCACCTGACGACCTACTGCCATTCACGTGACAATCCTAGGATAGAAACACAGATAGTGGGTATTTAATAAATACTGGTTGAAGGCAATTATTTATCTTCTCAATTAATGAATACTAAAGTACAACTACACATTATCACCATGACCATTCTTGATTTTTTTTCTGGAATTAGAAAAGCATCCTCCAACCTGAAGACTGAAAACCTCTGGGTTGGTGAAAGAGTCCTGAGTAGGGAGGAATTCTGATCTAGGTCTCAATCCAAGCCAGACTCCCAGAAAGCAGAGCCAGAAGGTCGTAACCTATCTCTAGACCTTGGTGTCCTCAACAAGTAGGATTAAAAGTACCCTTACTGGGTCCTCTTAGCTCTGCTCTTTAAAACCTCTCATCCTTAGGCAATCTCTGGAGCAGTGGTTCTCAAACCTAGGAGCTTCTGTCCCCCAGGGGATATTTAGCAATGTTTGAAGATGGGTTTCTTGGTTTTTTTTTGGTTTTTTTGGTCACAACTAGAGGAGGAATGCTATGGACATCTAGCAAGCAGAAGTCAAAGATGCTGCTAAACATCCTGCAGTGCACAGGACAGCACCCTCCTCCCACAAATTCTCTGGTCCAAAATGTCAATAGTTCCAAGGCTGAAAAACCCACTGCTCTAGAAACCACTGAGAAACTGAGCTTGTTGTGGTCAAAGAAATGGAAACCAGGCTGGGAAATGCACAATACTAATGCTGTAACAGACCGTGAATGAACGCAGTGAGCAAAGGTTCTCAAGCCATTCCAGACACATATAAACAGTCTCCTCTTGGTTTTCTCTCTGGCACCAGTCTCACTGTGGATAACATAAGCCAGTCATTCTGAGGAACCCCAACCTTGTCCTCTTCCTCCTCCTCAACCTGACCCACACCCATTATTGACACATTGCCTTGCTAAAACTGGCAAGAGAATTCAAAATTAAGCATTAATAGCAGGGTACCAGGGGGCGCCTGGGTGGCTCAGTCAGTTAAGCATCCGACTTCGGCTCAGGTCATAATCTCACGGTCCTTGAGTTACAGCCCTGCGCTGGGCTCTTGTGCTGACAGCTCAGAGCCTGAAGTATACTTTAGATTCTGTGTCTCCCTCCCTCTCTCTCTCTCTGTCCCTCCCCTACTCGTGCTCTTTTTCTCAAAAATAAATAAACATTAAAAAAAAATAGCAGGGAGCTACAACAGTACATGGTATAGTAGGAAAACACTAGACTGGAGTTCTAGCCTTGACTCAGTTCCTACAGAAATCACTTAATGCTTTGAGTCCTAGTTTCCTCCTCTGCAAAATGGAGGTAAAATCGCAACCTGCCCCACCTATCTTACAAAGCTTCTCTTTCAAAAAACCCTATATATAAACCCTATAAAATTGTGAAGTATTTCCCTGCAGAATAACTTACACTATGTAAAGAACAGCATAAAAATGTATTTCCAAAGATAGGATTTTGTCTATTGATAAGTTATGAGCACTGAAGGCTATGGAGTCCTGGCCCTATCGGACACCCAAAATACCAAAACCCACTGTGATGCAGCCCACATCAGGATCCCCCAAGACTTCTGGATTGGACCAGTGACTCACATAGCTGAATGTCAGCTTTCTCATCTCTAGTGGGGGTGTAGGTGTAATACCACTTAATCCACGGGTTGTTGAAAAAAAAAATCAAACACGATCAAGTCTGTAAAGTGTATGGCATTTCCCAAAGACAGGGGAATGTTTTCATTTTCTGAAGATATTTCTATTTCTCCTGAAAATAATTTTTTTTTTACTTTGAAATACGGGTTTTTTAGAATGAGAAAAATAAGGTGTTTCCATACTGCTCTGTCCTCTACACCTCGAAAATTACCTCTAAAATCTAAACGTGTGGGGGCACCTGGGTGGCTCAGGCTCAGCCCATTAAGCAGCAGACTCTTGATTTTGGCTCAGATTATGATCTTGAGGTTCATGGGTTTGAGCCCTGCATCGGGCTCTATGCTTACAGTGTGGAGCCTTCTCTGGATCCTCTGTCTCCCTCTCTCTGGCCCCCTCCTCCAAAATAAGTAAATGTTAAAAAAAAAAAAAAAAAAGGTTTTTTTTAATAATAAATAAATAAAATCCAAACATGAGAAGGGCTGTCTGCAGCCACCAGCTCTGCAGCCCTATCTGCTAAACACAACAAGCTGGATGCCAGGCTGATACTAGCTCCCTCCTTGGACATCCCATAGAAGGCTATCAGAGCCCATTACAACTCAAAACCCAAATCTTCTAACTCCAAACTTGCCAAGCAATCTGCAACATTTCACTGACCTTGTACAAGATTCTAAAAGGAGAAAATGTTCTCGAGATGTGGAAGCAACTGATATACTTGAAGGAGAATTAAGAAACTAGCAATTATTTGAGGTGTTCTTTTTAATTTTTAAATTAAAAATTTTTTGTTGTTTTAGAGAGAGAGCATGAGGAGGGAGAGGGGAAGGGAAAGAGAGAATCTTAAGCAGGCTCCACGCTCAGCGGGAGCCTGAGAAGGGTCTCGATCCCAAGACCCTGGGATCATGACCTGAGCCAAAATCAAGACTTGATGCTCAATTAACTGAGCCACCCAAGAGCCTGTAATTATTTGAGTTTTAAATATCATCCTTGTTAGTTAACATTTCAAAGTCTAATCAACTCTGGGGACACGAGCTGATCAAACTCCTCACCCTAATGAGTCTCGCTGAGAACCAACTCCCCCTCTAAACTCTACACAATAGCAGCCAAGCTACACACATGTAAAGTCTATTTTTTGCTCTTACAACCACCAGGCCTTTCAAAGATTATAAACAAGAAATTTATAGTTCCTGCTTATGCAAACAGTAAATCATTTCTCCAAGTTTATTCCTACTTTCTTTGGTAGGAAATAAGACAACTGTAAAGCAAATTTGTAATACTTATCAGAATAAGCTGTACTTTAAATTTAGTGTTCTAGAAGTAAGTCTTTCATGACTAAGCCAAGTTAAACATATATTCATTCTTATGTCGCCCCAAAGGGGATTCTGATTCAAATAAAGTGCTTTTTAAAAGTACTGCATATATTTACATGTTCCTGGGTTTTCCTTCTCAGAAACCTTTTATATTAATTCAAAGTTTCAAGCACTTACACATTTTGAGTTCCTTCCCACTGTAATATTCTATTATTCTCCAAAATAACTATTTGATAAAAATGTAGATTCAATTAACACACACAGACTGTTTCAGTTCCCTCCACTGCATATCTTGTACTCTGAAATCTGAATATGCTTCTAGAACAGATCACACTGTACCCTGATTATAACTGATTACTTGTTTGTCACTCTAGCTAGACTGTAAGCACCACGGAGGCAATGACATGTCTTCACCTGCATTTACCCAGTAAACTAGGACAGTATCTGGGACACAGCTCAAGTTATTACATACTTAGCAAATGGGTTTGTGAATAAAGCAAAAGTTTCTAGCCACTCCTATTTTTTAAATTGAAGTATAACCATACAATATTAGTTTCATGTGTACAACATAATGATTTAACATTTGTATCATTATGACATTTACATATATTGCAAACTGACCACCATAATAAGTCTAGTTTCCATCTGTCGTGAGTTAAAATGATATTACTGACTGTATTCCCTATGCTGTACATTATACCTGATGACTTATTTCATAACTAAAAGTTTGTACCTCCTGATCCCCTAGCCCATTTTACTGCTGGCCCAAACCTCCTCCCCTCTGGCAACCACCATTCTGTTCTCTGGATCTATGAGTCTAGGTTTTTTGTATTCCACGTACAAGTGAAATCATGCAGTATTTGTCTTTCTCTGACTTCTTTCACTTAGCATAGTACCCTCAAGGTTCATCCATATTGTTATAAATGGCAAGGTTTCCTTTTTTATGGCTGAGCAGTATTGCAAATATACCCACAACTTCTTTAATCCATTCATCAATTGATGGATACTTAGGCTGTTTCCACATTTTGGCTATTGTAAATAATGCTGCAATAAACACGGGAAATCCATATATCTTTTCAATTTACTGTTTTTGTTTTCATCAGATAGGTACCCAGAAGTGGAATTACTAGATGTGGTAGTTCTATATTAATTTTCTAAGGAATTTCCATGCTGTTTTCCATAGTGTTTGTACCAGTTTACATCCCCACCAATAGTGCACAAGGCTTCCCTTTTCTTCACATCCTTACCAACAATTGTTATTTCTTGTCTTTTTGATAATAGCCGTTACAACAGGTGTGAGGTGGTATCTCATTGTGGTTTTGATTTGCATTCCCTGATGAAGAGTGATGTTGAGTATCCTTTCAAGTGCCTATTGCTACCTATATACCTTCTTTGAAAAACATATCTATTCAGATCCTCTGTCCCATTTTTTATCAAATATTTTTATTGTTATTGTTTTGAATATTAACCCCTTATCAGATACATGATTTGCAAATATCTTCTCCCATTCAGTAGGTTGCCTTTTCATTTTGTTGATGGCTTCTTTCACTGTACAGATGTGTTTTAGTTTGATGTAGTCTCATTTGTTTATTTTTGCTTTCGCTGTCCTTGCCTTTGGAGTCAGACCCCCCCAAAAAACGTCGCTAAGACCAATGTCAAGAAGCTTATCACCCATGTTTCCTTCTAGGAGTGAGTTTTATGGTTTCTTTTAAAAAAAAATTTTTTTTTAAATGTTTATTTTATTTTTGAGACAGAGAGAGACAGAGCTTGAGGCAGGGAGGGGCAGAGAGAGAAAGACATAGAATCGGAAGCAGGCTCCAGGCTCCGAGCTGTCAGTACAGAGCCCGACACAGGGCTCGAACCCACGAACCATGAGATTATGACCTGAGCCGAAGTTGGACGCTTAACTGACTGAGCCACCCGGGTGCCCCTTAACTTTTTTTACATGTATTTATTTTTGAGAGACAGAGACACACATCACAAGTGGGAGAGGGGCAGAGAGAGAATGAGACACAGAATCTGAAGCAGACTCAAACTCACAAACCGTGAGCTCATGACCTAAGCTGAAGTCGGACGCTTAACTGACTGAACCACCCAGACGCCCCTAAGAATTTTATGATTTCAAGTTGTACATTCAAGTCTTTAACTCACTGAGTTAATTTTTGTATATGACATCAACAGTGGTTAAATTTAATTCTTTTGCATGTAGCTGTCCAGTTTTCCCAACCCCATGTACCAAAGACACCATCCCTTCTTCCACTGTATACTCTTGCCTCCTTTGTCATAAATTAATTGACCATATATGTGTAGGTTTATTTCTGGACTCTATTCTGTTCTATTGACCTGTCTTTTATGCCATACCACACTGTTTTCATTACTACAGCTTTGTAGTATAGCTTGAAATCAGGAAATGTGATGCCTCTGGCTTTGTTCTTTCTCAAGACTGCTCTGGCTATTCAGGTGTTTTGTGGGTCCACACAAATTTTAGAATTATTTGTTCTTGTTCTGTGAAAAATGCCATTGCATTAAATCTGTAGATTGCTTTGGTAGTATAGACATTTATACAATATTAATTCTTCCAATCTATGAGTAGGAATAGCTTTCTATTTATTTGTATCTTCTTTAATTTCTTTCATCAGTGTCTTATAGTTTTCAGTGTACAGGTCTTCCACCTTCTTGGTTAAATTTATTCCTAGGTATTTTATTCTTTTGTGTGTGTGGCTCTTTTCAGTTTATTGCACATAAGACTTAAACTAGTCCAAGTTAAAAGCAGACCCCAAATCATCACCTTTACAAAAAGCTGTAAGATTTTTAAACTTGTAACAAAGGACAGAAAGGAAATTCTACTCATTGTGAGGAAATCCTCACTTAAGCTTCAGTGAGCCAAAAGCACTTAACACCCATGAACCTTCAGCTGATTGTCCTTAGCCAGTCCAATCTCTAAGAGGGAGGGAGGACCTGGCATACATTTTTGCACTGGTCACCCTATAGCTGAATTACTTCTCTATATTCTGGATGCTCAATCACGGTACTATGACAGGCAAATTTCTTCTTAAACACCTTCACTAGTTTTTATTGTAATTGTCAACAATGCCTGAGACAGTAGTAAGGGTCTTCCTGCCATTTCTCTGTTGAATTCTTACAATCCTCAGTGCCAGCAGGAGGCAGATCATCACCCTATTTGCATCAACATAGGGATCAAAGGAGAGGAGGTTCTGGACAGTGGCAATACAATGTGATTCCTTTTCTTTGTTGGAAAAGGCCTGTAGGAGAAGGGGTGGGGGAAAAGTGGGGGGGATACAGCATGGGGGAAGCAAGTGGGCTCAAGGGGGAGGCAGCTGAGTCCCCAGTGGTGACTCAGTCACGGGGGCTATTTTATTCTGTTTGGTGCAATTATAAGTGGGACTGTTTTCTTGTTTTCTCTTTTCTCCCCCTTGTTTTCTCTGATAGTTCCTTATTAGAATATAAAAATGTAACAGATTTTTGTAGATTAATTTTGTATTCCACAACTTTATTTATTAATTTATTAGTTCTGAAAGTTTTTTGGCAGAGTCTTTAAGGTTTTCTATATATAGAGTCATGTCATCTGCAAATAGTGATAATTTTCGCTTCTTCCTTTCCAATTTGGATGACTTCTAGCTACCTCCTTTTAAAAGGGACCATCTAAAATGAAATTCAAATGTTTACCTATACAGCACTAAGACCAAAAAGTTTTGGGATCTCAACATCAAGGTCCCTAAACAATACATAATACAATATCCAAATCCATTTCAAAAGCCTTAGTTTCCTTTTCTCAAATATACTACTCTATACTCAACACAGCTAGATAAAAGCAGACAGAGGTTCTTCTGCAACTTCCATCATAACTCTAGATCGGAGGTGGTGTCAAATACCAAACATGAGTGTCCTCACCCAATTTCCACCCCTCTCAACCCACCCCACTCCACCCTATAGCTGCCTTCTCCTTTAAGGACTAACACAAAAGATCACATTGTCATCTCAACCCTAAACTTTCTTCAAATCTCTACCACATGCCATTTAGGGTGCTCCTGTGGGTGGCGTTTAAAGCCAATATTGCACTTTAATTATTCCTGTCTACCAAGAGTATGGGCTTTCTGAGAGCAGGATCATTCAACAGGCCTCACACTTGATGAACTGGATGAATGTCTGAACTTCTGCTTTGGGACTTGTAGAGCCTCCGGCTCTAAGCAAACTCAACTGCCCTGATTGTTCAAGGAGAGAAAACTTTCCTCAGCAGGCTGTGCCAAGTCCCAGGCCTAGTACCCCAAGCAACCTGGTGCTTGATTCTCTATCACCCTAAATCCAGAAAAATGTCATTTTATGGAATCAAACAGGGCAGGCTCATGATGGAATTCCCTGCACTGATTCTCTCCCACCATCTATACTTCATCATCCCATATAACTCCTTTCCCCCTAGCTGAGAAGTTCCTTGAATCTTTTAGTTTATCCATGAGTTCCTGAAAGGTACACTTAGGATGGTTGTTAGACTCCAGTGAAAAAAAAACATATGGGTTATTTAGTTGCGGTAACTTTTTCTTCTCTGAAACAGCCACAGATCTGTTTAACTGTAGGATCCACTGGGCCAAGCTGTGTCTTTTTCACTGCTTGGAAATCCACATGGCATCTGAGATGGCTCCTAACATAGAACTGGCTCTCAGAGAACATCTGTCCCTCCTGATGCAGAAAACTGGTGGATCAGAACAGTACCAATGCCATAGAAACAGAACAGGAAACAGCACAAAGCCACTAAACCAAGAAATCAGAACTCACTGAAAAATCATTTCTGGTAGAAAAAACTAAGACCTTAAAAAATTCATTTCCTAGCCACCCCCCAGCCCCCAAGTGGAATTAATAATTCCTCTTCACTTGGGGTTCTTATAGCACTCTAAACAAGCCTTACTGGGTAAAAACTCTTTACCAACTGGTCCCCCCATTAGGCAGTAGTGCTTCCTAAGGATGGGAACTGCCCCTAACTTATTACCAGAGTTGCCAGTGCCTAATAATCACTGGTTCCTCATGACTGACAGTTTGACTGAATACTTGTCAATTACCCAGATGACTGACTTCTTTCATGAAGAAGGCCATTACCTCATTAGCAGGATATGTGCTTCAAGTTTTTCAAAGGTGGGCATGGGGCGCCTGGGTGGCTTAGTCGGTTGGGCATCTGACTTCATTCAGCTCAGGTCTTGATCTCACGGTTGGTGGGTTTGAGCCCTGCATCGGGCTCTGTGCTGACAGCCAGCTCAGAGCCTGGAGCCTGCTTCAGGTTCTGTGTCTCCCTCTCTCTGACCCTCCCCTGCTCACACTGTCTCTCTCCCTCTCTCAGAAATAAATAAAAAACATTAAAAATTTTAAAGAAAAAGTTTTTCAAAGGTGGGGGAGGGAGATTCTACTGAACCAACCACATTTTGTGGCCTCCCTGGGTTTGGAGGTAGCTGAAGGCATCCGGAAATAGACTGAGCTAGATAAGAGTTCAATCTCTGACCAGCAAAAGAAGTGAGCAAACTGACCAGGAAGACAGCATCCCTAAGTATCCGGCATGAATATTGGCATGGACATATAAAAACTGCCCATTATTCTCTTTTAACCCACACAACAGAGAGGTGTCTCTCAAACTTTCATATACATACAAACAACCTTGGGGTCTCATAAATATGCAGGTTCTGCTTCTGTAGGGCTGGCAGGGCCTGAGAATCTGTATTCCTAATACATTCCCAAATGTTCCCATGGACTACACTTTGAGTAGCAAAGTTGTAAAGGAAATATTAAATACTGTTTTTGCAGCTGAAAACGCTGATGCTCAGAGATATAAGGAGACTTGCTGTAGACCACAAAACAAGCAAGTGGCAGGGGTGGAATATGAGTGCAGGTCTTCTGATCTTAAGCCCATCACCTTTTCCACTATACCATGCCATTAAACTTTTGACCTAAACAGCCACAACCACAGAGATGTACAGTTTTCCTGCATCCCTCAAATAAGCCCTCCAGCCAGCTTTGCCCTGTATGGAAGAGGGAAGAGGTAGAACTAGAAATATCAGCTACAGGAGAATCAAGACAGCTAGATACTTTTGTCAAGAACTTAAATCATCCAGGGGCACCTGGGTGGCTCAGTCGGTTAAGTATCCTACTTTAGCTCCTGTCATGATCTCGAGGTTCACGAGTTTGAGCCTCTTGTCAGGCTCTGCTGACAGCTCAGAGTTTGGAGCCTACTTTGGATTTTCTCTCTCTCTCTCTCTCTCTCTCGCACAAAAATAAAACTTAAAAAAAAAAAAAGAATTTAAATCATCCAACCCTTCAGTTAAGACTCCTTAAGGGCCAAACTTTAGTGGTTCCTAGATGCTCATTCTTTTATTAATGAGAGGCCACCAGAAAGCATAATTTGCTTAAAAACAAAAATCCTGTCTCAGTGATATGGAAATTATCAGGGCTATTCAGCACACAGAATCAAATTAATTCCTAGACAAATGGCTAGCCCTGCATGTTCCGGCCTATGCTGCTCAGACCTCAGCTGGAATATTCAGAAATTCAGGTCTGCCCACTCCACAACTTAAAGGAAACACTGATAAAGAGGAGCACGTCCAGAGGAGGGTAACAAGGAAAGAACAGAAATTCCTGGCAAGAGCCAATGGAACAGAGATCTGTCCTAGAGAAGTCCAGGCTTGAAACATTAAGCACTATCTTCCCTGGTTTATCTTTACTGGAGGAGGATTAGACTTGTTCTCTTTGGCCCCAAGAGGCAGAATTAGCAATTAGCTTTCCAACGGAAGAAACACTGTTCACAATCCTCTACTGCCAGGCCCCCCAGGCCTTATAGCACATTCTTTTTACTAGCCCAAACTGCTTCCCTACAGAGCTACCACCTCAACCTACTGGAAGTAGGCACTACAGGAAGAAAGATCTCAGTTCCAAAAAAGAAAGGTGATTTTGTAGTCAGAGCTATCCAAAGACAGACGGTGCTGTAGGATGGGAGGATAGAGCACCTAATACAAATCCTGTCAGCAAAGAGGTTCAATCGGAGGTTAATCGCTTGGCAGGAATACTGCAAAGGGAATTTGGGCATTGGATGGGTGGCTGGGTGAAATGAACCTGCCAACCCTCAGAGATGAATTAATCTATTCCTGCTGTATTTTCCTCTAATACTTCATTTGTACACTTACCATGCTTTGCCTTTTATCAGTTACTTGTACACATATGTGTCTTCCTCACTAAAGTGTGAGCCCTTGTACGGACAAAGTAGCGTCTTATCCATCTTTATATTCCTTATTGTGCCCAAGACTATACATGGGAAACCAAGGACACATTGATATCTCTCTTATGTTCCAGGCACTCTGCTGGGCACTTTACATGTATCAACTTACTGCATATCCTCACAAGAACCTTAAGAAGTTATTATTTTTCCCCTTTTTATAGATGGGAATATTGAGACTCAGAGAGGATAAGTAACTGCCAAGGTACTGCTGATGAGCGGGGAGGCCAGCATTCAAACAGAGAAATCTTGAGACGCCTGGGTGGCTCAGTCGGTTAAGCCTCCGACTTCAGCTCAGATCATGATCTCACGGTTCGTGAATTCGAGCCCGGCGTTGGGCTCTGTGCTAAGTTAGCTCAGAGCCTGGAGCCTGTTTCAGATTCTGTCTCTCTCTCTCTCTCTCTCTCTCTCTCTCTGACTCTCCCCTGCTCATGCTGTCTCTCTCCCTCTCCCTCAGAAATAAATAAAACATTAAAAAATTAAAAAAAAAAAAACACACAGAAATCTTTCACCTAAAGCATCATGCTGCCTTCTTCCCAGAAGGAAATCCATAAGCATCTGCTGGTTTGAGCCAAACACCTTAAAAACAGGCTAGTATATCCAGATAGGTCTGTTCTTGTTTCCTGTTGCTAAGTTCAATTTTTCCTTCTAAATATAACCATCTTCCCTCAAAATGACCATTCTAAAGTTGTTGTTTTTGAAGATCCTCTCTCTCACTCTTTTAAAGACAATAAATGGTACAGCATGAAAAATTCTGGGCAAGAGGACCAAGTTTTCATAAACCTTTCCTACCCAAATGAATTCCTCAAGACCCCAAGAGCTTCCTTTTAGCCTCCCATTTAGCCCTGGCTCCACCCCAGGGCTCTGGACCACTGGAAACAAATCAGGTCCTGGCTTTCTGCCTCAGGGATATAGGGCTCCCACACATCTTCAGAGGCTATTTTCTAAGATCTCGCTCTCTGCACACAAACCCAACCATGGACAACACTAAATTTCCCTGAGCACAATAGTCCAAGCTCAAAGGTCCTCACATTTAGCTAAACTTCCAAACAAAATCTATCTTGAATTTCAAAGCACATTATAAACCTCCTGGCAGGCACTTAAAAATATTTAATCCCCCTGCCAAATGGGGCAAAAAAAGATTTTTGTCATTTGAATCAAAGGCACCAGCATGTTTGGACAGCCAACACATAAGGCCTCTCTGACACTCCATCTGTCTTAAGAAGTAAACCAAACCCAATCTGGCCAGCCATTTCTTCAAAAAAGTAACTTAAGCGTCACCAAGGGAAATTCCCACTGTTCAGTTCCCTGGGTGAGTTTTGAGATGGGTGATTTTCTATCCCAGGGCCTCCAGAAAAGGAGATCCTGCTGACACTAAGACGCTGTACTTTTCAACCTGATACCCTGATTCTAGAGAACCAAAAGGCTACATTCATTATAAATGTAACTTATTAAGATGTCTTCCCACATGCTAACATTTTAAAGCAATTCTATTAAACATGAGAGAGTTATCCTGGCTCCAGCAATGAACAGGACTTAATGATGATATATTTCCTGTGAGCACACAGCCTTTCTACATCCATCAGACATTTTCGGCTAAACCTAAATTAACCTGTAAATGAACTGATTTGTATCCATAAATCCAACAGAAATGTACTGGTGTAGGGTGTTTGAGATACCCAGTCTCATACCCATCTCCTAATATTACACAGTTCTCGTTAAACTAAAATATAAGCCTGTCTACAAATTGTTTTCATCTTTATTAAAACAGGAAAAGGGAAATCTGAACAACCTAGGGTAGATATTTCATAACTCGTTACAATGCCTTAAGAAGATAAAAATCTTGGATATTTGATGATCTGTCTTAGGGAGAAAACTAACAGGGTACTGTGCAAAGGAACGAAAAAAGATCTAAGTTTGAGGGATTTTTGTCAGTTCACCTAGACTGGTTTCCATCCAGTTCTCGGGTGAAGGACTTTTCCATTTTGACAATCAAACCAAAGAAATCTGAGCAGCAAGGGGCACCTGGGTGGCCCAGTCAGTTAAGCGGCTGGCTCTTGGTTTCAGCTCCGGGTCATGATCCCATGGTTCGTGAGTTTGAGCCCTACATTGGGCTCCACACTGACAGTAGAGCCTACTTGGGATTGTCTCCCTCTCTCTCTGCTCCTTCCCTGCTCCCATGCTATCTCTCTCTCTCTCTCAAAATAAATAAGCTTGAGGAGGAAGGAAGGAAGGAAGAAAGGAAGGAAGGAAGGAAGGAAGGAAGGAAGGAAGGAAGGAATGGAGGGAGGAAGAAAGTAGAGAAAACAACTTCTGGAGAAAGAAGGTGANAAGGAAGGAAGGAAGGAGGGAGGGAGGGAAGGAAGGAGGGAAGGAAGGAAGGAAGGAAGGAAACCTGAATAGGGGCGCCTGGGTGGCTTAGTCGGTTGAGCATCTGACTTCGGCTCAGGTCATGATCTCGTGGTTTGTGGGTTTGAGCCCCACATCAGGCTCCATGCTGACAGCTAGCTCAGAGCCTGGAGCCTGCTTTGGATTCTGTGTCTTCCTCTCTCTCTGACCCTCCCCAGCTCACTCTCTCTCTCGTGCTCTCTCTCTCTCAAAAATAAATAAAACATTTAAAAAAATTAAAAAAAAAAAAGNAACTTTACCAGAAAAGTATACTTTTATATCCACAACATGTCACATTCTTTTATATGTTACCTTAGCTAATCCTCACCATGGGTTATGTTAGATGAATATTATTTCTACTTTATAGAAAAGGAAAGTGATGATAGAAGTCCCTTGAATGGCAGGGACCATGTCTGATTTCTCTCTATTTCCAGCAGTGAGCATGGGGCCTAGGAGACAGTTTCAGAGCCCACCACATGCTTAAGAATGAATATGTGGGGCGCCTGGGTGGCTCAGTTGGTTGAGCATCCAAC
>NW_027530847.1:1807843-1813257 GCF_008692635.1 Crocuta crocuta
AGAAACCTGAACAGCAAAAACTTTACCAGAAAAGTATACTTTTATATCCACAACATGTCACATTCTTTTATATGTTACCTTAGCTAATCCTCACCATGGGTTATGTTAGATGAATATTATTTCTACTTTATAGAAAAGGAAAGTGATGATAGAAGTCCCTTGAATGGCAGGGACCATGTCTGATTTCTCTCTATTTCCAGCAGTGAGCATGGGGCCTAGGAGACAGTTTCAGAGCCCACCACATGCTTAAGAATGAATATGTGGGGCGCCTGGGTGGCTCAGTTGGTTGAGCATCCAACTCTTGATTTCAGCTCAAGTTACGATCCCAGGGTCATGAGACTGAGTCCTGCACTGGGCTTTGAACCAAGCGTGGAAACTGCTTAAGATTCACTCTTTCGCTCTGCACCCTCCCCCGCCCCCCATGAATTAAATAAAATATTTTAATAGAAAAAGAATGAATACATGACTAAAGGAAAGGCAAAGAACTTTGGAAAAAATATGCAATCCAAATTTTGCTCTGGGCCCCTAACTAAAACCACTTCCTAGAACACATTTGTGCACTGCAAATAATCTACTTGAGCTTCAGAGATTTGTTTCATATATTTTTAATTTTTAATTTTAATTTTATTTTATTTGAGAGAGGGGGCAGGTAGAGGGAGAGAGAATCCCAAGCAGGCTCCATACCCAGCATGCAGCCCAATGCTGGGCTCAATCTCATAACCCTAGATCATGACCTGAGCTGAAATCAAGAGTCAGAAGCTTAACTGATTGAGCCACTCACGTGCCCTTCCAGAGATTTGTTTTAAAGGACAATTTATCGTCTTTCCAACGTGTATGTCACAAGGACATGGCATAACAGGGCCAGGCGTGGTCCTTTCTCACTTCTTTTCCCCCCACTCAGCACCACACCTTGCACAGGTAGGTGTTTAATGAGCTGAGTGATGACAAAGACATCATCATTACGATGATGCCTTCAGCCATGATGGGAGTAAACAGAACACAGGATGTCCAGAGCCACCAGAAGAACTGGTCTCTGAATCAAGTTACATCCTCTCTTGAGCCTCATTTTCTTCACTGTACAATGGGAATAACAGAACACAATCAACAGATGGTTTCCATTCATTTAACAGATACTCACTGAACATTAACCATGTCAGACCCTACGCTAGGGGACACAGTGATGACCATAACCATCACAACTGGCCTCAAGGAGTTCACAGTCTCACAATGGATGCTGTGAGACTCAGGAAAAAAGAAGTTTTACAACTTCCAAGGACTACATGATTATGAAGTATTGCTCCTCCTCTGTGCTTCTCAATTTGGTTAATGGCATCATCACCCACCCAGTTGTCCAAGCTGTAAACCTGGGAATTGTCCTCGACTCCTCCCTCCTTCATCCTGCCCCGATGTCCCACAAATCACCAAGCCTCCTTTGATTCTCCTTCAGAAAAGTCTCACATGCATTACTTCTCATCTAGTTTTCCATGCTTCTACTCTAGGCCCTTTGTTCCCACCTGAATAATTACAAGTCTCCTTAACAATAATGATAATGGCAAGCATTTATCGATCACTTACCATATGGCAGGCACTATGCTAAGAGCTTTGCATGCACAGCACAATTTAATCCAATAAGGTAGATACTAGTACCCCTATTCACAGAGGAGAAATCTAAGGTGCAGAGTAACCAGCCCAAGGCACCAGCTAGTAAATGATAAATCTACAGCTCAAATCATGTCTATGAGATTTTCTATCCTTATGTCTTAATGGATTCGTGCCTCCAGCCCCTTCCTGGTTAGTCTACACTCTTTCCTAACCTCCTCACTTACTTTTATGCTGCTGCTGGTGTACTCTCTGGAAATTCAAGCTGATCTGTCTCTTCTGCTTTAAGACAGCCAGTGGCTCCTCAGCACCTCCAGGCTGAGGTCTGAGGCTACAGGCCACTCCGCAGTACTATTTATCTGCTGTCTCACCCCATGAACACTCTCACTGCTCTCCAACTCCCTGCTGACCCATCTCATATTTCTCTCATCTGTGAAACCCCCCTTGCCCTTGCCCTTCCAGACAGGAACCTCCTCCTATGCAGCCTCAAACCCATGTTCACACGTTTAGCACTGAGTGGTATGTTTCTCTCCATTCCCCACCCCTTCCTCTCTTCTTCCTCCAATTCCTTTTCCTCCTCCTCTCTCACTCTTTCACACACATACACACAAAAACTACAACAAAAACACACCCACTACCAATCCTGAGTTCCTGGAAGGCATGCACAGTGTACTTCCATCTGGTTGTGCAAATCCTACTACAGTAGCAAGTTAATAAGTGACAAACTGAATGGTATGTGGTGGTGTTAGTACCTCACAGCACTATCCCAAAAAGCAGATAAGCCCTTTCCCCCAGAATATGCTAAAAAGGAAGAGCAGCTTATAGTAGCTCTTGTCCTCTCAGCCAAACTCAAGAAGGCAGACTGGGGGCACCTAGGTGGCTTAGTCAGCTCAGGTCATGATCTCAAGGTTTGTAGATTCAAGCCCCGCATCAGGCTCTGCACTGACAATAAGAAGCCTGCTTGGGATTCTCTCTCTCTCCCTCTCTCTGCCCCTTCCCACCTCAAAATAAATAAATAAACTTAGAAAAAAAAAAAAAAAAGACAGAGAAGAAGAAGACAGACTGCTTTCAGCAAAATTATTACAACTAACTGAGATTGGTCCTCCATAATCTGCTGGTACCCTCTTGAAGCCTCTTGAAAGAAAATTCAATCACCTCTAAACCTGCAAAAACTAAACTAGCTCCAGACCAAAAGACCTCAGAAGAATCTCCCTCTCAGATGGAAGATGAGGTAGTAAAGTGATACCCTCTCCTCCACCACCCTGCAACGGGCAAAGCATTCCAAAATGCTGACTGCTAGGGGCGCCTGGGTGGCTCAGTCGGCTGAGCGTCCGACTTCGGCTCAGGTCATGATCTCACGGTCAGTGAGTTCCGGCCCTATATCAGGCTCTGTGCTGACAGCCAGCTCAGAGCCTGGAGCCTGTTTCAGCTTCTGTATCTCCCTCTCTCTGACCCTCCCCTGCTCACGGTGTCTCTCTCTCTCTCAGAAATTAATAAAACATTTAAAAAAATTAAAAAACAAAAACAAAACAAAATGCAGGCTGCTAAAACCAACGACTCTAATGAACAATAGAGGATCCTAACTGAGGGAGCATCATTAGAGAAAAAAAGCTAGAGGCAGCAAAATCTAACCCTGTTCTCTGTCTCCAGGGCTACCTACGACTGGCTTCCAGGCCACAAATGGATGACAGCAACTGCCTCAGGCCTCCTTGCTTCCATTCTCACCCCCACCTACTTTCCAAAAGAGCAGCTAGATGGTGTTTTAAAAACTCTATCAATGATAAGGACACACTCCTGGATAATACCCTTCAACGTCTTGCCACCCACTTGAAGTAAAATACAAACTCTACCAGGAAGTCCAAGGTCCACTCCCCATCTTCCTATTTCATACCACTCTCTCCTTCAACTGCTACATTCTCCTGTTTCTTAAAACAGGCCAACCTCCAGGCCTTTTCTTAGGCTGTTCTGCCTACGTGGAAGGCTCCTCTAGCTTTTAACAGAGCTGGTTCCTTCTTAAGGCTCAGTTCACCCTCGACTTCCTAAAAGAGGCCTTCCTTGACCACTCTACCTAAAGTGGCATGCACCCCTTTTCCCACTCCATCGCTCCCTATCAGATCTTTTCTTAAAAGTGCCCACCACCACTAGACAATATTTTCTTCACTTATTTTCCTGTTTCTGTCTTCTCTCTCATTAGGGTGGAAGCTGTGCTTTGTTCATCCTATGAATATGCAGTAAAGAAAAGCACTCAAAAAAAAAAAAATTCCAGAGTATTTGCTGACTATCAGCAGAGAAGCACCCTCAGGATAAGCTATTTTGTTCTTCTGTTAGAACGAAGAAAACCACTATTTAGCCCCTACTATGTGCTGTAAAGTCACTGTAAAGAAACGATCTTCCTTTCAGAGAGGTAAAGTAACTAGCTCAAGGTCAGGCAGCTAGTGGCTTCTAAATTAAATGCTTGTTTGTGCAGCTCCTCAATCCCTCTCACCTTTGCTTCCCTCTGGGGGCGGGGGCTGGGCAGTTTAATAACTGCTTACAGTTATTAAAGCACTGTCACGTTCACCTTAAGAAGAATACAAAGCACTTGCCCAGAAAGCCACACAGCAACAGAAGTATATTAAGCATGCCTCAAGGTTCACTATCCCCACCCTGACCCCCAGGAATGGGGACTGGGAAGGAGTCACGGCCAATGGAGGACAAGAGGGATGGGAAGGGATGGGGAACGGATGGGGACGCCACGGGGAAGCCACGGGGAAGCCGTGAGTCACCCGTGAAGGCTTATGCTACCAGAAACTCAGATAAGCCCTGGCTATGAGGCAACAAGCAGTGAATCACCGATCTGGAAGGCACTGGCCGATGGACGGGGAAAATGAGGCCTCAAGAGGGAAAACAACTTACTCAAGTTCACTCAGCAAGTGCACAGAGACGAAGCAGGGGTCTCCTCTCTCCCACTCCCCTTTTCTTTCCATCAAGGAGGTTTCTCAAGGAGAATTCTGAGTCAGGGGGCTGGGGGAGGGCAGGGGCAGCTCATGGACCCCCACAGAGGGGTCAGGAGGAGGCAGGGCTAGGACAAGGAAGGACACACGAGTTAGGATGGGGGGGCAGAAATGAGCCAATACGGAAGAGACGGCAGTGTCTCGAAGGTGGGTGAGGGCAGGCCTGAAAGGGGAGGAAAAGGCGGAAGAGAACAGAATACAGGGAGGACGGGGGTAAGTGTGTGAAACCAGGGTCTGAAGGGGCCTGGCAGAGGAGGGAGAGCCCGGAAGGGAAAGGCAGGAAGAGAGTCCGATGGTGGAGGGGTCCAAGGCCCCAAGGGACACTCAAGGGAGCCAGAGGAGAGGGGTCCGTTAAGGCCCGGAAGGGAGTCTGACCGGGACGAGTTCCAGGGTCCGGGCACACCCCGGGGCGTATCTGACGACCGTGGAGTCGCGGCCCGGAGAGCCTGAGAGGAGCCTGAGGAGAGTCCGAAGGGACTGGGCCGACTCACCGCGCTTGTTTTTGGTGCCGTGCTTCTTGGCGGCGGTCAGCTCCTGCTCGATCTTCGTCTCCAAGAATTCCTGCTTCTTACTTAGCATCTCCTCCGTGTCCCGCAGCCGCTGGATGGCATCCTGAGGGGTCGGGCCGCCCTTGCCGGCCTTACCCCCTCCGGCCCCGAACAGCTTGCCGAACACCGNTGCTCGATCTTCGTCTCCAAGAATTCCTGCTTCTTACTTAGCATCTCCTCCGTGTCCCGCAGCCGCTGGATGGCATCCTGAGGGGTCGGGCCGCCCTTGCCGGCCTTACCCCCTCCGGCCCCGAACAGCTTGCCGAACACCGAC
>NW_027530847.1:1816165-1889504 GCF_008692635.1 Crocuta crocuta
CCTCCGCCCCGCAGCTGGGCTCGGCCGCGCCACCTCCCACAGGCCCGCACGCCCCGGGCCGGCCAGCGTCAGAGCAATACGCCGCTGACTACAACTCCCGATGGGCAACGCGCCGGCCGTGCCTCAAACCTAATGGAGGGAGGCGCACTGCATGCCGGGAGACTATAGTCTTCCGGNCCCGCAGCTGGGCTCGGCCGCGCCACCTCCCACAGGCCCGCACGCCCCGGGCCGGCCAGCGTCAGAGCAATACGCCGCTGACTACAACTCCCGATGGGCAACGCGCCGGCCGTGCCTCAAACCTAATGGAGGGAGGCGCACTGCATGCCGGGAGACTATAGTCTTCCGGCTTGAGGCGCGCGGCGGCGCATCTTTTTGGTCTAGCTAGAGTCAAAGTGCGAGGTGGCATGCTGGGAAATGTAGTCTCCTTGGAGCCCGTTCTGTAGCGGTAGAAGGGCTGGAAGAGAAATAAAAATCTTTTTCAAAACCTGAATTAGCATTATGCACGTTCTGTGATCCAAGCATTATGTAAAGTACTTTACACACATTATCACATTTAATTCTCACAAGCCAAATGATAGATAATACTGTTCCTATTTTGAAGGTGAGTAACCAAGACTCAGAGAAACTGAGTGACTGACTAGCTTAATTGACTAGCCCTGTCTTTGCGTATTTTGTTCCCTCTACCTAGAATGTCTTTCTGTTCTTTATTCGCCTTCGAAACCTAGTAGAAAACTAACAACCTTGGCACTGGAGTTAGACTGCAAACGTTCAAAATGCACCTTGAATACTTGGGCAAGTTACTTCCCCTACTCTGTGTACCTACCTGTCTGAAACGGTAAACTGGAGATAATACTAACAAGACCACCTGCAAGCTTATGTGAGATAGGTAATGTGAAGTGCTTATTTAGCATGGCCTAGCACTGTAGGTAATCAAAAATTTATTCCTTATTCTTGGTCATCACTATACACAATAATAATTAAACCAGGAAGAGACCCAGAACTTTCAATAGTAGCAGAAGTATTGAAGAGTTTTTTGTCCCTGCATTATACAGACCCCTGTGGTTGTGGGACCACATTTCATTGTTTTCCCTTGTCCTTTGCTGTCAAGAATCACTTTTCCCTTAGGGCGCCTGGGTGGCTCAGTCAGTTAAGTGTTCAACTCTTGGTTTTGGCTCAAGTCATAGTCTCACAGTTTGTGAGATCGAACCCCATGTCGAGCTCTGCTCTGGCAACTCGGAGCCTGCTTGAGATTCTCTCCCTGTCTCTACCCCTCCCCTGCTCACGGTCTCTCTCTTTCTCTCTCTCTCTCTCAAAAACAAAAAGCAAACAAACAAAAAACAAAAAAAACACCACCCCTCCATCCATTAGCAGTGAAGCAGCTTCTAGTAGCCAATACCTCCCCCAAGCCACCATTCTAATTTGCTGCTTCCAGTCTTTTATTTGGAAGTCTCGTTACTTGTCACTTAGTCTTGCATGAAATCAAAGGGTAAACCAGTTCTGAGTGATGGTCTGAAGTGCTCTCCAATAAAGAAAAACAGCTTCTCAAAATGCTTTTTTATTCCTTCCTGGATCTTCCAAATATGTGAAGTTGTTTGGAAGAGAGTTTCAAATAAATGAAAGTTTAACTGAAAAATTTCTCTATTATTTCACATACAAGTCTTGTCACATGTGATAAAAACATACCTCACATTTAAAAAATCTTTTAAAAATACCTCAGATGTTGTTCTTATTGTAATCAGCCAGTCCCAACCTGCATATACAGGGAACCATTCCCAGAGGATGGGAAAGTTTATTTCACCCAACTTTCCAGGTTGGAAGGAATTTTTCAAACGTGAGAGACATGGCAGAACTGTCAAGATTCACAGCTGCATAAATTATGAAACATAAGTCACACTTGTGCCTATTTTGTAATTGAGATATTGCAATGTTTTTATCAAAATACCAAAAATATCAATAAGGAGGCTTCATTCATGCCACCTCATGGGTACAGCAACTCCTCAACATTTAAGCAATTTGTTTCCTCCCCTCTTACCTAAGTCATGTTGCAAGCAGGCATACAGGTAGCAACGGACTTGCTGGATTTGAGCCATGACTCCATGAATATATGAACAGGAGACATCATAGGACTTACCACCATCAGTCTTATAGTGATGTGAGGTAAACTGAGGGTGATAGCAGAAGCTCTCATGTCATAACTTTGGGAGCCTAGAAAAACATCTTAGGGATATGATAACAAAACATTTAGATTTTATCTTGAGTACCACCCCTAATCAAATGGTGCAGGCTGCTTAGATTGCTGGATTGAGAAGAATTCTGAGACTGCATCAGGACTCCCCAAAAAATGTGCTGAGATCTATCTGTGATGTCTGTCTGGAGAGTGGGATAGGAAACTGTGACATATGGGCAAGGTAGCTGCAATCCTGGCTCAGAATCCAACTGCCTTGGTAGAAATTCATAGGGTGGGTTGATTCAACACAGGAGAGCCCTGGGTTTTCCTGGAATTCATTTTTTCTGTTCTCTTGGGCAAATGCACAGCCTTTTTAAGCCCTGAGTGACTGATGTTAAAAATTATGTGAAAGGGGTGCCTGACTGGCTCAGTCATTTAAGCGTCCAACTATTGATTTTGGCTTAAGTTGTGATCTCATCGTTTGTGAGTTCAAGCCCCATGTTGAGCTCTGTGCTGACAGTGCGGAACCTGCTTGGGACATTCTCTCCCTCTCTCTGCCCTCCCCCCCCCTTTCTCTCTCTCAAAAAAATTTTTTTAAAAAGTATGTGAAAAAAATGATCCATCATTACATGCAATAGCCTGGATGATTTGCAGATATTAGGCTGAGTGAAAGAAATCAGACTCAAGTGTGTATGATTCTATTTATACAGAGTTCAAAACCAGGCAAAACTAATCTGTGGTGATAGGTGTTAGAATAATGATTCAGGTGTGAAGAATGATATTTGTGGGGTGCTGGACAGGTTCTATATCAAGATCCAGGGGTGTTCATGTGGCTGTATACAAATTTACCTGTCTTCATAATGAAGGTAACTGTGCTTTACATATCTTATGTATTTTACTAAATATATCGTGATTTTTAGAACTTCTCTGGTGGGGTTCCTGGGTGGCTCAGTCAGTTAAGTGTCTGACTCCAGCTCAGGTCATGATCTCATTGTTCGTGGGTTCGAGCCCTGAGTCAGGCTCTGTGCTGACAGCTAGCTCAGAGACTGGAGCCTGTTTTGGATTCTGTGTCTCCCTCTCTCTCTGACCCTCCCCTGTTCATGCTGTCTCTATCTCTCTCTAAAAAATAAATAAAACATTAAAAATTTTTAAAAAAGAACCTTCTATGGTAAAAGCAGCAATAGAAGCAGTTTTTATTAATTTGCAAAGTACTTTCACATACAAAATCTCATCTTATCTCCATCCACCAAAGCCCCAAGAAATAAGCATTACTATACCATCTACAGCTTACTGTTTATTATTTATTTTCGAGAGACAGACAGAGCATGAGTGGGGGAGGGGCAGAGAATGAGGGAGACACAGAATCTGAAACAGGCTCCAGGCTCTGAGATGTCAGCACTTATTCTGATGTGGGGCTCAAACCTACGACCTGTGAGACCATGACCTAAGCTGTAACCGACTGAACCACCCAGGTCAAGTCAGGTTGTGGGATCGAGCTCTGATTTAGGATTCTCTCTCTCTCTCTCTCCCCCCTCTGACCCCTCCTCTCAGGTGTTCTCTCTCTCTCTCTCAAATAAATAAATAAATAGTGAAAAGACATCTATGAAATGGGAGAAAATAATGGCAAATCCTATACCTGACAAGGGATTAACATTCAGAATATAGATTTTTTAATTTTTATTATCTATTTTTATTTATTTATTTTTTAAACATTTGTTTATTTTCGAGAGACAGAGCATGAGCAGGGGAGGGGCAGAGAGAGAGAGGAAGACACAGAATTGGAAGCAGGCTCCAGGCTGTCAGCACAAACACACGAACCCATGTGGCTCAAACCCACGAACCATGAGATCATAACCTGGGCCAAAGTCTGACGTTCAACTGACTGAAGCACCCAGGTGCCCCTAGACTTTTTATTAAAAAAAAAAAAGTTTATTTATTTATTTTGAGAGAGAGGAAGTGTGTGTGAATGGGGGAGGGACAGAGAGAGAGGAAAAGAGAATCTCAAGTAGGCTCCACTGTTAGTGCAGAGCCCAAAGTGGGGTCCAAACGCATGAACTGAGAGATCATGACCTGAACCAAAATCAGGAGTTGGCCACTCAACTGACTGAGCCATCCAGGTGCCCACAGAATATATTTATATTTAAAAACCCTCTTACAACTCAAAAAACAAAAACACAAGGGACTCCTGGGTGGCTCAGTTGGGTAAATGTCCGACTCTTGATTTCAGCTCAGGTCATAATCTCATGTCTGTGAGATCAAGCCCCTGTCGAGCTCTGCCCTGATAGTGCCAAGCCTGCTTGGGATTCTCTCTCCTCCCTCTCTCTCTCTCTGCCCCTCCCCTGCTTTCTCTCTTTCTGTCTCAAAATAAACATTTAAAAAAAGTTTTTAAAGACAAAAAACCCAATTAAAAAGCACTAAATTGTATATGTTAAATAGTTAAAATGGTGAATTTTGTTATGTGAATTTTATTTTCAAAAACTTGTGTTGAAGAAATTTCAGGAAAACATGCTTTGGTGCCCACCGCACAAACCTAGATTAGAATTGAGGCTCTGGCCATTCAGCCATTTGGAAAGGGGTGCCATCTGACTCAGTTTCCCCAACTGTGAGAGACACTATCTCCCTTACCAGGCCATTGTGAGGATTCAGTAAGAACATAGGTAAAGGGCCTGGCACCGAATATGCATACGATGCACATTTATAAAATAAAGAAACAATAATAGTAACAACAGGAATAATGTTACTGACATCACTCTGAGTCAGATGGCTAACACAGAATATCTCATTAATTGTCTGACTATAGCCCTATTAAGTAGGTACAGATTACAGCTGAGGAAACAAGTTTAGAGAGGTTGAGTGACTTGCCCAAAGTCATACTGATCAAGTTTTGGGGTGATGGGGGATTCATGGGGTCTGGAGCCGATGGCCAAGAAAGAATTCTTGAAGACATCTTTGGTGCAAAAATGGTGATTTTATTAAAGCACGGGGACAGGACCCATGGGCAGGAAAAGCTGCACTGGGGTCCTGATGGATAACTCACTATATACCCTCAGGTTGGGAGACGGTCAAGGACAGAGTATGTCTCTAAGGAATTTTGGAAGCAAGGTTTCCAGGGGCTAGCTGTTGCTAGGGAAACACCATTTACCACCGTTTAATAAAACCTCAGTCACGAGACCCCCTCGGATGTATGTTGAGGGGCCAAAAGCTTGGAGCATGATTGCCAGCATATATCCTGGGGCAGTTGAGATAAAGGAAGTAGACTTACAGGATCCTTGAGGTTGGGACAATGTTAAGTCAAGGTTCTCATTTGCTCCTAGCTAAGTGTCATCATGGAGGCAGCTGAGCTCCTAGAAGGAGGTCACTCTGTAGGTTTCAAGGACTTGTCAATGAGCTATAGGCAGGAAGGGAATTTAATTTTTCATTTGCCTTAGTTTCCCACATCGCCATGGCAAGCACTTAACCCCTTCCTTTGTTCTCGGGTAGCTGAGAGCGTCTGAGGAATATCACACAGATCCCACCTGTCGGGGTGCGGGGAGGCGGGGGGACAGTTGCTAGCTTGTGCTTTGCCCCTCTGCCTGACTCAGGCTCCCTCATCAATACCATTATTAAGTGATATGGCTGGCATTTGAACCCCCAGCAAACAACAGAAAATATTGAGTACTTCATGCTAAGCATGCTGAGCTGAGCGTTTACATCCGTTACCCCATTCAGCCTGCACACCTGCATGAAGTGGGCATTATTATTGTCCCCATTTTATATATTACGTGCTGGAGAAACAGAGACGTTGAAGAGCTTGTCCAAGGTCACACAGCTTGTGGGGGCAAAGCTGAGAGTCTTACTGTAAAGACAACCTCCTTAACCTCTCTATTCTACACTGCCTTCATCCAAATGAATGACTGGATAGAGAGATATGCACAAATAAATACAAATAAATAAATGAAGTGGGATGAGCCCTGGAGCAGGGATGACCTCCCTGGGAACGGGGCAAAGTTAGTGGAAGGAGAGACCCAGCAGAACCTGAGAGGAATAAGTGGGGAGCGGGGGGTGGAGACTGCTCTGGAAGGGCCCCTAGCCTTGAGTTAATGGTGGGTTACAGGGCCTGCCTACTCCATATCTCTTCATCTGAGCTATGCAACAGGCTCTGTGCCCTAGAGGCTCTGTTTGCTTCCGAGTAAGGCTTTTCAGGCCACCCCATATGAGGCTGCAGCATGCACCCCACCCCACACTCACATTCTACTCTCCCCCGCTATTTCTTTTTT
This sequence comes from Crocuta crocuta, assembly GCF_008692635.1. Classification (NCBI taxonomy): domain Eukaryota; kingdom Metazoa; phylum Chordata; class Mammalia; order Carnivora; family Hyaenidae; genus Crocuta; species Crocuta crocuta. Next base: position 1,822,589 of record NW_027530847.1, read on the forward strand.
TTCTATAGTACTCATCACCTTATAATGTATTATATAATTTGCTTTTTTGCTGTTTATCGTCTGGTTCTTCCACAGAGGAATGATCTCCACAGATCATTATCTGTTTAGTTCACAATGTATTGTCAATACCTAGAAGTATGCCTAGCATATAGTAGGCACTTGATAAATATTTGTTAAATGCATAAATGAGTGGACTGAGGGAGCAGTGACTTGGGGGGCAGGAGAACTAGATTTGGATGTAGCCTTGCTATGATGAGACCTTGGACGAGACCCCTTCCCTCTCTGTGCCTCATTTTATCCTCTGTGATTCTACAAAGGGCTCAAGGTCCTGAAGTTGAGCCTCGGCCCCTGGCCTCAGGATTCTGTCCCCGACCACGCGCAAGCCATCCTCAGTGAGCAGGGGTTCACCCCAACCCTCAGGTGGAATCTGCTGGCCTCTCTGCTACCACCACAGGACCTGAGAATCCATGGGGGGCATTTGCTGGCAGCCCTAGGGGGTTGGGAGCACCTGCAGCAGCCACCTCCTCTCCAGACTTCCAAGGGAGACAGAACTGGTACAACTGGTTCTCCTGGGCCACACCAGATACCTGCTGTGTCAACTGAGACTTCCAAACCACCGCCTCTGTCATTTGTCCCAGATGGTCTCAGCTTCCTCTTAAAACAAAAGAATGGGGCTTCATAGTGCACTGGGTTACCTCTGCTCAGCCTACATGGCAGATCCTTACTGAGGGAAACTTACCCTTGGCCTCCATGGAATGAGAGGAGGGGTCGATAGAGTGGGTCTTGTTCTCTCAAAGCGCTGTTGTTGGTTTACTCAAAAAATATTGATTGAGCAATTCCTGAGCAATTCCAGGCACTGTAGATGTATCAGTGAACAAAAACAGAGAAAAATCCTTGTCCTTGTGTACCTTTCATTTCTAATGAGGGGAACGGACAATAAAGAAATGTCTAGGGACTCCTCTTGGCTCAATCAGTGCAGCACGCAACTCTTGATCTCAGGAGTGTGAGTTCGAGGCCCCATGTTGGTTTGTAGAGATTACTTAAAAAAAAGAGAGAAATATCTAATATAACATCAAGAATGACAGATAAAAATGATGAGTAAAGAACTGAAGTGTGATGGGGATGGGGTGGGGCTATTCTCGACAGATTGGCCAGGGAAGTCCTGAGGAAATAACTTTTGGACAAAGGTAAATAGAGGGAGGGGGCCAGCCATATGAAAATCTGGGGGAAGAGCATTCTAGACAGAGGGAACAGCAAGGGCAAAGGCCCCGAGACAGGAACTAGTTTACATGATGGAGGAGCAGCAAGAGGGCAAGTATGGGTGGAGTAGAATGAGAGAAGAGTGGTAGGGGACACAGGTCGTATCATGTAGAACCTTGAAATCTACCACGAAAACCTTAGATTTCATCCTGGGAGACAGTGGAAGCCACTAGAGCGTTAAACAGGAAACTGGCATAATCTGATTGAGGCTCTAGAAATAGATCCCCTGGGCTGCTGTCAAGAGAATGGATCATGGTGTAGAGAGAGAGAAAGCAGGGCGATCAAAGAGAAGTGTGATGCAATCATCCATGCAAGAGAGGCTAGCAGCCTGGATAGGGTAGTGGTGGCTGAGATTTAAAGTGGTTGGAGCCTTGGAGAAGTGATTTAAAAAAAAAAAAAAGGCCCAAACCCTGGCCTATCAGAGCTGGTGAGAGCTTTAGTGATCCTAAGTCAAGGTAGGAACTTTGGAGTCTGTCAAGTCCAGCTCCACATCTGGCTGAGAGTCTTCGGGCAGGTTGCTACACCTCTCTGAGTGAGTCTCGGTTTCCCCATATATAAACTAGGCATTATAAGAGAGCTTGCTTCCAAGGGGTGTCTTGAGGACTCAGTGACATGTAAATAAGACACAGAGCACAGGGTAGGGCACTTAGTAGACAGTAAAGTTAGCTATGACTCAAATCCCCACATTTATGGAAAGAGAAACTGAGCCAGCTAACTTAGAGGCAGATAGAGGACTAGAAGTGGGAGGGAGAAAAGAAAGCACTATTTACAGGGTTCTTCAAATCATATACCTCAGGTCCAGACAATAAGATGATTGAGGGAGTCAGGAACATTTTAAAAAATCACGTGACCCTCTCTGGCCATCTTGTTTTCCTGGGAAATCAGAATGTCTCTCCACCCTAAAAAATAAGTCAACACAAGTATGGCAAGTAGCAACTGCCATTCAGCTGCAATGTCAGACAGACAGTAGGCAAACAGGAACTATGGCATCCAGAATGTATGTGCCCATTTAAAAGGGCTGGCTAGTCCAGCTCCACCTGACTGCTGTCTCCCTATGCCAGACATCCCAATTTTTTCTTAATATTTATTTTTGGGAGAGCTCAAGCAGGGGAGGGGCAGAGAAAGGAAGACAAAGGATCCAAAGAGGGCCCTGCACTGACAGGCTGGCAGCAGTGACCCTGATGTGGGACTCAAACTCAAGAAATGGAAGATCATGACTTGAGCCGAAGTCAGGCGCTCAACCAACTGAGCCACCTTGGTGCCCCCAGACATCCTAATTTTCAGCAGAAGCCAGAATCCAGATTTTTATATGAAATCTTCCAATTTAAAAAAAAAATGTTTTATTTTTAACATTTTTTTAAAGCTTATCTATTTAGTTTGAGAGAGAGCGAGAGAGCAAGTGCAAGTGAGGGGAGGGCAGAGACAGAGGGGGACAGAGGATCCGAAGCGGGGTCTATGCTGACAGCAGCGAGCCTGATGTGGGGATCGAACTCACAAATCCTGAGATCATAACCTGTGCTGAAGTCAGACCCTTAACCGAGTGAGCCACCCAGATGCCCCTTCCCTCTAAATTTTAATAACCTTATTGGGCATGTACTATTATTCTCCCCATTTGACATATGAGGCCACTGAGGTTCAGAGAGATGACTTGCCAGTCACACAGCTGGGAAGGGGCAGAGTCAGGATTGAAACGTAGCTCTGCTTAATGTCAGAATCTGTGGGACGCTGGATGCTCAGGACAGCCCCTCTTCACACTTCATTCTCTCCAGCATTTTAGGTCTATGAGGGGCTCTAGGGTCCTGGAGCAGTTCTGTTGTCAACTTAGAGTGACCCTTGACCAAAGGCCTTCCCCTTTCTGGGTCTCAGTCTTCCTATCTGCCTACCTAGGAGGGATGTAGTTACGGGAACTCCAATATGGTCCCAGCTTCCTCCCCTGCAGTCCAACTGTGCATCTATTAAATATGAGGACTTGATATTTTCCTTGTTCTTTTTTTAAATGTTTATTTATTTATTTATTTTGAGAAAGAGAGAAAGAGCAGGGGAGGGGCAGAGAGAGAGGGGAGAGAGAATTCCAAGCAGGCTCCACGCTGATGGTGACATGAGGCTCAAACCCACTAACCATGAGATCATGACCTGAGCAGAAACCAAGAGTCAGGTGCGTAACCGACTAAGCCACCCAGGTGCCCCAAGATGTCCCTTGTTCTGTGGCCTGGCTCCGCCACTTACTGTCTTGTGATCTGAGGCTGTTTAACCTCCCTGTGCTTTTTGCCTCATCTCAGCCATAAAATGGAATTAGAAGTAGCACCCACCTCAAAGTGCTTAGGACATGCCGGGCATGGCATGCGTGCCTAGTCAACATTAGTCTTCATGATTATTGGTAACTGTGCATGCATGAGTATATTGATAGGAAGAGACAGAAATATAACTTAAATAGTTGTATTAGGATGGAGATGTGATTTTTAATATTTTCTTTAATGTCACAACTGTTAAAAATTAATGTCTCACATGATTCCTCCATTTTATAGAGAATAAAGTCCAAATTCTTTAACTCAACTTTCAAGGACATCTCTGATTTGACATCAACTCATATTTCAACAGCACATGGCGGCAGGCCACTCCTGCCTGAATCCCAGCTCTGTGACTTCCTAGTTGTGTGAACTTGGGCAAGGAGCTCTGTGTCTGATTCCTCATCTGTAACATAAGTTACAATTTCCACCTGATGGGGCTGCAGCGCTGTGTATCCATCATGCGGAAGTGTCCATCATGTGGAAGCTTGAAGCATATTGGCAACTGTCATGATCTACCTGCTACCCCTAAATCTCTGGTCACCCTGGACCTTTCATTAGCCCTAGAACTATCATACCTCGAAGGCTTTGCTCATGGCTTGCTTTCCCTGGCATGCCTTCCCCTATTTATCCATCCATCAAAATATTCTGTGTCAAGGACCTGCTCAAATACGACCTCCCCTGGAGAGATCTGTCCTTGTCAGTCCTTCCTCTGGCCCTGAGGGCTGGGTGTGCTTACAGCTCTCAGGCCTCATCTGTGTTCCACTTCCTTACTTATCCTTGCTCCTGCATCACACCCTTCCTGAGGGGAAGATGGGCTAGCTCTCAGCTCCAGCCCAGAGCCCCAGCCCAGATGTCTGAGGGATGTAAACGCCTTTCAGGAAACTCAGTCATCAAACCGATCCAGACAGCCCTGCTGCATCCCACCGTTTCCTGTCTGTAACTGAGGCAGTGTGGCCCAGCAGGGTGCTTGTGAACATAAATGAGGAAACACTGGTCAAAGTCCCTGTTTTCTTCCCTGCCTCCCTGATTTGCTTCTCCTCTGGACCAGGTGGAGAGGGGGAGGGAGTGCTGGCGGTGGGGGCAACTACAGATTCTTGGCCTGCTTGAGATGGACCTCTGGCCCTGATCAGAGCTTCTGATGCAGCAGGGTTTGGGGCAAGGCGCAAGATCCTGCATTTTCAGGCCCCTTCCACGGCCATGCTCTGAAATAACCATTCTGGGAGCGCCAAACCTCTCCATGGCTAACAGGGCAGCACAGCTGTGTGCAAGGGGCCATGGGACCTCTCAGCCCCCACACACTTTGGAGGAGGGAGTGCTGCCACCCAGGGGCAAACAGAGAAACTGCCAGGGCTCAGGCCTGAGCCACTGGGCACACATTTTGATAAAAACATTTACTGAGCACTTTTCAAGTGCCAAGCACTATGCCAAGTCCTTTGCACATTTCACCATACTGGACCCCATGACAGCCCTATGAAGTTGAACTGCCATAACCCCCACTGTACAGATGAGAAATACACGGTACAGAGAGGTAAAGTGACTTACCCAAGGTCACACAGCAAGTGAGCAGCAACGCTTAGATCTGAAGCTAAATCTGGCTGATAGCTGCACTCTAACCATGACACTTGAGTGCTGCCTAAATGCCTACATCACAGAGTCACCTGGGGATAATGTAAGTAACCGTGTATGAAAAGGTCCAGAAGATCAGTCTCAGGCCTCCAGAAGAGCTTGACTAGAGGCCACACCAAGACAGCCTGGAGGAGGGGTGGGCAGGACCACCCCGTCTTCTCTCTTAGGTGGGCTGACACCAGCCTGGACCAGCCAGACCCGGGGCTGCTCAGCTCGGCCATCCCTCTTCTCTCCACTGCCCTGACCTGAAAACCGTAGGCAGCCCTGCCTCAGATTCCAAAATGCTTCAGGGCTTTCCAGCAGAATCGGGGCCATGGCAGGCTGGCCAGAGGCCAGGGTTTATACATGACACTCCAAAAGGGTTTTGGCCCATGGCTCACTTCCGTTGGGAAGAATTCTAGCTGGCCCCGGACACCTGGACCCAAAGGTGAGCATGGGGCCAGACTCTGAGAGCAAACCCCATGGGTCCGTCACTCAGAGGCCTGGATGTACACCGGCACAGCGAGCATGGCACACGGGCCCTCAGCCCCTGCCTGCAGCTCTGCCAGAGCCAGGTTGGAGCCCAGGCTCTCCGCATGCCCGGGCACTACCAGCTCAGGCTCGCCACCTACCGTGCCACCCACGACAATGGACAGCACTGCATCTGGCTCTGAGAAGGGTGGCTTGCCTGAGGCAGCCTCGGGCACAGGCCCGACCCCTGTGTCCTTCAGCTCTTCCAGCCCCAGCGGGTCGGGCAGGGGGGTCACCACCTTGCGCCCACCATTGCTGCTGCTGCGGGGGGCCGCCCTCCTCCGGGAGGGCCGCCGGGCTTGCAGGTCCTTGTCCTTCTGGGGGCCAAGGCGGCAGCGGTGATCCTTGAGGTATTTGTGTCGGGAAAAGCCCTTGGCACAGCCAGCACAGCGGAACTTGTAGTTGCCCGTGTGGGCGCGCTGGTGCTCTGCGAGGTGGGCACGGCGGCTGAAGGACTTGCTGCACAGGGCGCACTTGTGGAGCTTCATGCCTGGAGTGGGGGGAGGTCAGTGAGAGGCACCTGGACCCCTTACTCTGCAACTGCACCTCTCCACTTGGAATAAAACCCAGCCTTTCGACTTGTCCTCTGAGTGTGTGTGCGATCTGCGCCCCGCTCCGGCCAGTCTCATCTCCCCGCTTCTCCCAGCCACTGACTCCCGGCTGACCACACACGCCCTCCTCCGAGCACCAAGCTGGCTCCTGCCTCCAGGTCTTCGCACTTGCTGTTTCCCTCTGCCTGGAATAGGGTGTTCAGCCCCCCAAACCTTAACTAACTTAGCCAGGTCACCATCATCTCTTTCCTCTTTCCATCTGGTCCGTCTGTCTCACCCTAGCCCCCTCAGACCATCCCCACAAGGCAGCTGGAGATGGCTTCATGAAATACACAAAGGATTGTGACATTTTCTGCTCTGAACCCTCCAGTGATTCCCCAAGTTCCCCACAAAGCCCTGTGCAGTCTGACTGCCCCCATCACCTCTCAGCCCCATTCTCTCCTTCCCCCAACTTGTTCTCTGAGCGCCACACTCCCACTCACCTCTCCTGGTCTCTAAACCACCCCCCCACCCCGAGTCCCTTCTCTGCCTCAAGAGTTTGCACTTGTTCCCTCCATCCTGGCTTTTCTCATCCTTCAGGACAGCTCTCATGTCACCTCCTCCAGGAGACTGGCCCTGATGCCTGCCTCATATCTTTCTCTGCCTCATCACTGTTTATTCCTGTCTTTGCACTCTGCATACTTCTCTGTAACATACTTACTTGTTTATTGTTCATTTTGAGTCTCTGCCACTAAATGCTAAGCTTCCCCAGGAGGGCAGGGTGGGGCTCTACTCATCTGATTCCCCCATGTCACCCCCAGAGTCTGACATGTGGTAAGTTCTCATAGTCACTCACTGAATGACTCACTGGTGCCTCCATATCCACCACGAAGGCAGCTCCAGCCCACACTCAGTCTGAGCCATGTGCCCCTCAGCCTCCCTGGGATGAAGGCTCAGAGAGGGCCGGTGACTTGCAAGAGGCAACACAGGAGGACAGTGGTAGTGCTAAGAATCAACTCAGGCCCTCTGTCTTCAAGTCCTTCAAGTCCCTCTGTCTTCAACTTTCTTTTAGGAACTAAATCCTTTCTGCAAACCTATGATTCTTACCATGGGCAGGTTTACCCTCCAGGAGACCTTTTGTTCCCTGAAGACATTTGCAGTTGTCTTAACTGTGGGGAAGATGCCACTGACATCTCAAGGGTAGAGGTCAAGGATATTGCTAAAAATCCTCTAATGCACATGGCAGGCCCCATCATACAGCATCAGCCAGTGCAAAATATCAGTAGTGCCAAGAAACCATGTTCTAGACCAAATGATATGTGGAAAGATGACCAAGCTGCTCTGGGGATGCAGCAGCACCTGAGGAAGAGCCACGGAGCCCCTGGGAAACCATGAGGGGTGGGGTGGAGACCCTTGAGGAGTGGGATGGAGTGGGATCCACACCCCACCTATCTACACCCCACCTGCCCTGCTCTGCTGAGGCTACCAAGGAACCTTCCCAGCCGTGTCTTGGAGCCAGTTGGAATCTGATCTCTCTCCACGCCTGATCCACACCCCTATCACACTGAGCACCTCTCTGATTTATGAGCTATCTCCTTTTAGGTCAGCTTCCCCCTCAGTCTGGGGGACTGTGTCTGACTCACCTCTGTAGGACCCTGAAGACCCTCATGCAGGCCTGGTTCATGGCTCACCTGAGCAAAAGCCTGTTGGCTGGAATATACCAGGCAGTGATAATAAGCCACATGGGATGTGTCTGCTCTGCTCTTTCTAGAGGGCCTGCCCCAGGGACTTTGAGCTGGACCAGACCTTGTTGATAGGTCCAAGAGTCACTTACCGGAGTGGGAGAGGATATGAGCCTTCAGTTTGTCCGGCCGATTGAACTCTTTACTGCAGCCCGTGTGTGTCCTAGAACCCAAAACCTCTGGTCAGGGGGTCTCACCAGACTTGGGACTCTTGCTGGCCTCCGTGCTAGCCTGGGGCCCGAGGGACTCCCTGTCTACCCAAAGGGCCAGGCTAGGAAACAGGCTGGGGAGTTAGGTAGGCAGGCAAGGCCCACGGTGGGACAAAGGAAAGAGGGCCTTCAGAACCCCAGCCCTGACACTTTTGTGTCCCACTGCTGGGTAAAGCTGCCCTCCCACTCATGCCAGTTCCTACTCACGAGAAGGGGCATTTATATTTCTTGAATGGCTCATGGATCAACATGTGTCTCTTCAGTTTGTCCTTACGGTTGAACGCAGACTCGCACACGGAGCATTTGTAGGGCTTCTCACCTGTAGGAGATACAGATGGCGAGTTGGGGAGCAGGGGCGTCCCATGAGATGGAGTCCAAATATGGGGCACACTAGAGGGTAGCAGAAGTGGCCTGGGAGAAAATAGCCTTTCCCATTCCTTATGACTTTGTTTTTCCAAGGAGAAGAGGGGGCTATTTCAGATGGGCAGTCAGAAAAGGCCTTGGGGTGCCTGAGCAGCTCAGTCAGTTGTGTGACTGACTTCGGCCTCTCTCTCTGCCTCTCCCCTGCTCAAATAAACGTTGAAGTTTAAGAAGAGAGGAGAGGAGAGGAGAGGAGGGGAGGGGAGGGGAGGGGAGGGAAGAGAAGAGAAGAGAAGAGAAGAGAAGAGAAGAGAAGAGAAGACCCTTTCTGATGAGACAAGAAGGGAGATGTGAGGTAGGAGGGGAGCCAGCCATGATGGAAATCAGAATCAGGGTCCCAGGCAGAAGGACAAGTGGGAATGTGTGGTATGCCTGAAGACAGGGGAGGCCACTGTGGCTGGAACAGAGTAGGGGAGGGAAAATGAGGCAGAAGGGAATTCCGGTCAGCGAGACAGCCGGACCCAAAAGGGAGGGCCTGGAAGGCCTAGGTTTTTACTCTGAGCAAGAGGAAAAGCCACCAGAGGGGCTGAGCAGGGGGGGGGGACCGATGTGACTTCAGAGTTTCACAGTCCCCTCTAGCTGCATGAAGAGAAAACAGTGAGGGGGTGGGGGTGAAGTCATGGGAAGCAGCCAAGTACAGGCAATATCAGGAAGCAGAATCGGCAGCCTTTGCCAATGGACTGACTGTGGGGTGTGAGGGGAAGGGTGTCAAGAAGGAGTCTAAGGTGGGGCTGAGTGACAAATGAATGGTTGTGCCATTTACTGAAATGGGGCCCATGGCGGGGGGAGAAGGGAATTACACTTCATCTAATGGAATCGCTGCAATGAGCTATGAGGTAAGTACTAGATGAGAAAACTGAAGGTCATGGTCTGCACCTACTGTTTGGGAGACCTAAGAGGCCAGCCTAGCAGTGTGATGCAGAGTCCGCCTGAGTTACCCCATGAGTCCCCCCATGTTGGCTGGAATAGAATCTGGTGGGGGGTGGGGCAGTGGGGGGGAAGAGCAGCTCTTGCCTGACAGGGGCCAGGGCTTACAATCTGTCCTACGGAAAAGGGCTTTACTGGGCTATTTTGGTTGCTTGCCATTATTTCCTCTCTGTTCTCCCTCTAGAATGAATGCGGTACTTTTGAAAAATGCCAACCCAATGATTAAGGAAATTCTGGTCCTTATAATGGAATGCTCCGCAGTCATTAAAAAGATTGAGGTCCATCAGTGTTTCCTGATCTGGAAAGATCTCCTGGCCATACTGCTAAATGAGGAAAGAAATTGGTAGAACAGCTTTCTTAATAGAAAAAATGAAGAAAATGCAATCCTCATATTCCAAAACAGCCCTAGCCATAGGTGTTTGTATATACACAGAATATGCAGGGTGAAAGTTAAGGGAGGGTACTGTCAGAAACAATTAGGATTTGAAGGGAGAACTTAACATTTTACTTTATGTACTTCTACACTGTTTCATTTTATTTATTTGTTTGTTTGTTTAGAGCATGTGTGTGCGGGCACACATGCAACGGGTTGAGCAGCAGGGCTGTGGGGTGGGAGCAGAGGATCTGAAGTAGACTCTGTGCTGACAGCAGAGAGCCTGATTCGGGCTTGACCTCACCAACTGTAAGATCATGACCCCAGCTGAAGTCAGATGCTTAACTGACCAAGTCACCCAGGCACCACCATACTGCTTCATTTTTAAAATAAACATGCATTGGGGAGCCTGGGTGGTTCGGTTGGTTGAGTGTCCAACTTCAGCTCAGGTCTGATCTCACTGTTTGTGAGTTCAAGCCCCACATCGGGCTCTGTGCTGACAGCTCAGAGCCTGGAGCCTGCGTGGGATTCTGTGTCTCTCTCTCTGACCCTCTCCCGCTCACACTCTGTGTCCCTCTCTCTCAAATATGAATACACGTTAAAAAAATTTTTTTAAATAAACATGTATTACTTTTGAATAATATTTTTTAATGTTTTTTATTTATTTTGAGATAGAGAGAGAGTGTGCCCACATGTGGGGAAGGGGCAGAGAGAGAAGCAGAAAGAATCCCAAACAGGCTCTACCCAAGCAGGACAGAGCCCCATGTGGGGCTCGCTCTCATGAATCTTGAGATCATGACCTGAGCCTAAATCAAGAGTTGGACACTTAATCCAATGAGGCACCCAGGTGCCCCTTGAATAATAATTTTTAAAACTACAAAGAGACTGGGGCGCCTGGGTGGCTTAGTCGGTTAAGCGTCCGGCTTTCACTTAGGTTATGATCTTGTGGTTCGTGGGTTCGAGCCCCGCGTCGGGCTCTGTGCTGACTGCCAGCTCAGAGCCTGGAGCCTATTTCAGAGTCTGTATCTCCCTCTCTCTCTGACCCTCCCCTGCTCGTGCGGTCTCTCTCTCTCTCTCTCTGTCTCCTAGAAATAAAATCAAAAAAAAAAAAACTACAAAGAGAGTAATTTGGTAATATCTAACAAAATTACCAATGCATATACTTTTTTCTTCTTTTGTTATGATAAAATACACATAAAATTTACCATTTTAAAAAAGTATATTTATTTAATTAGTTAAAATGTTTATTTAGTTTTGAGAGAGAGAGCGCAAACAGGGGAGGGACAGAGAGAGAAGGAGACACAGAATCTGAAGCAGGCTCTAGGCTCTGAGCTGTCAGCACAGAGCCTGATGCAGGAGTTGAATGCACGAGTGGTGAGATCATGACCTGAGCCAAAGTTAGATGCTTAACCGACTAAGCCACCTAGGTGCCCTATTTATTTATTTTTGAGAGAGACAGACAGAGTATGCATGCATGCGTGTGCAAGCACGGGAGGGGCAGAGAGAGAGAGGAAGAAAGAGAACCAGAAGCAGGCTCTGCACTATCAGCACAGGGCCCAATGCAAGGCTCGAACCCACGAACTATGAGATCATGACCCGAGCTGACGTCAGACGCTCAACGGATTGAGCCACCCAGGTGCCCCATAAAATTTACCATTTTAAATTAATCATCTTTCATGTACAGCTCAGTGACATTAGGTACAATTGTATTATGCAACTACCACCATCTATTTCCAGAACTCTGTCATCCGCCCAAACAGAAACTCGGTACTATACTGCATTTTAACCTAGCATTTCCACTGCTAAGAATACACCCCACAGACAAACTCCCAAAAGTGCCAAAGGACCCACATAGCCTTTTGTGTATAAACTAACAGCTGAAAAATAATTTAAGTATCCAATCATAAGAACTTGTTAAATAAAAGATAGTAAATACAGAGGAATTCTATACAGCTGGGAAAAAGAAGATAGTGCTAGAACATCTTCAAGATGTACTGATAAGTAAAGAAAGACGGTACACAATAGAGTTATAATAAGTGCTCAACTGTGTAAAAGTAAGCAAGCATTTTGTATAGACATAAAATTAAACCAGAATGATTCAGACTAGGACCACTAACAGCAGTTATCTTTGGGGAGAGGAACTGGGGGTATTTTTCAAACTGCAAGTCGCAACCTATTGGTGGTTACTTTGACAATTAAAATTGAATGAAACAGAAAATATTGTTTTGTGAAACTTCTGTTTCAATATATGCTATGTGTATAAATGTGTTTCCTGGGTTGTAATACAAAATATATATATTTTTTTAAATTTTTTTTTAATGTTTTATTTATTTCTAGGAGAGAGAGAGAGACAGCGTGAACAGGGGAGGGTCAGAGAGAGAGGGAGTCACAGACTGAAACAGGCTCCAGGCTCTGAGCTGCAGTCAGCACAGAGCCCGACGTGGGGCTCGAACCCACGAACCGCAAGATCATGACCTAAGCAAAAGTCAGACGCTTAACCGACTAAGCCACCCAGGCGCCCCTAAAATATATTTTTTACCATAGGTCATAGCAAAAAAATTTTTTGAAAAACCATTTGGGTTATCCAACTGAGGTGTGGGGACAGGGTTATTATCATCATATTTGCTTTTATACTGTCAATGATTTTCTCTTCAGGTTTCTGCAATCTTTGGATGCTTTTTAATAAGAAAAAAAGATTTTTAACTAATAATCTTTTAAAGATTAAAGGATAATGGAATGTGGGACACCCGGGTGGCTCAGTCAGTTAAGCATCTGACTCTTGATTTTGGCTCAGGTTATCATCTCACAGTCTGTGAATTTGTGCCCCACATCAGGCTCTGCACTGACAGTGTGGGACCTGCTTGGGATTCTCTCCCTTAACCTCTCTCTGTCTCTCCCTTGTTCTCTCCCTCTCTCTCTCAAAAATAATAAATAAACTTTGGGGTGCCTGGGTGGCTTAGTCGGTTAAGCGTCCGACTTTCGCTTAGGTCATGATCTCGCGGTTCGTGGGTTCGAGCCCCGCGTCGGGCTCTGTGCTCACTGCCAGCTCAGAGCCTGGAGCCTGTTTCAGAGTCTGTAACTCCCTCTCTCTCTGACCCTCCCCTGCTCACGCTGTCTCTCTCTCTCTCTCCTAGAAATAAATAAAACATTAAAAAAAATTAAAAAATAAATAAATAAATTTAAAAAAACGTAGAAAAAAAAGAAAAGAAAATGTCAGTGTGTCTCAACTGGGGAGCCAAGGAGAGGGGGTTCTGTGGGTTTGGGTGGGAATTCTGCAGGGAGAACAGCACCCCCACCCCTAGAGGCTCAGAATGGTCTGAGGGAGCTGTTGGAGGCAGAGCCAAGAGATCCCCCACGAGCCTACAGAGGTTCATCTCTACTCCAGTGTTGGTGGGAACCCCTTGTTCACTTGAGAGGGCAGGTGGGTAGGGGGCCAGAAAGGAAAAGGGGAAGGGAACGAAGAGAAAGTGGCGGACGGACAGGATGGGGAGGGAGAAGAGGCTGGAGAAAGACAGGGGCAAAGGCTAGAGGGAGATAGGAAGGGGAATAGAGAGGTAGGGGGGCTGCGGCCCCCTTGATGGGGGGCAGAGTACTCACCTGAGTGGATGTGAGCATGCAATTTGAGGTAGTGCTCTCGCCGGAAGAACTTCTTGCACACCTGGCACTTGAACCTGCCTCCACTGCCGTGGGTGGGCAGATGACGTCGCAGGTAGCGCTCACAAGGAAACACCTGGTGGAAGAGAGGAGTTGGGGTTAGATCTGACTCACTAACCCTCACCACCTTCTGAGCTCACGGGGCCCCTCATTCCCAGCACTTACGGAAACAATTTCCTTTCTACCCACCAGGATCAGGGCTCAGCATCAGGCTCAGCCCTTAGAACCTCATGGCTCCCACTACTCACCCATACTGCATGTTCTGAGCTTCTGCCAGGCTGTTTTTTCTACCCAGAGGGCCTTTCTCTACCCAGGGGCCCTGACAAATTTCTATTTATCCTTCAAGACCCAAAACAAATGTCACTGCTTCTGTAAAGCCCTCTCTGACTTTTCAATGTCATGCAAGACAAAACAAACCCTGCCCTTGAATGTTCATCTATATTTATTTATTTGTTTATCTATTTATTTATTTATTGTTTTCTAGAAAACTCTGTCCCCAATGTGGGGCTTGAACTCGTGACCCCCAGATCAAGAGTTGCATGCTCTACCACCTGAGTCAGCCAGGCACCCCATTCATCTACATTTATTTAAATGTTTGTTCATTTTGAGTGAGAGAGAGAGAGTGTGTGCGAGTGCACTGCACATGTGTACGCATGAGTGGAGGAGGGGCAGAGAGAAAAAGAGAGAGAGAGAATCCCAAGCAGGCTCCACACCATCAGCACAGAGCCCAATGTGGGGCTCAAACCCATGAACCATGAGATCATGACCTGAGCCAAAATCAAGAGTCGGATGCTCAACTGACTGAGCCACCCAGGCACCCATGAAGAAACCAGTTAAACACACCAGGGGGATGCAATTGGCAAAATCCAGACTTTGGGGAACCCAAAGGACCAGTGGCCCAGTTTCTTCAAGAGATAAATTAAAAGGGGAAAAAAAAAAGGAGCACTTGTGGGGGAAACTTTGGTTGTATCAACCAATTGGAGTATGTGAACCTGATTCAAACAAATAAACCTTACAAAAATTATGATGCTTCAGGGTGCCTAGGTGGCTCAGTGGGTTAAGTGTCTGACTTTTGATTTTGGCTCAGGTCATGATCTCATGATTTCATGAGTTTGAGCCCCATATCTGGGTCTGAACTGACAGTGTGGAGCCTGCTTGAGATTCTCTCCCTTTCTCTGCCCCTCCCACACTAGGACTCTCTCTCTGTCTCTCTCAAAATAAGAAAAAATAAACTTAAAAAATAAGTAAATTAGCATTTAAAAAAATTATGATGTTTCTGAGACAATCAGAAATTGGAACACTGCCTGACTAGCTGAAAGTACAGTCTTCAGTCTTTCACATTCACTGAAAAGAAGAACCAATAATAACAAGAATAACATATCTGGAAGCTGGAGGCCACTGTTCTGATGCTGGGCCTGGACCCAGGAGAGGCCTCACCCCACATTTTAAAAAAATTAAAAAAAATTTTTTTAATGTTTATTTTTGAGAGAGAGAGAGAGAGAGAGAGAGAGAGAAAGAGAGCAGGAGAGGGGCAGAGAGAGAGGGAGACACAGAATCCGAAGTAGGCTCCAGGCTCTGAGCTGTCAGCACAGAGCCTGATGCGGGGCTCGAACCCACTGACTGCGAGATTGTGACCTGAGCCAAAGTTGGACACTTAACCGACTGAGCCATCCAGGTGCAGCACCCCCAAATGTTTTTTTTAACGTTCATTCATTTTTAGAGAGACAGAGACAGAGTGTGAGTCAGGGAGGGGCAGAGAGAGAGACAGACACAGAATCTGAAGCAGGCTCCAGGCTCTGAACTGACCACACAGAATCCAATGCAGGGCTTGAACTCACAGACCACACCTCACCCCACATTAGCCCAGCCTGGCCCGGCCTGGCCCAGCAGCAGCCCCAGGATGGCCATGTGTGCCACCTAACGGCTAAGATGGGCCAGGCAGGGCTCCTACTCTTCAAAGGTGAAGTGTCTATGGAGACAGGTCTAGGGAGACAAGCCCAGGCTTTGCTGCATGTACTGAGGCAGGAGGGGAGGAGACAGTGAGGTGCTTGCTCTACCACCTCTGAGCCCCAACTGTTGCCCCGGCTGGGAAGGGCAGTGGTACCCACCTTTTGGCAGTGTGGGCAGGGAAAGTTGTGAGTGGCAGTCTGCAGGTGGTGCTCCAGGGCCTCGGGGGTAGAGTATTTGTTGACACATTTGACACACCTACATGGGAAGGAACAGGAGAGGTGACAGAGCAGCATGTGGAGGCTGGACTGGCCCCACAGACACAGGCACCAGCCCTTCTCCTCCCCCCAGGGCCAACACTGGGAGGCACAATTCTGCATTAAATTCATTCTGTTTGTTTGTTTGTTTTTTGTTTTTTAAGTAGGCTCCACACCCAATATGGGGCTTGAACTCACGACCTTGAGATCAAGAGTTGCATGCTCTACTGACTGAGCCAGCCAGGCACCCCAGGAGTCCTTTAAAATGAAAATAAATAAATAAATAAATAAATAAATAAATAAATTTAAAAAAATGAAAATCAAACCATGTCACATCCCTGCTTAAAAGTTCCCACCTTGGCCTACAAGGGTCTAGAGGCTTGACCATTCCTACCTGTCAGACTTTATCTTTCTCCACTGCCCACCTCACTCTGTTCCAGCCACCTTGGCCTCCTTAATATACATTGAACACACCAAACTCTTTCCTTAGCCATTTCACCTGCTATTCCCGCTACCTAGAACACTCTTCCCCAAGTATTCCCTTGGGCAACACCTTCTTATCCTTCAGGCCATACGTCAAATGTCACCTCCTTAGAGATGCCCTCCTTGACCATCCTGTCTCAAGCTCTCCCCTACGGCCCACCCCTGGACACTCCCTACTACGTCACCCAGTTTTATTATCTTCTTAGCACTTATTATTTATAATTATTACTTAGTTGTTTGCTTACTTGATTAGTATCTGTCTCTTTCACCAGCAATTAGGCTCTAGAGGAAGGGACCATATTTGTCCTGTTCATAAACTGCTTGAAGCACCAGTGACAATCTGTTATTTATGAAAGAGTCAGAGAGACAAGGATCCAGGTCTTGCACATTCTTGTTTCTGACCCTCAGTTTCCTCATCCATAAAATGGGGTAGGAATCCCAAATGGGCCTGCCTCTTGTTTATTCTTTTTTTTTTTTATTTTTTTTTAATGTTTTATTTATTTCTAGGAGAGAGAGAGACAGCATGAGCAGGGGAGGGTCAGAGAGAGAGGGAGTCACAGACTCTGAAACAGGCTCCAGGCTCTGAGCTGGCAGTCAGCACAGAGCCTGACGCAGGGCTCGAACCCACGAACCGCGAGATCATGACCCAAGCGAAAGTCGGACACTTAACCGACTAAGCCACCCAGGCGCCCCTCCTCTTGTTTATTCTTAAGACTATCCAAGAGTCAAAGGATACAACCGTGCCAAACAAACAGCTCATACATCACATAGCATTATACACGTGGTCTCTGTGCTTTTTTTAACAAATTTTATTTTTTAAAGGTTCAGTTATTTTTGAGAGAGAGAGTGCAAGTGGGGGAGGGGCAGAGAGAGAGAGAGAGGGACAGAGGATCTGAAGCGGGCTGTGCGCTCACAGCAGGAGCCCAGTATGGGGCCCGAACTTATGAACTGTGACAACATGACCTGAGTCGAAGTTGGACACTCAACCGACTAAGCCACCCAAGTGCCCCCATGGTCTCTACTCTTAATATCACTGGCTAACCAGCCTTTCAAACAGCAGTTTCAGGTCACAAGCCACTCTGAAGAAAAGACCCCTCTAGTCTCCTGACTATAAAAACATTTACCAGCAACTGACCCATTTATGATGAGGTTCCAGTGAGGAATGCCACAGGTAGGTGGGCAATTCACACCAAAAACAGAAACACGGGCCCGGATATCCGTTCGCCAGGGCCTCCACAGAAAACCCACAGGCAGGCCGCGCCTTCAGACTACATGCTGAAAACCGCAGGCTAAATGCCTCCAGATGGCAAGAAAGAAAGAGCGAGCTGGCTGGGAGCAGAGCTACTGGGCGGACAGAGACACAGAGATGGGAGAGGGCAGGAACTTCACCGGCTTCAGCAATGAGGAGACACAGGTTTGTGTGGGAGGTAGCTTAGCAATAGGCTCAAAATGCAGTAAGCAATAATGCTGAGCAATAAGCATGAAAATGAAAACTCCCTGCCAGAAATGCCATCCTCACTAAGTCACCCAAGGTAACATCCCCAGCGCGAGGGCTAACCAACATCCCATGCCTGCTGCTGTGATGCGCTGAGAAGGACCAAACAGCACTTTGTGTGATATTTCCTGCCTAGAGTGCCCCTCCTGCATCCAACCCGAGGTCAAATCCGACAGACCCAAACTGAGGACGTTCTCCAAAATAACTGGCCCATACTCTTCAAAACCGCCACAGTTGTCAAAGACAAAGATAGGATGAGCAACTGTTCCAGCCTAAGAAAGAGACACAATAACTGAAAGCAACGTGTGATCCTAGATGGGATCCTAGGTCAGAGAAAGCTTTTTTTTTTTTTTGGTCTATAAAGGATGTTGTTGAGATAGGAGATTTTTGAGTAAGGTCTGTAGATGAGGCAACAGAACTCTATTGATTTAACTTTCTGATTTTGATAACTACACACTGCTTATGTAAGAAGCTGTCCTTATTTCTAGAAAATGTACATAAAGACAAAGTGTAAAAGAGCATCATGCCAGTAAAGAATCCTCAAGTAGCTCAAATATCTCAAATATAATAAAGCAAATGTGACAGAGTTAACATTTGGGAAATCTGGGTGAAGGGTATGTGGGAATCCTTTGTACTATTCTTCTGTTTTTTCTGGAAGTCTGAAATTGTGTCAAAATAAGTTCCTGAAAATGGCTGTCTGTGGTATGGGGAAGGGGGTCAAGGTAGACCGGGAATTCCTTTTCATCCTTTGCCCTTTTTTGGTTCTTAAATATTGTACTGTATGTATGTAATTATTTTTTAAAGTCAGGAATCTCTTTCTTAAAGTCTTCATTGATCTTTTTTTAAAGAAGTTTTACTATTAAATACTATATTTTTAATACAATTTTTTTTTAATGTTTGTTTATTTTTGAGAGAGAGAGAGAAAGACACAGAATCTGAAGCAAGCTCCAGGCTCCGAGCTGTCTGCACAGAGCCTGATGTGGGGCTCAAACCCACGAACTATGAGATCATGACCTGAGCCAAAGTCAGACACTTATCCGACTGAGCCACCCAGGTGCCCAGAACTTATTATTATTTTTTTAATGTTTATTTATTTTGAAAGAGAGGGATAGAGAGCCAGCAGGGGAGGGGCAGAGAGAGAGGGAGACAGAGAATCCCAAGCAGGCTCCACACTGTCAGTGCAGAGCCCAACGCAGGGCTCCAACTCATGAACTGTGGGATCATGACCTGAGCAGAAATCAAGAGTCAGACATTTAACTAAATGAACTACTTTGGTGCCCCTCGGAACTTATTTACAAGTGAGCAAAGATGTCCAAAGATGTTCTCTGTAGTGTTGTTTGTAACAATGACAAACTGGAAAAAACCAACTAGCCTGCCATAAAGGATCATTTACATACATTTGGCATGTACAACCAAATACCAAGGAGCCATCTAAATGGATGAGGCAGGGGCACCTTGGTGACTCAGTTAAGTGTCCAACTCCTGATTTTGGCTCCGACCCTGATCTCAGGGTCATGGGTTCAAGCCCTGCACTGGGCTTTGTGCTGGGCATGAAGCCTGCTTAAAAAAAATAATAAAAATATGGGGTGCCTGGGTGGCTTAGTCGGTTGAGCGTCCGACTTTCGCTTAGGTCATGATCTCGCGGTTCGTGGGTTCGAGCCCCGCGTCGGGCTCTGTGCTGATTGCCAGCTCGGAGCCTGGAGCCTGTTTCAGAGTCTGTGTCTCCCTCTCTCTCTGACCCTCCCGTTCTCACGCTGTCTCTCTCTCTCTCTCCTAGAAATAAATAAAAATATTGAAAAAAATAATAATAATAAAAATAAAAAAAGGGATGGGGCAGGTCTGTTTGTGCTGAGATGCAAAGATGTCCATATTACTGTTGTGATAACACACACATTACATGTACAAAGTGATCCCATTAAGTTTCAGTTAGTTTGTCAGAAGCTGTGGGACAGAAAGATGGCAGGGTGAATATTCACCAAAGTCAATAACTATGTTTGGGATGACCTGACTCAGATAGAGCCTGTGATAGTTATATCCATAAACATGCCTATTACTGACACAGACCAAATAACATGTATCAAGAGGTTAATAAGGACTATCTTTGCATGGTAGGTAGGGTTTTGGTTTTTGGGTTCTTTTGTGCGATTTTTAAAAAATCTTTTTCTCTGTACTGAATATGGATAACTTTTGTAATTAGGATAAAAAATCCATAGGGGCACCTGGGTGGCTCAGTTGGTTAAGCGTCCAACTTTGGCTCAGGTCATGATCTCATGGTTCGTGAGTTTGAGCCCTGCCTTGGGCTCTGCGCTGACAGCACAGAGCCTGCTTGGGATTCTTTCTCTCCTTCTCGCTTTCTGTCCCTCCCCTGCTCACACACTCACTCTCTCAAAAATAAGTAGATACACTTTTAAAAAATGTCCTCTTGGGGCACCTGGGTGGTTCAGTCGGTTAAGCGTCTGACTTCGGCTCAGGTCATGATCTCACGGTTCGTGGGTTTAGAGCCCCGCATCAGGCTCTGTGCTGACAGCTAGTTCAGAGCCTGGAGCCTGCTTTGGATTCTGTGTGTGTCTCTCTCTCTGCCCCTCCCCCACTTGTGCGCTGTCTCTCTCTGTCTCAAAAATAAGTAAACTATTTAAAAAAATTTTAAATGCCCTCTCTTTGCTATAAAAAATGATAAAAATTTAAAAAATTAAAAAAAAATCAACAAATCTTATTTTTAAAAGGCAAAAGTAAATATATAGCACATATATAGGGGCACACATAAAATTCACCTGAGGGGCTTGGGGCTTGGGAAGGCAGCATAGGCAGGCAAAGGCAACGTGGCCCAAAGGAAAGGGAGGAGGTAGACCAATGGGGCCTGGGCCCCTGAAAGAGCATGAAGCCACTCTACTTGCCCAAACATTAATGTGAAACAGAAATAAATTCTCACTTCACTTATTCCACAGTTATTGGGAATCTCTATTGCATGCAGGTAAACCTATATCTAAATTGTACAAATAATAATAATTGCAGCAATGACGTTTATTGAGCACTTACTCTGTTCCAGGTATTATGTCTAAGAATCTCATGGTCGTCGTAACTAATCCTCATAAATAATCCCACACAGTAGGCACTATAGTTATCCCCATTTCAAGGATGAGGACACTGAGGCTCAGAGTGACCAAATACCTTGCCAAGGTTATCTACTGGGAATATAATCAAGCTGGGATTTGAGCACAGACAGGTGGCTACAGAGCCCTTATCATTATTACCCAAGATACCATTCCATACTCAGGCCATCCAGACGGTGGCCTGCATCTGCAGGCCTTAACCTTTGGGCCAGGAGTTCCAATGGCTACAAGGGTGACTGGCACTGTAACCACTGCACGAGAACCTAGGAGAAGAGATTGACTGCAGACACAGAGCCATCAGCACTGGGCTCAACCTTAGCCTCCAGTTTCCAAGACCAGAGCTGTGAAGCTTCTAAGGTTCCAGACGAGAGTTTGAATCTCAACTCCGTGCCAACGCTGTTACTCTGGTGGGCAGGTCATTTCTCTCTGAGGCTCAGCATCCTCATCTTCAAAATGGGGAGAACACCACCGCTATGAACTGAACTGCGTCCCTCCGAAAGTTGTATGCTGAAGCCCTGACCCTCAATGTGATGGTATTTACAGACAGGACCTTTGAGGGGATGATTAGGTTTAGATGAGATCATGAGGGTGGGGTCCACATGACCACAGAGTGCCGTAATGAGAAGACCACGGGTCTGTGGTATTGTGTTACAGCAGTCGGACCTGACTAATGCGACCACCTACCTCCCAGGACTGCAGGGGTCAATGTCCCTAAGACCAAGTGGGGCCCGTGGTAGGTGTTCCCTTCCTTCTACTTGGCATCTCACTACTGAGAGCCACATGGCCACATGAACTCACAGATAATCCACACACTGATAGGGCAAAAGCAAAATAAAATGCCCCCTGAGTACAAATGGGAACTACTCATCAGTAACTAGAAATCTCCACCCCTTGACTGGCCAAAGCTTTGCCTGGTTTCCTGTCTCTGGCTCCCCTTCCCAATCTCCCTGGGGCAAGCTGCCCTGTACAGCTTCAGTCCCAGTGCTCCTGATAATTTCTCGAAGCTTTTGTGATTTCTACAAGGCCCTTCGTATCCTGGCCCTACTTTCTTCCTCTTTCTTTTTTTTTNAAAAACATTAAAAATTAAAAAAAAAAAATTTATTTCTGAGAGAGAGAATGAGAGCATGAGTAGGGGAGGGCCAGAGAGAGAGGGAGACACAGAATCCAAAACAGGCTACAGGCTCTGAGCTGTCAGCACAGAGCCCCACGTGAGGCTCGAACTCACAAACTGTGAGATCATGACCTGAGCCGAAGTCGGATGCTTAACCAACTGAGCCACCCAGGCGCCCCACTGGCCCTACTTTCTAAACATCCCCTAGGCCACATCTAAACATTGTCTCTCCCTTCAACTCTACACAACAATCGTTCTAAACCACTTGCTACTTTATTTTGTATCTCCATACTTGATGTTCCTCCTGCTAAGAATGTAATCTACCCTACCCACTGTCTGCTTGGCAAACTCCTATTCATCCTTCAAAACTCAGTTCAGACATCACTGCTTCAATGATACCTTCCTTGCCCTACATCCCACTCTGGTACTTCTATACCTTATATCTACATCTGTTAGTATTTTATCAGAGTATATGGCAAGCATATTTACATACTTGTCTCCCTAAGAAGCCCATGCATTCTAAACTCCAGGGCTGTGTTTACTTATTTCTGAAACCCCAGAAGCATCACCCAGGAGTTATGCCTCACTAACAGGTTATCAGCCAAATCCCTACAGGTACAAGTTTTTGTTTTTGTTTTTGTTTTTAATATTTTATTTATTTCTATAAGAGAGAGAGAGAGAGATACAGCATGAGCAGGGGAGGGTCAGAGAGAGAAGGAGTCACAGGGTCCAGGCTCCGAGCTGGCAGTCAGCACAGAGCCCGACACGGGGCTCGAACCCACGAACCGCAAGATCATGACCTAAGCGAAAGTTGGATGCTTAACCGACTAAGCCACCCAGGCACCCCAAGTTTGTACAGAGAAGCAAAACCATTCCAACATGAACAAATTCATTAAGAACTGGGAGAAATCCCGAAACACTCCTCCTTGCTTATCACTAACATCTATTCCCATGTACTACATGCTAGGATTTACAAGGCAGCTGCGACCAGAAGCCACAGGGTGGTGGATGCACAGCAAAATGACTGCAGGGCAAAATGTGGGATTTCCCAATGTTATGAAAGCGATATTGGCTATCTGCAGATAACTAAAGAGAGCCTGGAAAGGGGACCAGAACACCACCAAGTAAGAGAAACCTAGGGAGGATGGTCCCAGAACTGCTAGCTCCAGTGAGAATGACCTGAAGACCCAAGGATGAAATGCATGAGGCCGGACTGAGGGAGCCCTTCTTCATTTCCGCAATGGGACGAGCTCTATGATCGCGATGGAAGACTAAAGTGCTATAAAGGGCTGTCGGCAAGAATTACCCTAAACAGGATCTACACTTGGCTCACCCCCTGTCCATTCTAAGAATCAGCATAGAGCTGCAACTTTGATCCGAATTTTACAGATTATAGAAACAAATGCATCTTGTGTTTATGATTCTGGCTTTCTAACACGTGCTTGTTCATTCCATTTTCATCCGATGAATCCGGGCACCATTCTGACTGTAATCTCAATTTTGTAGATTATCAGACTAAATAATATTTTCACGATATTTTTAGTTTCCACACTTTTTCCCCCTATGAATGAAAAAATATTGGTTTCTCCTTTTAAAGATTACTTTTTAGGATAAACGTCTAACAAGCTGAAGAATGACAGGAGGGCCAGCATCTGTTCCCGTGGGTCCTCAGCAGTCAGAACCACCGAGGCGGCCGGCCCCGGGCCCTGCAGGGAGAGGGGGTGCGGGCAGTGGGAGGGCACGTACTTGTACACAGCGCTGTCCTTCTTGGGGCTGTGCTGTGGCAGCAGGCTGTGGGAGTACTGGTGCACACCCAGGTCGTACAGCGAGGGGAAGTCCTTGCCACAGAGGTGGCAGCGGTAGCTCAGCTCCTCCTGGTGGCTCTTGATGTGCTCCAGAAATGTGTCGAGCTTCGGGAAGGTCTGCGCGCAGCTTTTGACCACACACTTGTACACCTTGAGGGAAGAAACAGGGCAGGGGAGGCAGGCTGTTCCCCGGCTCCCCTGCTGCCGAGCCCTGTTTTATTTTGATTACAGAGTCCTCTCTCCGTGGCCAGTCATAATGGCCCCGTTACCCTTCCCTCAGGCTGTATGTGACCTTGGTAGATTTAGAAAAATTACCCCAAACCTGGAAATACAGTAGAAGGATGACATTGTGTCCACTCTGGAGAGTGGTGCCTCTCAGACTTGAGAGTCCATCACAGTGACAGATGGTTGGGTGCCACCCCTCCCCCCCGCACCGAGCACCTGATTCAGTAGGTCTGGGTGGCCTATGTGCCCGGGAGACGCTGACGCTGCTGGTCGGGGAACCTCACTTCAAGAGGTGCTATCTAACAAGCCTGTCTAGGGCCCTCTCGCTCTCTGAGGGATGGGTCTTGTGGTGCCTACTTACTACTGATTAGGATCCAGACCCTACAGTTAAATTTTTATTTGTAGACAACAGATTCAATGTAAATGATTTTTGTCAAGCAGAAAGGGTAACCCCAAAGGTCATGGGTTTTGTTTCCGTTATAGGACATTAACCAGATTTGTATTTAGCTTAGCAATCTTACCTGAATATTCCCTTTTATCACCGACACAATGATACATAGGTATAAATACCAAAGTCTTATACCCTCTTTTGAACTGGCTTTGTCATCCTTCCAGTTTCCTTATTAATGAGTTATGTGAAATTCTGGCTCGTGTTCACTATGTCACTCACATGAGAATTATGCTTTTAAATTTTATAAATTATATTTTTTAAAAACATTTATTTATTTATTTATTTTTGCGATGGTGGGGGAGAGAGAGAGTGAGGGTGTGCACACACAAGCATGAGCCGAGGAAGGGCAGGGAGAGAGGGAGAGAATCCCAAGCAGGCTCCTTGCTGCCAGCGTAGAGCCTGATGTGGGGCTCAAACCCATGAACTGTGAGATCATGACCTGAGCCAAAATCAAGAGTTGGACGCTCAACTGACTGAGCCACCCAGGTGCACCCAAAATTGCACTTTGACAAGTACGCTCCTGACTGCCTACACAATTCCACGTGCTCCTTCTTCCTAACAAAGTGAACCCTGATTTGTTCAGGGTGGCAACATGCGCAGTTAAAACACCTGATTTCCCTGGCTCCCTTGCATCTAGTGTCAGCCATGTGGCTCCTTTCTTGCCAGTGATATGCAGGCAGTGGTCTTTAGGGAAGACATTACTCCCAGAACAAAAAAGGCAAAAGCTTTCTAAGAGAAATCCCCTCTGCTTTTCTCATTTGTCCTGACTGGAATACAGATGTGATGACTGGAGGTACAGCAGCCACTATACAACCTTGAGGATGGAAGTCACATGCTAAGAATGGCAGGGCCAAAAACTAGAGGAAGCCTGAGTCTATGGTGACATATCTGACCTGCTATATAATCCCAACACTGCCTACTTACAGCTTCTTGTGACATGAGGAAAGTAAAACCATAACTAGTAAGCTGGCTGTCTATTATTTGCCAAGTAATAATGAATTCCTAATTGATTAAGCACATGCACTGGCTCCAACTAATGAGAGATCTACAGAGGGCTGCTAGGAAATATTACTGCTTCTAAAAAAAAAAAGGCACAGAGTTGGGGGGCCTGGGTAGCTCAGTCAGTTAAGCAGCCGACTTCAGCTCAGGTCACGATCTTGCGGTTCGTGAGTTCGAGCCCCCCGTCAGGCTCTGGGCTGACATCGGAGCCTGCAGCCTGCTTCGGATTCTGTGTCTTCCTCTCTCTCTGCCTTCCCCTGCTCACGCTCTGTCTCTCTGTCTTTCAAAAATAAATAAACTTTAAAAAAAAATTTAAAAAGGCACAGAGTAGAGAGCTCCTTTTTGCTCACAGATAACGCTGTGTCTGGACTGCTACCATCCCAGGACCACAGATAAGCCATGAGCAGAGAACAAGGTCATACCCTGAGATGGCAGAGACAAGAGTGGGAAGGACACAGAGTCCTTGATGTTGGGTTGAGTCAACTGACTGTTTCAGGCCTGGAGCTGCTCAATCTTGGATTTTCTTATTATGTGCAATGATAAACCTCTTAATCGTGTAAGCAGTCTGAGTCAAAGTTTCCTATGAGTTGCCCTACGGGTATCCTAGCTTAATTTCATCAACCCCCCTGCTGGGAATCTATCCTAAGGTATAAGCTAGAGATTTGGACAAATATTTGATTATAGTGTTGCTCAATATAATCTTGTTTATACTAGCAAAACACAGTTAATATCCAAAATATTAAAACAAGGGGATTTTTAAAAATACAACTGTTAAAAATTATGTTTTTTAAAAATAGTAACATGAGAAAATTCTCAGAACATAAAATTAGGTTAAAAAATAGAAAGCCCAAATCTCAAGAGAATTTATGCTTATTAAAAACAAAATCCCAGGGTGCCTGGGTGGCTCCGTCAGTTGAGCGAGCATCTGACTTTGGCTCAGGGCAGGATTTCATGGTTCATGAGTTTGAGCCCTGCGTCTGGTTTGGTGCTAGCTTTGTGCTGAGCCTGGAGCCTGCTTCAGATTCTCTGCCCCACCCCCACCCCTCCCTTGCACTCTATCTCTCAAAAATAAATAAATGCGGGGCGCCTGGGTGGCTTAGTCGGTTAAGCGTCCGACTTTCGCTTAGGTCNTAAAAATAAATAAATAAATAAATAAATGCTAAAAAATAAAAATTTTTTAAATTCTCAAAAAGCCCCGTATGGTTGATTCCATTTATACAACGTTCTCAAAATGACAAGCTTACGAAGACAGAGAACTGATTTGTGGTTTCCAGAAACTAAAAGATATTAGGGAAGAGAATAGGTGTAACTAATGAGAGGAGGCACAAGAAAGATCTTTGTGGTGATGGAATGTTCTGTACCGTGATGGCAATGGTGGTTACACAAACCTGCAAACCTGCACACATGGTAAAATGAGATAGAACCATACACACTGCATACCAATGTTAGCTTCCTAGTTTAGATATCACGCTGTTCTTAGGTAAGATGTAACCACCGAGGGAAACTGATTAAAGGGTATAAGGGACATGTTGGTACTATCTTTGCAGCTTCCTATGAATCTATTAATTCTTCCAAAAGAAAAAGCTTAAAAAAAACCTATCAGAAAAGAAAGCACAATTCAAAATTATATGTGTATACTATCCCAATTATAATAATAAAAATACCCCAGGAGCTCCACAAAATATGCTGGGTTTTGTGCTACACTCTTGGGATGGTGCATTGCAAGGTGGTTAATGACATGGGGTTTGGCTTTGAACCCTGACTCAGTCAGTTACTGGCAGTGTGACTCTCGATGGGTCATTTCACCCCTCTGGGCCTCAGTTTCTTCATTTGGATATACTGAAAATGCCTCTCTCTAAGGTTGTTACGGAGATTAAATAAAATATTGAATGTAAAGCATTTAGCAGGGTACCCATCATATAATAAATGCATCCTTTAAACCTATACACTCTTTAGATTTTTCTGAATTTTTAATTCTACGTTGGGTACCTGATACTTTTATAAGAAGAAAAAAAAATAACAAAACTTATTGTAAAAAATAAAGACTGGAATATAATAATATACCATATAATCCAGCAATTCCACACCTGGGTTCACACCCAAGAGAACTGAAAATGTATGTTCAGACAAAAACTTGTACATGAATGTCCACGATGGCATCAGTCATAATAGCCAAAAAGCAGAAATAACCCAAATGTCCATTAACTGATGAAAGGATAAACAAAATGTGCTATGTCCATATAATGAAATATTATTCTACCATAAAAATGAAGTACCAATACATGCTAATACATGGGTGAACCTTAAAAACATGATCTCGAAAGGCCAAATACTATGTGATTCCATTTATATTAAATGTTCAGAATAGGCAAATCCATAGAGGCAAAAAATAGTTTTAGTGGCTGCCAGGGACTGGGGAAAGGGGGGGAGTGGCAGCTAATGGGTACAGGGCTTCTTTTCGGGATGATAAAAATATTCTGGCATTAGATAGTGGTGATGGATGCACAAATTTATTAATACACTGAACACCACTGAAGTGTACACTTCAAAAAGAGTGAACTGAGGCAGGGGGGGCATGGGTGGCTCAGTCTGTTAAGCGTCTGACTTCGGCTCAGGTCACGATCTCGTGGCCTGTGGGTTCAACTTCGTGTCAGGCTCTGTGCTGACTGGAGCCTACTTCAGATTCTGTGTCTCCCTCGCTCTCTGCTCCTCCCCCACTCACACTCTGTCTCTCTCTCAATTTAAAAAAAAATTGGGGAGCACCTGGGTGGCTCAGTTGGTTAAGCGCCGACTTCGGCTCAGGTCATGATCTCACAGTTTGTAGGTTCGAGTCCCGCGTCAGGCTCTGTGCTGACTGGAGCCTACTTCAGATTCTGTGTCTCCCTCGCTCTCTGCCCCTCCCCTGCTTACGCTGTCTCTATCTCTCTCTCTCAAAAAGAAATAAAAAACATTAAAAACTAATAATAATAAAAAGGGTGAATTTTGTGATATATGTATTATATGTTTAATTAAAAAAAAAAAAAAAAAAGACTGTGGTCCTAAATCCCCATGGGTAGGTTTTTAGACATTACATTTTACTGGGGTATTAAGAATTTTCCTTATGTCCAATTCCTACAGTACACGACCCTTAATAAAAGGTGGGCTTCCTTCCTTGGCCTAACACCATAATGGCCCAGTGAGCTAGCCCCACCCAGCCACAGGAAGCTTGGCCTGACCATCACGGTGGCTAGATGGTAGCTCACTGCAACTGAGGCCCACTCCCGTCCCTCTCTGGGCAGTGTTCAAGACCCCAGCAGCAGCCAGGGCTCACAACTACGGTGGCTGTGGCCCCCCGCTGCACACCACTCACCTACCTGCTCATTCTTATGCTGGGTCATGTGGGACTTGAGTTGGAAGTAGGTGCTGAACTTGCTGGGGCAGAACTGGCACAGATAGGAGCTATCGATGAGCACCACCTGCTTGGCCTCCAGCTTGTCCCCTTCATCCTCACCGGCTGTGGGCAAGGCCTGGGCCTGTGGGGCACTCGACAGGGTCTGGCCCACACCTGTGGAGAAAACCAGGGAAGGACGTCACTGAGAGAGTCATGACATTCAGGAAGGATCCAAAGAGCACCTCCTGCGTGTTTCTGGGTTCACCTTGCCACCTCCCACGTGGCTGGTGTTGGACACTATACTCAAGGCACTGCATTCACATTCAGCTTTGTGCACTGATACAGCCATTCCAGATGCTCAGCTCCCAATACTTACCATCTGATTGGTAAATAGCTATTGCCTCAAATCTCCCCTCAATGGCCTTTCCCTAGGCCTCTCCACGGTTGTTAAAAACCCTTAACACCATTCCTAGCTGTATTCATCATGCCTCCCCAGCTCCCAGTTCCAACTATAAAGATTTGTTTAGTTGCCCTTCCTTCACTTTCCCTAAGGACAAGGGCCTCTGACCTCATCTCCGTAAATGTTTGCTATATGGTTGAACCCTTGGTGGTAGGCACGGTAAGAATTTGGGGTGGGGGGTGGGAAGAAAGGAAGAAACAGTTCTTTTCCAAGGAGCCCCAAAAAGTGCACAGGGCACAAAGAATGGCTAAACACACAGTAGGGCTAATTCCAACAGGAAGGTCAAATAAGAACAGCCATATGCTGAGAGTGTGGCAAAACAACCCCTTCGTTAGGTGATATGTGGTGGGCCTTGCTCACCAGTGCGGCTATACAGGAAGGGCTTAGGTCCTGGCCCTACATTGTCCAATGCGGTGGCCATGAGCCACATGTGGTGACTAAGGGCTCAAAAAGTGGCCAGTCCATATCCAGATATGCTACAAATATAAATACACTCGGGATTTTAAAAACTTAGTATAAAAAGAAGAATATAAAATGTTTCATTAATAATTTGTATTACATGTTAAAATGATAATATATTGGGTTAAATAAAACATATGATTAAAATTAACTTCACTTTTAATTGCTTTTACGTAACTACTAGAATATTTTAAGTTGCATATGTTACTCATGTTATGTTTTCATTAACAGCACTGCTCCTGGCCTAGTAAGTCCTCAACACCCACAGAGAACAGGAATTAAGCCAGTATCAGGGACACAATCATTAGCTCAGGGATAAGTGATGGCTCAGATGAGAATCCTACAAAGTATAAGGGGCTTTGGAGACTCTCTGCCTATGGAAGTCCAATAGGTTTCAATTTCAAGGCTCTGATAGTGACTGCCTAGAGCAATATATTGAAAATAGATTCTGAGGCAGGATCCAGGCTCAGCAAAAGAGACAGGTGACGGATTAGTGTTGTCTACCCCAGGTACAGTATCAGAGTAAATGTCACACATACTGTATGTTTGTCATCCCTCCTTTCATGCGATGCCCCTTTTTATAGATAAAGTATTCTGAAGCCCAGAGAGGTCCAGGAGATCGCCCGAGGTCGCACAGCTAGGGACAACACCCGTGAAGCTTCCGAGAAGAGGTATGGGAACAACGGACTCCCCGCCTCCACCTACCTGTGTTTTCCTCGTCCTCCTGCCTGCTGGGGTTGAGGGCCATGACCTGTACAGTTACAGAGTTGCGAGAGACAGTGCCACCGCTACGTCCTGGGGGCCACACCTTATGCGTCTGCATGTGTTTCTTGACATTAGACTTCTGGGCAAAGGCACGGCCACATGCAATGCATTGGAAGGGCTTCTCACCGGTGTGGCTGTAGGGAACAAAGCCTGTCAGCACCTTACGTAGGAATCGGAATGTGACCTCAACAGAGGAGCTCACAGCCCCCAACAAGGCCTACACGGCGCATCCAGATGCCGTTGGCCATCATTCTTGACACCATGAGGTCCAAGCCCTCTTGCTGAGGCAGGCAGGCAAGAGACAGAAAGATCCGGGCTCTTGGTGACATTACTGAGTTACTGAATCAACCAGCTGTGGGGCTGACCTTCTCTGTGTCCATCTCATACTTTGAGGGAAAACATCTCCTAACTGGGTAAGCCCATCCAAATAGGGATTTATGGTTATTATTATTTAAATGTTTATTTTTGAGAAAGAGAGAGAGACCGAGCGAGCAGGGGAGGGGTAGTGAGAGACAGGGACAGAGGATCTGAAGCAGACTCTGTGCTGACAGCAGAGAGCCCATCTGGGGCTTGAATTCATCACCTGTGAAATCATGACCTGGGCCGAAGTCAGATGCTTAACCAACTGAGCCACCCAGGCGCCCCTAAATAGGGATTTATTATTTGAAGGAGAAATAGCATAATCACGGCACAGCATTTGCATCATTATTGAGTATTTTCCTTCAAATCAATCCACTGTTTTAAAACCTAAAATGATTTAAAAATTAAGCTTCCTATTGTTATTGTATATAGAAAACCACTTGTCATAAATACAAGGTAACCAAAAAATGTAATAATTTATGAAATAATATTATTAAGATCTAAAGCTGCATTGCCCAGTATGGTTGACAAGCCACAAAGGACAATTTACTTATTTATTTTTTAAATGTTTTATTTATTTTTGAGACAGAGAGAGACAGAGCCTGTACAGGAATGGGGCAGAAAGAGAGGCGGACACAGAATCTGAAGCAGGCTCCAGGCTCTGAGCTGTCAGCACAAATGTGGGGCTTGAACTNGACAGGATGGATGGGGCCTTGGTCACCGCCCTGGCAAGGGGCTTGGGCCTGTGGAATCCCTCCCCACTGCCCCCAACCGGCCAGGGCTGCCGAGGATTCACCTGCCCCATCACACCCAGGCGGTACCTGCGGATGTGCTGCTGCAGGTCGAAGTTTTTGGTGAATGACTTGTCACAGTATGAGCACTTGAGCTTCTGAGCCTTTGGCTTCCCCGCAGCTGAAAAACAAGGTGGGGGTGGGGGGACGGTGAGGCTGGGCGTACAAATGAGGGCAACAAGCGCAGCCTCCTGACACTCTACCTCTTGGACCTGAGGCCAGAAAGCCCAGACTCTGGGAGGTCCACACCCCCGGGTGCAGGGGAAGGAGCACAGGTGAGCCCCTCACAGTGCCTGGAGGAAGAAAGCCCAGGACCCGCTCTGGCTGGAAGAGAGAATAACTCCTCAGCCCTAGGACAAAATCCAGCCTCTCTGCTGGGCCTACAGGGCTATGCATCCTCTGCTTCCCGCCAACCTCACTGTTCTCTCCACCCAGCTGCGGCGGACTCCTTCTAACCCTGAGACACCTCAAGCACGGTCCCACCTCAGGGCTTTGGCACCTGCCCTTCTCTCTTGCCTGGTGGGCTCATCCCTCAGATAGCCACAAAGCTGCTTCCTTCTCATCCCTAGATGGGTAGGTAGCAGCATTTTCTAGTCTCTCCCCAGTATTCTCAGTCATAGTACCCGGTCAATCTCCTGCCTGGAGCAGCCCATAAACAGTTTTCCTGATTTCCCTGTCCAGCTCTTCCATTAACTGTAACAGAAGGCAGAGAAATCATGAACTGCAATGCTGGATCCTCAGTACCTGATGCTGGACCTGGCACACAGATATTTGGGAACGGAAGGATGGAGGTAGTTGACTGGAAAGCCCCTGAAAAATTCTTAATTTCTGTGTCCTTCCTCTCCATCACCACTTTCTGACACTGCCCCTGTCCCATTGCTAGTGTCTCTGAAGGGGTGACAGACATTGCTGTTTGCCTGCTGATATCCACTGCTCCCTTCTTGCTCACAAAGCCCCTGCATAATGGGAACATCAGTGTTCCTGGCTAAACGAGACACTTCAGCTTCCTTCGCAGTTAGACAGGGTTATTTGACTAAGTTGTGACCAACAAAATGTAAACAAAAGCATCAGGCAGAAGTTCTGGAAGCTGGGAGATGCCCCTTTTATCCTTACTGCCTGGAATATGAAATTGATGTCTGGAACTCCAGCAGCCATTTTAGACGATGAGGCACCCTGATAACAGAGGCTCTGCTCTAGGGACGGCAGAGCAGAAAGACAGAAATGTGGGGGCCTGATGACCATATAGGCACATAACTTCCAGACCGCCTGCCGCTGGTCTCGTTTTGCACAGGAGGAAAAAAAAATTCTATCATTTTAAAGTCACTCTAATTTTGGATTTTCCATTACATGCAACCCAACTCCATCCTAACCATCATAAAAGGAAAGACCAGAACGAAGCAGACTTATGGGCAGACAATGCTGAGGAAAGATGCCCAGGGCAGGCTGCTGGCCCACCTTCTGGGAGTCCACTGGCACCTTTCGCCCGTCGGGTCTTCAGCGTTGGTGGGGGGTCAAAGGCGGCCACCGTGCCCCCAGCAGCGCTGGTCAGGGGGGCAGCAGGGTTTGGTCCTTTCGGTTTGAACCCCTGTTTGCCGGGGCTGTACACCGGAGGGGTGGGGTATACTGGAGCCTCCACACACTGGTTTGGCACCTAGAAGGACAGCACCATCAGGGAGAGGCCTGGGAAGGTTGGAGAAGAGCTGTACCAGACAGGGGGAAGCTCACTGTAGCCCTGGCTAATCTCAGCCGCTTCCCGCCTACATCACCATCCTCATCCCTTAGATCCTCATGGAGCCAGTTGGCTAGAAGCAGCGTTGGGGCCAGGCCCTCTGGGTTCAAATGCTGACTCTGTCACTTATTATCTAAGTGACCTTGGACAAGTCTTTTGACGCCTCTGTCTCAGCTTGACATCTGTAAAATGGGGATAATCAGAGTGCTCCTCTCACTGGGTTGTGAGGTTAA
Source organism: Crocuta crocuta (assembly GCF_008692635.1). Lineage (NCBI taxonomy): Eukaryota > Metazoa > Chordata > Mammalia > Carnivora > Hyaenidae > Crocuta > Crocuta crocuta. Next base: position 1,856,178 of record NW_027530847.1, read on the forward strand.
ATGAGTTAACATGTAAAGAGCTTAGAACAGTGCCTGACATATAGTAGAGACTTAGTAAACATTAGCTGCTCTTATTGCCATTATTAGTGTTAGTAGCAGTACTTTGTTAGCACAGGAGAACCAGGAAGTCAGAAGGGTCTGTACCCCCAACAGCAACCCCACTCCCTAACTGACCCTGCCTGATGCCATACCAGCCAGTAGCTTTCAACTGAGAACTGACGTTGATGCCACAGAAAATTCATTCATCCCAAATAAATTCTGAGCCACTCAAACCTAGTTAACACTAAGCTTACATCCTGACACTGGGGCATTGTGAAGAATTCATTAATTCAGTGATGTACTCCTCATTCATCGGTTTTTCCAGGCTGGCCTATCCAAAATTTCACTCCCTATCCTTCTCTGCTTTATTTTTCTCTGTAGATTTATCACTAATAAATTATGTATTTTACTTATTTATCTTATTATCTGCCCAGGGCCGTGAAGACAGGGACTTTTGGTCAACTTTTGTTTACTGCTCTATCCTCAAGCTTGGAGTAATCTTTGGCACAAAGTGGGTATTCAATAAATATTTTTGAATCAATGAATTTATGTATGCATTATAATATAATGATATATAAGAAACATATACTTGTTCATTCAGATGACCAAAAAATATTTGTCAGATATATTCGGTCTTTATATATTTGTCAGATATATTTGGTCTTTATCCACAGTTCCTGGAAATGCTTCAGAATCATAAAAGTGAAATGAGTGTCTTCTTTTTTTATCTTATTATTAATGGAAGTGGCTTTTTTTTTTTTTTTTTTTTAAAAAAAGGGNGATGCTGGCTGCCAAGAGGACCAACCATGTGACTGATGGGTTGGGACGTTCAGTCCCAAACCCCAACCTCTGGGGAGTGAGGAAGGGCTGGAGGTGGAATCAGCCAACAGCCAATGACTTAACCATGATTATGTAATGAAGCCTCCATAAGAATCCCAAAGGACTGGGTTTGGATACCTTCCAGGCTGATGAACACAGGGAAATGTGGAGTGAGTGGCACAACTGGAGAGGGTACAGAAGATCCACACCCCTTTCCCCACACCTCAACCTATGTATCTCTTCATTGGGCTGTCAATTCGTTATCTTTTATTATATCCTTTAACAAGCTGGTAAATATAAATGTTCCCCTGAGTCCCATGAGCTGCTCTAGCAAATTAACAGAACCTAAGGAGGAGGCTGCTGGAGCCTGCATCTGTAGCCTGACCATCAGAAGCACAGGTTGCCTGCAACGTGCTGAGGTAGGGATGAGGGCAGTCTTGCAGAACTGAACCCTTAACCTGTGGAATCTGCTGTGATCTCTGGGTAGATGGCATCAGAATTGAGTTGAATTCTTAGACACTGTGCTGGTGTCTGAGAATTGCTTGGCATTGGCTGGGGGGGGTGGGGGGAGAAGCAGACCCTACACAGCACTGGAATTGGGTGCAGGAAACAAAAGAGTTGACATCAGTAGATGTATGGATTGGGCATCTGATTTGGCACCAGTAGGTGCTTCTGCTGGATCCTGTCTGTTGGCCCTTGGCACCATTCCTACACCCTTCCATGCTCTCCCCTGATACCTGCATTCCCAAAGTCCCTTTCCAGCAAGGTTCAGAGCACAGATTGGGTTCTGCCCATGAGAAGCACCTGCATAAGATTTAGAAGGCAGAGGGAAGTGGGAACTGCTTTCCTCTGGCAGCCGTGGTGGGAGACAGGAAGGTTTGCAGTCCCGACTGGCTGACCTCTACCTTTTCCTCCTGGCCACCAGGCTTGAGGATGGCAGGGCAGCAATAGAATCCTACCGCTTCCCCCACCTTTGGGTGCAGCAGTAGCGTCCTGGCCATCTGGGCCAAGCGACAACCATGAACCCAAAAACTAGTGGCACTTGTGCACTCTGCCTTTTGCTCCACCTAGCCTTTCTGAAGTCAGCTTTATAAGCACCTGACTACCTGTGTTAAATCCCTCTGCCAGAAATACCTAGAGGGGTTCCTACTTTCCTGACCAATACAGCACTCAGTAAATAACTATCACGTGGATGAATTCACCTAACTTTCAAGTCATTACTGAGCAATTACATGGCTGCCACTGGCTTCACTCTCATCCTCAACAGCTCTACAAGGGGAGCTCCTATTTCAGAGGAGAGGAAACTGAGGTCAGAGGGCCCTATTTCAGATTTTCAGATACCTACTACAGGTGTACCACAGGCCAGGTACTCCGATAGGTGCTAAGGATGCCAAATTAGAGAAGACTCAGGCCCTGTCCTCACAGAGCACCCTTGTCTCCATGGAAGGCTCCTCCAGGGAGCCTACCAGGCCTACCAGGCCACTACTAGTCTCTTAGCAGCTCACTGACTTAAAATCTTTTTAACTCAACAAATGGAAGCTTGCCCTATTCTCTCAGGCTAGGGCCAATCCCCTGCAGGCTCTCATGACATCACGTGGCTGGTGGTGGAATTTTCCCACTGGTCTGGTTCTCTTCAGATATACGAGCTCCCTGACGTGGAATGTCTGTATAGCCAGATTCTAAGGTGAGTCGGTGTTAATGTGACCTCAAGTGCAGGCAGGCTCTTTCTGTCAGAACCCTGCCCCCTAGCACTGGTATCTGGGAAGGTCCTGAAGTCTTAGCACCCTGAACTTGTAGCTCAGAGCTCTTCAGCAGGGAATCAGTGTGGTACATACGGTACACTGACTGCATAATGGCCTCAATGCTTTACCCCTCCCAGTACCCATGCCCTTTGCAGTGTGATTTTGCAGCTTTTCCCATCAAGATATGGCATCTATTTCCTTCTTGCTTACATCTAAGCTGGCCTTGTGACCTACTTTGACTACCTGATGGAACGCTGTCTCAAGCCTAAGCCTCAAGAGGCCTCCTCGAACATTTCTGCGTGCGTTACTGCACCCCCACCACTGCAGTGAGAGCATGCCTGGCTGACCTGCGGAGGCTAACAGATACGCTGGAGCAGAGCTGGGTCACCCAACTTGTCCCAGCCCAGGCCAACCTAGAGTAGCTGACAGCTGCCATCTCCAGACACCTGGGAGAGCCCAGCCAAGATCAGCAGAGTTGCCACGCAAGCCACATAGACGCGAGAACAATAAACACGGCTGGCCATCTACCACTGAGGTTCTGTGGCTATTTCTTACTTGGCCCTAACTAACCCCTATATCTAGCTTGTTAAAAATGTCAGAGACATAGATCATTTCTTGGAATCCTCCCCTTAAAACATAGGTGTTCTGACTGTTCTGAGGACTCCCTGAAGGCAGCTTGTATTTCTGCCACCACCTCTACTTCATGCCACCTTCTTATGGTTTGCGCTTTACATTTATGGGTATGATGGCTTGATGAAACTAAATGGCTCAGTTCTCTCCCATGATGTGATCTGTCCCCGATCTGGTTTTGTCTTGGGCACAGTGTCGGGCACACAGCTGGTGCTCAGGAAAGCTTCAGTTTATCCATGCTGACCATGACCAGTTTTTTCCCCTCCACCCCAAACCCCGGCCTCTGCTCACCTCCAGGGGTGGGTAGGGCTGCATTCCCAATGCCTGGATCTCCACTGTGCCACTACCAGCCAGGGGCGCCGTGGCACTATACACCTCCACCACGCCATTTCCGCCAGGGTTGGGACGCCCGGGGGGCCCCAGGCTCTGGGGTGGGGGTGGTGGGGGCTGGGGCGGTGGNGCTGCTCTGAAATCAGAAGAGAAAATTAAAGTGTCACACCCTCTTGATGCCAGCTGTCTTGTTTATCAGCGAGGAAGGACATCTGTCTCGGCCAGCCATGTGGAAATAAGAGCCTCTCACACGGCAGCTCAGAGGACAGGGCTAGCAGGAGGCATGGAAACAGTCAAGGAAGAATACAGAGGAAGCACCAGCCAGGCGCTGTTACCCCTCTTCTCAGTGAAAGTCCACAAACCTGGCCCAGTTTGTACAGGATGGGGTTCCTACAGCAGCCCTGATGTTGCTATTTGAGGAGGGCTTGCTTGGAGGACCGGTTCTTGAATGGCATCTGAGAACCTGCCTCGTAGAAGGCTGCCCCTATCAGTAAGGCCGTTTTGCTCACCTAGGGCACTGACCGCTCTGTAGCAGGTCACCTAGATTGTTGTGCGGGCAGTGTGATCCATGGTGAACACCTTCTTTCCTTCTGCTAAAGGAGAAAGTGGCTTGTGGGGTGCCTGGCTGGCTCAGTTGGTAAGAGCATCCAAGTCTTGATCTCAGGGTTTTGAGTTCGAGCCCCACGCTGGGTGTGGAGATGACTAAGAAAGAAGTGTTTTTGTGTAATCTCTCCCCATTTCCCCAGCAGAAACCTATGCCTGGGTTCTCTAGATTCCAGCAGATGTCTTTTTCCCTTGTTGATCCTGCTATGTATGCTTTGTCAGGAATAAATCATGAGTACAACCGTCCCAAGTCCTGGGAGTCTTTCTAGAGAGAAACTGAATGTGTAGGTGGCTGTAGACCCCTGAAACACAGCCACTGACTTCTAGAAATTTATTTCATAAAAATAATTAAGCAGATGGGCAAAGATATCTATACATGGATTATTCTCCAGTAGTTTTGTTTTTTTTTTTTAATATTTTTTTTATTTATTTCTAGGAGAGAGAAAGAGACAGCGTGAGCAGGGGAGGGTCAGAGAGAGAGGGAGACACAGACTCCGAAATAGGCTCCAGGCTCTGAGCTGGCAGTCAGCACAGAGCCCGACGCGGGGCTCGAACCCACGACCCGCGAGATCATGACCTAAGCGAAAGTCGGACGCTTAACCGACTAAGCCACCCAGGCGCCCCTATTCTCCAGTAGTTTTAATAACCGCAAAAAATGGCAATGACCTACATGACCATTTAACAGAAGCCTGACTAGAGGATGGTCCACACACACTAGGGAATCTTTTACAGCTAAAATGATGGTCGTTGGGGTGCCTGGCTGGCTCAGTTGATAGAGTATGCAATTCTTTTTTTATCATATATATTTTTTAACGTTTATTTATTTGGGAGAGAGAGTGCAAGCAGGGGAGGGGCAGAGAGAGAGGGAGTCCAAAGCAGACTCCAGGCTCCACGAGCTGTCAGCATAAAGATGGATGCAGGGCTTGAACTCATGAACCATGAGATCATGACCTGAGCCCAAGTTGGTTGAGCGACCTGAGTCGGACGCTCAACCAACTGAGCCACCTAGGTGCCCCTAGGGCATGCAATTCTTGATCTGTGGGTCATGAGTTCAAGCCCCATGAGGGGCAAAGAGCTTTACTTAAAAAAAAAAAAAAAAAAAACTATGTATTTATATGATGGTGATCTGCGTTTCATAAAGGGTGCTCCTCTTAATTATAGTTTTCTGGGTTCCACAGTCAAACGTGGTTGGGGAAAAATCTGGGATGACAAAAACCAAAAGTGTTTTGTTGCAGGAAAACAGGAACAGGGCAAGGAAAGAAGTAGAATGCCTCCACCTTAAGCTGGTTTGACCAGAGATCCTTTTTGTATTAGAAAAATCCCAAGGAGCCACTCTTCTGAGGAGAATTTTGGGAAATACTGATATAGCAAAAGGCAAAATAAAAAAAGCAAGTTTCAGAACAGTGCATATAACATGGTTAATTTATATAGATAAATTTATATAGATAAAGTATATTCTAAATGCATTTATATAAAAAGCTGCTTCTATCTCTATTTGCATTCAAAGATCAGGAAAACCAGGCACCAATAATCTAGTAGTGTTTTCTTTGGGTGGAGAGAATATGGGTGGTTGATTAATTGATTGATCATCCCAACTTTTATTCTTTGAGAGACAGAGAGAGAGAGAAAGGGAGTGCATCCATGTGTATGCAGGGCAGGGGCAGAGAGAGAATCTTAAGCATGCTTGACTACCAGCACAGAGTCTCACTGAGGGCTCAATCTCACTACCCTGAGATTATGACCTAAGCTGAAATCAGAGTCGGACGCTTAACCAACCGAGCCACCCAGGCATCCCATTATTCTGTTTTAATTTTTTTAGAGATTTTATTTTGGGGGTACTATGCTGACAGCATGGAGCCTGCTTGGGATTCTCTCTCTCCTCTCTCTGCCCTTCCCTGGCTCATACGTGCTCTCTCTCAAAATAAAAACATTTTTTTAAAATAAAAAAAAGATTTAAGTAATCTCTACACCCAACATGGGGCTATTCACAACCCTGAGATTAAGAGTCATATATTCTACTAACTGAGTCAGCCAGGTATCCCCCAACTTTTATTCTGAAAAATTTCAAACCGACAGAAAGGTTGCGGAAAGAATACAGTGATCAGGAATACCTGTCTGGCTGACTCAGTCAGTAGAGCAGGCAAAAAAGAAAAGAAAAAAAAATTGGACACTGTAGTCAGTTACCATGTCTCTCTAGTTTCTAGATTATGAAGAATTAGACTTTGTTTTTACTTTTCTATTGTGTATTTTCTAATGTTTCCCAAAGGACACGGAACTGTTAAGGATAAGAATAAGAGGGGTGCCTGGCTGTCTTAGCAGAGCATATGACTCCTTATCTTGGGGTTGTGAGGTCATGAGGTCAGGCCCCACATTGGGCAGGGAGCCTACTTATTAAAAAAAAAAAAAAAAAAGAATAAAAATAGGAGTTAAAGTAGCCAGACAATGGCAATGAAACCCTAAAGTAATGTTCTGGGTCCCAACTAAAATGGCAGCCTCCCTACCCACAGTGGGGCAGGCTAAGGTGCTACTGTCAATCTCTCTTCAGCATGAGAGAGAACTAAGGCCAATCCCTCTTCTTTCTATAAGGTTCCGAATCCAAACAGTCAACTTGTAGTCCTGGAATCAAGACCCCGTGAGAAGCTGGCCCGTCCTTACCTGCACGGGCGGGGTGCCCTGGGGCATGGGCTGGTCCAGAGACGTGAAGGCTGACATGGCAGACATGAGCACATCGTCGCTCACCAATATGTTCCCTTGCACCAGGGTCTGGATCAGCGGGGATGGGGGCACTGTAATGTACGTGGAGATCTGAGTAGCGTGAACGAGAGAGACACACAGAGAAGAGACGTGTCTGAGGCTCCGGAAGAAAACAGTGCATGATGCAAAAGACTTGGGTTCTGGAATCCCACAGACCTGTATTTCATTTCCACCTCTGCTTCTAACTGCTGTGTGGCCCTGCGCAAGCCACGCCACCTCTCTGAACTTCCATTTCTTTATTTATTTATTTATTTATTTATTTATTTTATGTTTTATTTATTTCTAGGAGAGAGAGAGAGAGAGACAGTGTGAGCAGGGGAGGGTCAGAGAGAGAGGGAGTCACAGACTGAAACAGGCTCCAGGCTCCAAGGTGGCAGTCAGCACAGAGCCCGATGCGGGGCTCGAACACACGAACCGCGAGATCATGACCTAAGCGAAAGTCGGACGCTTAACCGACTAAGCCATCCAGGCGCCCCTCCATTTCTTTATTTTTAAGGAAATTCTAATTTCCTTAATGAAATTAGAATAAGTCATACCTCCCTGTAAGATAAATACTCCCTGACCCAGCGATAATACCTTCTGAAATCTCTCCTAGGGCAACACTCAGACATGTTCACAGGGAGTCTATGAACAAGATATTCTAGGCAGCCTTATTTCTAATAGTGAACAACTGGAAATAACTTAGGTGTCCATTAAAGGGGAAATGGAGTAAAAAATACAATACAGTCATAAAACAGACTACTACACAGCGCATAAAAAGTATTGCATGAAAAATAAAATTACGTAACAACATGCAGATTACGTAATCTTAATTTAAAAATTCTAAAATCATAGTACCATTATACTATTAATAGTACTATATAATTCCTGTGGGTATTTAAATAACTGTGAAAGTATCTCCAAAGGTCAAGGGGTGCCTGGGTGGCTCAGTCGGTTAAGCATCCGATTCTTGATTTAGCTCAGGTTATGATCTCACCACTCATGAGTTCGAACCCCACACTGGGCTCTGTGCTAACAGTGCAAACTCTACTTGGGATCCTCTCCCCACCTTCCCCGCCATGTGTGCGTGCATGCTCTCTCTCTCTCTCTCTCTCTCTCTCAAAATAAATAAATAAACTTAAAAAAAAAAGATCAAGAAGGATATCCTTCAATAGTTAGCTAGGGGCAGAGAAAAGAAATAGTGCCAAAGGGACCCTGATTTGTAACATTCTAACTTTCAAAATGGAGATGGGAAATATGTATTACTTGCAAACATACAAATTGATAATAAAAATAATAATATGCTCTCAAGGGTACTGGTGAGGACTAAACACAGACCTTACAAGAGAGTGTCAAAGATACAGTGACTGCTCCTCAAAGTAGAAGTGAAGTATTTTTATTTTATTTGTTGCTTTTCTTTACTGACAGGCTGTTGACATCATGCTAGGTCACCTGTTTCTTTGGGACCTCTGGGGACACAGCAACTGGCCCCCAGAAACCAAAGTCCCTCAACCACGTAAGGACAGCCTAGTCAGGTTAGATGATGCCCCAAGTCATGGCCAGAAAAGGCAATGTGGATCCTGGCTCACAAGTATTTTTACAATGTCAAATGTGTTAGTTAGGCTGACAAAAAGTGGGAAATGACATCCATGTCCATCCAAGTCACTTGTCAGGGGATTCAAGTTTGCCCATAACCAACTGCTATGTTCTAAAATTATTTCCTTGTCCAGGAGTAAAGGAATTTCCCTCTCTCCTTTTATTAAAAGAAGAAAGAAAAAAAAGGGGGGGGGATATTTTCTACCCACCCAAACTCATAATCAAGAAGTGGGAAGAATCACTGCGTTCTGTGTTAGGAGACGTCTGGCAACCTGAGAAGGTTCAGTGTGTTAAGTCCTGTGGGTCTGGAGGTGAATGCTTTTATTCTGATGGCAGGAATTATGTCCATACAATGGATGGAGACATGCTTTTTATTTGTTTGTCTGGAGATAATGTTTTAAAGGAATAAGGAGATAAGAGGAAGCCAGAAGGAAATCTGACCTCCTAACCTGCCATCCTGAGACATGTCCAGCCTCTTTTTTTTTTTTAATTTTAAATATTTATTTATTTTTGAGAGAGACAGAGTATGAGTGGGAGGGGGCAGAGAGAGAGGGAGACAGAATCTGAAGCAGCCTCCAGGCTAGCATCAAAGCACCCGACATGGGCTCAAACTCACCAACCGGTGAGATCATGACCTGAGCGGAAGTTGGCCACTTAACCAACTGAGCCACCCAGGCACCCCTATCCAACTTCTTTTATGAGGATTCTTTAATCCCTCTAAGAGCCCCTGATCCAGGGTGTTTTTGTTCTCCCCTGACCTCCAGACCTTATATCTGTCTGCATCTTCACCAGCTCCACTTAAAGGCCCAATGGGCATCTCAAATCCAGCGTAACCAGTTGAATTCCTGACATCCCCACCAAAACCTTCTTGTGGTTTTTTCCACTTTGGTAAATGGCAATTCCACCTCTGCCATGGATCACCCCGGACTCCTCCTGATCTCATATCTCACATCCAATGCATCCGCAAGCTCTAGTGGCTCTACCTTCAAAATGCTCCCCAAATCTCACCCCTTCTCTCCACCTCCATTGCCACCATCCTGGTCGAGACACCAACATGTACCTATTGCCTGGATTGGTACACCCTCCTCCTCGCTAATGGATTTCCTGGGTCTCTCTCTTGACTCTTGTCAAAATCTATTCTCTGGGGGCGCCTGGGCGGCTCAGTCAGTTAAGTGTCCGACTTTGGCTCAGGTCATGATCTCACAGTTTGTGGGTTCGAGCCCCGCATCGGGCTCTGTGCTGACAGCTAGCTTAGAGCCTAGAGCCTGTCTTTGAATTCTGTATCTCCCTCTCTCTCTGACCCTCCCCTGCTCAAGCTGTCTCTCTCTCGCCAAAAAAAAAAAAAAAAAAAAAAATTAAATAATTAAAAAAAAGTCTATTCTCTGTACAGCAGCCAGAATAATCTACTTCGGGTGTAAATGAGACCCTGTCCCTCTTGTGTTCAAAAACTTGCAAAGGCTCCCATCCCACTGAGGGTAAAAGCCCATAAGGCCCACAGGCTCACCAGGATCCCCCTACTGCCTATCTGATCATATCATCTCCCACCCTCCTCCTCGCTTATTCACTTCCAGCCACTCTACTTCCTTGCTGTTCCTGGAATAAACCCAGTATATTCCCACCTCAGGGCCTTCGCACTTGCTGATCCTGCCTCCTGGAATACTCTTCCCCAAACTAGCAGCATGACTCATTCCCTCACTTCAACCCATGACTCAGTGTGTGTGTATTGAGTGTCAATTTTGTGCTTCCTGGGAGATTTCAAAGCCACATAGGCACCTGCAGGAATATCCAGCCACATTTACACAGGAATTAGTCTCTGTGATATGGTACCTCTTCCCCAAGTACCATATACAAAACGGCAAAACCTCCCATCTCTCTGCACTTAACATCCTGAAAAAAGTATGCTCTACATATATGTTTGGGTACTATCTCACCCAACTCCATGAAGGCAATGATTTGGAATCTTTGTCCACCACAGTGCCCACACAGTGCCTGACACATAGTGGGTGCTCAAAAAACACTTGAATGGATGAATGAACAAACAAACAACTGAATGAATACCTGGCGATTGGCAGGAGGCGGGGCCTGCTGGACTGCTGCAGGTGCTGCTGAAGGCGTGTAGATGCTATTGGTGGCCAGCGAGACGGTGGCCAGGGGCGGGGCATTTCCCTGGCACTGTTCCCGCTTGTGGGTCATAAACGCTGGCAGCGAGTTGAACTGCTTCTTACACTTCCCACAGAGAAAGACATCCTCATCATCTAGGGGTCACACCCATACAGTAGCAGAGGGAGAGGAACAATGACAAAAAGCAAGATAAATGAGAGGCCATCACAATACGAAAAAGGACAAAACCTGCGGCTGGACCACCAGCATGGCAAACCTAACAGCAACCCATGACTCAGTGTGTGTGTGTGTATTGAGTGTCAATTTTGTGCTTCCTGGGAGATCTCAAAACCACATAGGCAGCTGCAGGAATATCCAGCCACATTTACCTATGTATCAAAAAATCAGAAAACAAGAAATAGTAGAGTGGGTGCACTTCAAGTTGAGATATTTGGAATCTTTATCCTGGCTGAATTTGTTCACCAGTCTCCAGATGGCCTACATGACCTTCTCTGTCTCTGCATCCCCTGCTCTCCCTGACAAGCTGCTTCTCTCAAAACAACTCACTCTGCAAGACTCTGCTCAAATGTCACCTCCTTCAGGAAGCCTTCCTAAAGCTAGTCACCACAGCTCCTTCTGCTGGGTGCATCTTGCATATCACACTACTAAGCTAAGCACTACTGGACTAGGACTCCTCCGAATGGGAGGAAATAAGTCTTACTTATTATCATAACTGCAATATATCCTAGCATATTTGTTGAAAGAGTGGAAGACTAAATGAATGATTAGCTACAGCTGATACCACCCATTGAGGGTCTGTCTACCACAGGCCATGCACTGGGCCAAGCACTTGCCATGTTATGGCAGGAATGCCTATTTGTCATTCAGTATTCACTCTTCCTTCTTAAACAATACAAATTTTAATGGGAAACATGGCATTCTCACAAAGACTATATTTCCCAGCCTTCTTTGCAGCTAGACATGTCACGTGACTGAATTCTAACCAATAGGACAAGAGCATAAGTATACTGTCTGTGCAACTTCCTTTTTTTTTTTTTAATGTAGGCTTCATGCTCAATGGGGGCCTGAACCCAGGACCCTGAGATCAAGACCTGAGCTGAGATCAAAAGTCAGGTACTTCAGTGACTGAGGCATTCAGGCGTCCCTATGCAACTTCCTTTTAAAAGGAAGTTCTTGGGGCGCCTGGGTGGCTTAGTTGGTTAAGCGTCCGACTTTCGCTTAGGTCATGATCTCGCGGTTCGTGGGCTCGAGCCCCGCGTCGGGCTCTTTGCTGACTGCCAGCTCAGAGCCTGGAGCCTATTTCAGAGTCTGTGTCTCCCTCTCTCTCTGACCCTCCCCTGCTCACGCTCTCTCTATCTCTCTCTCCTAGAAATAAATAAAAATATTTTAAAAAAATAAAAAAATAAAAAAAATAAAAGGAAGTTCTTTCTGCCCTTCATGTTGGCTAGAATGTGGAAATGAAAGTGAAAAGCTGGGACAGCTAACATAGACTGCAGATAGAGGGCAACAGAACCAGAGGAAAAAAGGGTCTGAGTCTCACCATCCCCACCCAAAATGCACATCGGGACTTCACGTAACAGAGAAATAAACTTTCATCTGTACAAACCACAGGAGACTCGTGTTTCTTATTACAACAGCTAAAAGTAAATCCCAAGTGTCCTCATAAGGTTTCTATGAGGCAAGGCTATTATCCTCATTTTACAGATGTAGAAACTGGGGCACAGAGAAGTGAACTTACTTGTACCCAGTGTCATAGAGCTAAGAACTACGGGAATAAGGATTCAAACCCAGGTGGGTATCTCTGTGCCCAGAATGGTTCCCAAGTACTCAAAAAAGTTTGTGGAATAAATAAACAAATACACAGACTCACACAGGCTCTAAAGTTCCTTGTCCTCTCTCTGTCTCAGGGGCCTGGCCTATAAATTGGAGATTCATGCTCAGCCTGGTCTCTCTATAGAGAGGAGGTTGAGAAATAACTTCTGGATCAAAGGTACAACCACTGCGAAGCTCCACTGACTAGCCGTTCCCTGTGTCATGATCCCCACTGTTCACTAAGTGATTGAGAAAGTATGTCCTCATTGCTAAGCAGAGAGAAGCATGAGCCTGAAAATCCAGGCTGGGAGAGGAGAGGGTTCAGACACCAGAGGACATCCTGGGGACCACAGTAGGCAATTCATTTCCCATAAACCCCAGGAGCCTGACCTGTTTCTACCGGGAGTTACTCACCCTTCCCACTGGTGAACCTGGGCAGATACTCACCCAGTGGCTGGATAGTAGGAGGTGCACTGACACTCTGGCCTGTTGGATCAGGGACCGCGCCTTGGCCATCCAACAATGACTGGACTGCCAGGACAGTCTGATTGTCCATTCCTGAAAAAACAAAAGAAAAAAAGCAAAAACAAAAACAGAGTCTATGACTTTACCCTTACAAGCCAGAGACCCAATACAAGGCCTCTGTGGCAAAGATGGCTGGCTGTGCCCTGATGCACATTCTCTCCTACCTCCATTGCAATAGAACCCAAGGTTTTTGGCTGAAAATATGGCCCCACAATAAAGATCACACTTCCCAGCTGCTCTTGCAGGTAGGGAATGTCTAAATTCTGGACAATGAAATGTGAGGAAAGGTGTTCTATGGCAATGTCTGGAAAATTTTCTTAAAACTGCCTGGTACATGATGTCCTTCTTTACCCTATCCTCCATCCCACTTCCTAGAACAAGAATATGATAGTGGGTAATCTAGCCACCGTTCCAGATCATGAGGACAAGGGCCATACCCTAGGGATTGCAGGGCAAAAAGGTGGAAAGATCCTGGGCCTCTGAGAACCTTGTAGAACATAGCCACACTTGTAGCTCTGGACCGTCTTCCTCTGGGCTCTCATAAGAAAGAAATAAACTACTAGCCTAAGTGACTGCTAGATTGGGCTTCTCTCTTCCTCATGGAAGAGTCTGATCCTAAATCACACAGCCCCTCTGCAAATCTTGCTACCGAGTCCTCCCCACCCTATTCCACAAATCCCACGACAAATCTGTGTACTTGGGCATCCTTGCTTCCCTTGTTTTCCAACATGTGCTGGTCTTTTCAGTTCCTCAGTAACCAGTGTAATCTGAACTGATGGTGGGGACACCTGTGAGAAGCTGAGTGCTTCCATGTTTTCCAATCAGTTGTCACTGCTGAGGTTCACAGGACACTGTCTAGCCATGTCACCACTGGAGAACAGGTGTCCTTACATCTAAGTGGCCACCGAAGCACATTACCTCCCTCCCCAAAAAAACCCAGAGGGTGCCTCTTTCTCTCTGTCCCCACAGCCAATGCTCTGTTTCCAAACTCTCAGCTTTTACCTGGACACCTCTGCCCCAGCTTCTAAAAGCAATGCAAATTGGACCCATTCGTGCCTGCAGGCAAAGTGAATTCATGTTTTCTCTTGTCACAATGCATGCTGTATCTCTCCCGAAGCCAGCTCTTCCCCCCAACCCTTTGTGCTCCCTTAGAAACCACTCTCCACCAACTGGCCCCTTTCTTCATAGTGTGCCTGCAACCTTTCCTTCCCATCAACAGCTACACGTGCTCAGGTCTCTCTAGAATGCCCCCTCTGGAACCCATATTCCTATCTCTTCTCCCTTCAACATCAAGCATCCCGCCCTCTCCTCTGCCCACCTCCCAATACTCCTCTACCCACTTTATGGGGCTTAAGCCCCCAGCATTCCACAAAAATCACCAAAGAAACCTAGCAGCGTCAGATGTTCCTTCCTGAAACACTCCCCTCCCCGACTCTAGGATACCGCCCTCCTGGGTCTTCTCCCAAACGTTCCTCATGCCCTCCCAGCCTTCCTTTGCTCTTTTCTGTCCATCCCCTAAAAGTTTCTATCTTAAAAGGTTCCTTCTGTCTGGATTCTCTCTCCTCTCCCTCTTACACTCTCCCTAGGTAGACTCACTCACCCCCCCATCCAGTTGTCCCTCAAATCTGGGGTCCCGAACCTGGGGTTTGCTCCCCTGGATGAGCTTCAGTAAATCTACTATTTTATGCAACACTGTGAGTATATTAGCATTTGTCTTCAAATCTGTACATGAAAGTTCATGGCAGTTTTTTTCATAATAGTAAAAAACTGGAAACAACTCAGATGTCCTTCAACGGATGAATGGTTAAACGAACTGGTATCCCACCACAGAATACACACAATGTTACATTGAGGGAAACTAGGTACAGGGTACATGGGATCTCTCTGTATTATTTCTTACAACCACATGTGAATTTACGAAATTAAAAATATGATTTCAAGGTAAAATATTTGACTTAAAAAATACTGCCTGAGAGTGCCTAGGTGGCTCATTTGGTTAAGTGTCCGACTTCAGCTCAGGTCGTGATCTCACAGGTTGGGAGTTCGAGCCCTACACTGGGCTCTGTGCTTTTCTGATCCTGTCTCCCTCTCTCTGCTCCTCCCCTGTTCATGCAAGCTCTCAAAAATAAATATTAAAAATATATAAATATGAATATAAATATAAAAAATACTGTCTGTCAGCGTGTCTGGGTGGCTCAGTCAGTTGAGTGCCTGACTCTTGATTTCAGCTCTGGTCATGATCCCAGGGTCATGGGTTTGAGCCCCATATTGGGCTCCTCCCTGAGTATAGAGCTTAAGATTCTCTCTCTGTCCCTTTCCCCCACTCGCTCTCTAAAATAAAAAATAAAAAGTTTAAAAATAAATAAATAGGGGCGCCTGGGTGGCTCAGTCAGTTAAGTGGCTGACTTTGGCCCAAGTCATAACCTCACGGTTTGTGGGTTCAAGCCCTGCATCAGGCTCTGCACTGACAGCTCAGAGCCTGGAACTTGTTCTCAGATTCTGTGTCTCCCTTTCTCTCTACGCTTCCCCTGCTCGCCCTCTCAAAAATAAATAAATCTTTAAAAAAATTTTTTTAAATAAATAAATAAATGAATAATACTGCCTGCCAAAACTATGGAGACAATCAAAAGATCAGTGACAGCCAGAGCTTTACAGGGACACAAGATCTTTAAAGCAGTGAAAGCACTCTGTGATGATTTTGTGATGACAGGTATACGTCATTACACATTTGTCCACCAGAATGTGCACCACCAAGAGTGAATATTAAGATAAACCATGGACTTGGGTGATTACGATGGGTCAATGCAGCTTCATCCTTGATAGCAAATGTACCATTTTGGTGAATTATGTTCATAATGTGGGAGGCTAGTCATGTGTGAGATCAGAGGACACACAGGAAATCTCTGTACCTTCCTCTCAACTTTGTTGTGAACCTAAAACTATCAAAAATGAAAAGTTTTTTAAAAAATACTGCCTGTCTAAAATGGAAATCAAGCTAAATGTGTCACCCTCACCCCTCAGTTTTCCTCCTTCCAATAATCCTCATCAAGAAGGTACCAGAATTCACCCAGCCACAGCCCCCGAGGCACTCCTTCATTCTTTCCCCAACCTATTTCCCTGACCTCTTCTCATTTATAGTCCTTCAGCAAGTCTAGCCTATTCTGCCTCCACTGCCTCTCTCAGATCCACTTTCTCGCACCCTCATAGCTGTGGGGGGCCCCCTGGGGGCCGCCACCATCGGTTCTCAGCAGGGCACCTGCAGCTACTTCAGTCACCTCCCTGCTGCCACTCTGGCCTCTTTGCGTGCGGTCTCAGAGCAGCCCGAGTGAACTTTATAAAACATACATCAGATTGTGTTGCTCCCCTGCTGAAAACCCTTTCTTGGCTCCACACTGATTCCAAGATAAAGTTCAGAAGTCTCATTTCTAGCTCCCCAGTCACATGAACTTCAGTGAATCCCGGAAGACCTCTCTTTGCCCCAGGGCTTTGCAAATGCAGTTCCTACTGCCTGGGTCACCTCTGGGTCCCCACAGTTCTGCGGTCCTTGCCCTAGCCCAGCATGTGCCACACTGTCCTAGAAACTGATTTTTCTTTTTATTTCCTCATCACTCAGTACATGAACACATTCTTGTAATAAAATTCAAACTCAAGGACGTCCACGGAACTTAAAGTGAAAGTAGGCCTCATCCCATTCTGTGGGTGTCCCAGAGAGAACCACACTGACCCTAGCCCTCCACATCCATCATCCACATCAGCACTAAATGCCAGCTAAGGCAATCTTTTATGGTTACCTTGTCTGTAATTCTGGAATTTCAATATTTGCTTCTTCTGTAATTTCTGTATGGCTCCGCCATGCTCCTGACTGGGGGGCAAGTACTGTGTCTGGTTCAGTATTTCTGAAATAGAAACTCTCTAGATGCAAGGAGGGTTACCCCCATTTTATCGTGAGAACTCTGATCCTCCAAGAAGTGAAGGGACATGGCTGAGATCTCCTAAGGGGCTCAAAGTCTCAGCTACAAACCACTAGTCGGGCCAACTTTCAGTCTGCACCCTAATTATATATGCACACTGATCTTATCACAGCCCTTCAGGAACATTCTCCAGTCTGTATCCCCCCTGGATCTACCCTGCACAGTGGCCCTGAAGTCACTTAGGCTTCTTCCCACCCAACCCACGTCCAGGAGTGCATATGGAGGCCTTCAGTGTTGCTGTCTCCAAACCCACAGTGCCTTGGGTCTAAGGCCCACCTCCGTGTTAAGAACGTGGAGTGCACAAGGCAGTCAGTTGGTGCCCAGGGTTTATAGATTTGGGTATGAAGGTACTGTGTTCCAGCCAAGCACACCGTTGACACCCATATCCCCATGGTTTCTTGGTCTGCATTTACAAAATTCTGCACCGCAGCACGGATCACAAAGTAGGTATCCAGTGTTTGTTGGTTTGGGTCTGTGCGCTCGGAGTCCTGGCCTTGCACCCGGGTGGCGCCTATCCCTTCCAGGTCTGATTTTGAGGCTCTGTCAGGGAACGAGGCACAGCTGGCGCTCACAGCAAGTATTTCGTGGTCGGGACTCCCGGCTCGGCTGCTTCAGCGCCCAAGCGCCTCCCACCCGCGCACGACTGTACCCCTCGGGCCAGCAGCCTTCAACGCGCTCTTCCAGGCCTGGAGGGCGCGCAGCCTCCCCGGCTGTTCCCTCCAGGAAACCCCTCCCGCGCCGGCCAGAGGCCCTCGCGGTTGACGCTGTTCATGTCCGAGGCCTCCTCCCACCACCAAGGCCTCGGCCATGCCTCCCCTGCTGCTCTCCCCCGGGGCCTTCCCTCTTCGCTGTTCCCGTCCCGTTGTCGCCCCAGCGCCGGGCCTCGGCTCCCGCGGCTGTTCTGGCCCGANCCCTCCAGGGCCTCGAAAATCGTCTGCGCCATCTTGGAGCCACCGCCGTCTCCGGAGTCGTTGCGGGGCTACGTGAGCATTGTGGGAGCCACGGCGGGATCAGAGCCGCCAGGGGGAGCTCGGGAGTCGCCGCCGAGCCCCCTGTCCTTGAAACTCAGCCGCGGCCCCTTCCCGTGGGCCTTCTCCATAACCCAGTCACAGGGGCATGTGGACTTCCACCCCTGTCTTACTTGAACCGCCACCTCTGCACATCGACTGCATCCCAGCCGCACACAGGGGACCTCCCAGTTGAGTATTGGATCCCTAATATTATCTGGACGCCCATCCCTGCCGCACTGGACTTGCCTCCTGCACCCCTGCAAGTTGAGACCCCCAATTCTGCAACATGGAACTTAATTCCACCGCAGAGTATCCCCCACCTAACCTGGGACCACCTAGCTCGGTCACTAGGACCTTCACCTAACACAAGACCCCTGCCTCAGCCGTGAAACACTGATTCCCACCCTTCTCATTGCCTCCAACCACAGCGAGCCCCATCTGCCTACTGGGAGCCACCTGTCTCGTGAAGTGTCTTCCATATCAGCCCGGTCTTACTCCCGCATCATCTCAAAGATTCACCCATGCTTTAAATGCTTAAACCCCCATTTCCACCTTTTGGGGACCTCCGTACAGACCTCCATCCCTGCCTCCTGGGGACTCCATTCTGTCAATAACCCCCCGATACCTACCTCAGGAACCTCCAGCCCAGGCTTATAGAAAGCCTATCCAGGTGCTCCAGCGATTCCTCCCATCCCCCGTCCCACACCTCTCTCTCTTTGCCTAGTCCATGCTGCATCAGCCACTAATATGCACCAAGTCCTATAATAGCTCCAGGATACAGTAGTCCTTTCCCATGGAGGTAGGGATGGAAGGAGCAGACTGACATTAAATCTTAAAAATTATTTATTTACGAAGTGTGACAGCGGTTCCAAAGAAGTATACTTGGGCCACAGGGAAGAGTTAGGAGTGAGTGGAGGGAGAGGCAATCAGGGAGGTGCCATCAGCCATGATCTCTCCTATGAATGTAGCTAAATCCTCCCATTGGACTACCATGGATTTGACTCTAAATGTTCTCATTGGTTTTCTTAAGCCTACTTTAGACTCATCTAAAGCAATAACCATAAAAATCACCACTTTCACTTTCTTATTTTCACTAAATAAATGTATAACTCCTAAAAGTAAAAAAAAAAAAAAAAATTTGTTCAAAGAAGCTTTACCCTTGTGGAACACTACCAGCCACTGTTCCTGATAAGTTGCCTCACAGACCCTCCATCTACACACCCCCACAAGGCTCATTTCTGCTGGTGAACTCCCCATCTTACCCGGAATACCACCCCTGTCTCCCCCAACACTACACCCTTTCCCCTTCCTATTCTCCCTTGCACAGCAAGCCCTGAGCAAATGTCTCACCCAAAGAGCCTACCCATTTCCTGGATTGTATGCCTCACCTTCTTTCCTGGGAGCCTTGGAGAGCCAGGGTGCTCAATCCCTAAACCTCCTTCCCATTGCTTCTTTAATAGCAGGGAGGCTAGGGTTCCCTCTTCCATGTTTTTCCTTTTAACATCACTGTTGATCCAATGGCCTTAGATTCTCATTATCTCTCCGCTTCAAGAGCTTCTCAACATAACTGTTCCTTTAAAAACTTATTTAAGTAATGTATTAATACATGCACATTTATTTAATTAGAATTGACCCTTGAACATCTTGGGAGGGGGGCGGGCACCAACCCTGAACACACTTGAAAGTTCTGTGTATAACTTTTGACTCCCCCCAAATGTAACTATTAACAGCCTACTATTTACCAATAACAGAAACTGTTGGTTTACAAGTATTCTGTTGTTATATGTATTACATACTGTATTCTTACAATAAAGTAAGCTAGGAAAAAAAAAGAAAATGTTATTAAGAAAATCTTAAGGAAGGGGGCACCTGGCTGGTTCAGTCTATAGAACACGTGACTCTTGATCTTAGGGTTGTGAGTTTGAGGCTCACTTTGGGTTTAGAGGTTAATTAAAAAATAAAACCTTTATGGGCACCTTTACGGGTGGCTCAGTTGGTTAAGTGTCCGACTCTTGACCTCAGCTCAGGTTATGATTTCACAGTTTGTGAGATAAAGCCCCGTTTTTGGGCTCTGAGCTGACAGCACGGAGCCAGATTGGGCTTCTCTCTCTCCCTCTCTCTCTCTGCCTCTCCCCTGCTTGCTCTCACTCTCTCTCTCTTTCAAAATAAATACATAAAAACTTAAAAGAAATAAATCTTTAAAGGAGTGCCTTAGTCAGTAGAGCATGTGATTCTTGATCTTGGGGCTGAGTTCCAGCCCTGAGTTGAGTGTAGAGATTACTCTAAAAACAATTAAAATTATGGGGCGCCTGGGTGGCTCAGTCGGTTAAGCATCCAATTTCAGCTCAGGTCATGATCTCACGGTTCTTGGGTTCGACCCCCACATCGGGCTCTGTGCTGATGGCTGGCTCAGAGCCTGGAGCCTGTTTCAGATTCTGTATCTCCCTCTCTCTCTGACCCTCCCCTGTTCATGCTGTCTCTCTCTCAGAAATAAATAAAACATTAAAAATTAAAAAAAAAATTAAAATTAAGATCTTACAAAAAGAGAGAAAATCATAAGAGAAAATATGCTTACAGCACTGTACTGTGAAAAATCCACACATAAATGGACCTGCACAGTTCAAACCTGTGTTGTTCAGGGTTAACTTTAATTTAAAATATTTGTTATGTATGTATTGTGTTAGACATTGTTCTAGATGCTGGGGACACATCCATGAATTAAAAGACAAAACCCTTGCTTTCATGGAGTCATCGTCCAGCAGGCAAGATGGGCTGTAACAAGAAAAGGGGGAGGAGAATGTTCTGTGACTATTTTTTTTTTTTCTGGAGGAAAGCAAGCTACTGTCTTGGTGGTCATGGAAGGCCTCTCTGAGGAGGTGGACTTGAGAAATGAGATGGAGTCATATGGAGAAAAGGAAACACCCAGAGCTTATCAGCTCAATCATCTTGGGCAAATGCAAAGAGCCTGAGGCCACAATGAAAGAAGGCCATGGTCTGTTAAAGAAGCAACTGAGGATGATACGTGAGGTATGGATACAAGAGCATGAGGATGGAGAGACACAAAAGGCCAGCATGAGGGTTGGGGTTTAGTTCTGAGCATGGTGGGAAGCACAGAACAGTAAAAGATTCCACCAACACAAGTCTTGGCAACTTTCCATATATTTTCATACATCCAGGGGCATATGCACATAGTTGATTTTTATGTGCTCCTCAGGCCTTTGCAAATGCAGTTCCTTCTTACCAAAATGCTATTCTTCCACTCTCATCGGAACAATACAAGCTTCCCTTTGTGCCTCCTCTAAAAAGCTTTCCCTGATCTGCCTGGATGGAATCCATTCCTCCCTTGCTGTTCCAGTTTCTCACAGTACCTGGTACTATTGCTGTCATGTGATTCTTTTCTTGGAAATTCCCCTTTTCTCCACTCCCTCACTAGGAGCTCTCTGAGCTGGGGGCGGGGGGCGGGGGGGGGGGGGGCACTTCTTCCATTCTGGTTGGAACTCAGAGCCTGACACAGAGTAACCTGGGAAATGCGCCTTACTTGACTACCTGACTGATATAACTGCTGAATGAGTTTTTGGGGAGGTAGAACCCATCTCCAGCAGGCTCCCGATTCAGGCTGCCCGCTGCTCTGAACTTTCTGCTCCTTTCCTTCATCTCTTCCTCCACCCAAATCTATCAGTCCTAGGTCCCATTTCCCTGGGGCCAGCTGGTTGGCACTGAACTGAATCAAATCACAGCTCAGAGAGTCCTGTATAAGTAACATAGTAATTCTAGGCATGGAGCCAAGCAGGGAGGAAGGAAAGTTTAGGAAACTTACAGTGTCACCCTCCACAATGAGTGCTCCAGTCACCCCAGAAAAGTTAACTTCTCCATGGGGCAGACAGAAATCATGAGCAGCTTAAACCGGATTCCTAGCTGCAAGGGAAAGGAAGTTAGGACACACATAGCAATACTGGGCCCTGACATCTTGTTCACTGGTATTGGTAGGAGATAGCAAGACATGGTCATTGCTATGGGCTGAATTGGGTCTCCCAAGAATTCATATGTCGACATTCTAACCCCTAGTACCTCAGAATGTGACTGTTTTTAGAGATAGCGCCCTTGAAGAAGTAATTAAGATTAAATGAGGTTATATAGGTAGGTCCTAATCCAATGTGTCCTTATAAAAAAGAAATTTGGACACAGGTATGTACAGAGGGAAGACTATGTGAAGATACAACAAGACAGCCACCTATAAACGTTTCAGTGTTTTTCAGAGGATATTTTTATATGTAATCTAACATTGCCATCAGAGGATTAACTGAATAAACCAGTCCACCATTGCTGGGAAGAAAGAAAGAGAGAAAGAGAGAAAGAGAGAAAGAGAGAAAGAGAGAAAGAAAGAAAGAAAGAAAGAAAGAAAGAAAGAAAGAAAGAAAGAAAGAAAGAGAAAGGAAGGAAGGAAGGAAGGAGAGGGAGGGAGGAAGAGAAAAAGAAAATCCAGTTTCAGTGATAAAACAGGCCAAGTATAATTCTTCTTTTACTAACCTCTGACACCATCTTCTGACACTGACTCAAGCAATAATATCCCAGATAAACACCACATGGTCCAAGTATCACATACCACACCCTCACAAGCCACAGCCACCACTCAGTGTGTAGCTGTTATTCAGTGACAACTCCACATAGTAACATACATAAATTTTACCCACCAGTGCTCTAGGAGCTGTCAACCCCAAGCTGTACTGGTTCAACAAGCATATGTTGGACACATACCATGTGCTAAGTGCTGGGGTTACAGCAGAAAACAAGACAGACAAGGTTTCTGCTGTCATGGAATTTACAGCGTGGTAGAGGCAATGGACGATGGACTTGTAGCAAACAAATAATTTCAAAGAGTGAAAAGTTATATGAAGAAAAGAAAAGAGAGGGCAGTGCTACAGGCACTAGGAGGCCCTCTGTGAGGAGGTGGCATTTGATCTGAAACCTGACGTTTGCGAAGGAGCCCGCTATGGGCAGAACTGGGGGTGATGCATACCAGTCAGGGAAATAGCAAGTTCAAGGCGCTGAGACAGCAGCATTCTCGGCATGCTCAAGGAATGGCATCCTTGCCAGTTGGGAAGGATGAGAGAAGAGT
The DNA here is from genome assembly GCF_008692635.1 of Crocuta crocuta. Taxonomy (NCBI): domain Eukaryota; kingdom Metazoa; phylum Chordata; class Mammalia; order Carnivora; family Hyaenidae; genus Crocuta; species Crocuta crocuta. Next base: position 1,879,225 of record NW_027530847.1, read on the forward strand.
GAGGCGGCAAATGACAGGATATGCTGTTAGAGAAGGAACCAGGGGCCAGATTATACAGTCTTCTTCTTCTGTGGACTGTGGAAGGAGTTTGTATTTGAAGAATAAATGGAAGCCTTTGAGATGCCATATGATTTATGCTCTGAGAAGTTTGCTACGATCACTGTTACCCAATCAGAACTGTCCTGTGTAAAGGTGAGGTCTGGCTCCTTCCAGGGCCACCATCTTCTAGGGAGGGTGGCTCCTCTTGCAAGAAACCTCCCTGAGAACTCTAAGGTGACACGCCTACTTGCAATCACGAAGGAAACAGTCTACCTGGTTGGATAAAATACAGATATAGGATTCTGCCCCCCTTAGAGCTGGTCGGGCGGAGCCCACTTGTGATTGGTTACAAGCTCTCCCACTCTTCCAATCAGGCGCTACTCGGGAGAGCGCTAGCATCCCATTCCCCGTGCGACAGTGAGTGAGCCACTCGATCGGCTCTTCCTGTAAGAATGACAGCAGACAGAGCCTATGGGCGCAAAGACACGGCTGCTCCGCTGCGCGCTGCCAGGGTGTGCTGCCGGGACCTTGCCAGCGCTGGTCCCGCTGCTTCCCCCGTCTGCTCGTCCCCATGGCCGTCCCGCCGCAGCTACGGGCTCTGCTCCTTGCGGTCAACGCACTGTTGCGCAAGCGCCGCTATCACGCTGCGTTGGCCATGCTTAAAGGCTTCCGGAACGGGGCAGTGTGAGTGGGGCCGCCGGGCCGGGCCGGGGATGAAGGGTGGGGTCCGGCTGGGGTCGGAGGAGCGGATTCTGGGCCCGTCGCAGCACCGTGTGCCCTTGAGCAGCCCGAGTGTGTCTCTAGGCCTCGGTGTTCACCGAGGTGTCCAGCACAGTGGGCGCTGGATTTGCGGTTCCGTGCCCCTTCTGAGCTGGGGCTCCCATTAAGCTGTTTCTGGGTCCTACGTGCTTTGCAGCCTGGCCCACTTGTCTTGACCACCCTCCACGCCAGCCCTTATATCCCCTCGTCTGGGCCTCCCCCTCCCCACCCCCACCCGCATCCCCCGATATGTGTCCTTGGTTTTGTCTGGCTTCAGCAGTCCCTTCTGCACAATGAGAAGTGGCCGCTGTCTTCCAGCAGGCCAGCGCTGCCTTCTGCCTGTGCTCCCACCCTTAAGCTGTACGTGGGCTCGGATCCCACTTCTCACTTCTTATCTGTATGACTGTAGCCCTAAGTCCCCATCCGGCCCAGGGGACCCCTAAGGCATAAGCCTGAGGAGTGAGAACGACTGTAAAAGAAGCTGCAGATATTTGCTGGACATTAAATTGATTCCACCCTGCCCGTCAGATCTGCTGGAAAGGAGGTCTTGGGGTCATTTCACCTGGCTGGTAACTGGAGGGGAGCTCCACCTCCTTTAAAACTCATGCATAACAGGATCATTTATTGAGAACGTACTCTGCCAGAACTGGGAACACAACGGAACAAACCAGAGATCTGTTCTCCTGGAGTTGGCATACTAGTGGTGGTGAGACTGCCTCTGTTCAAATCTTGGTGCCACCTACCTGTGTGATCTGGAGCAAGTCATTTAGCTTCTCGAAGCCTCAATTTCTATAAAATGGGGATGATAATTGATAATAATACTTACACCATACTGTCAGAGGATTGAATCAATATATGTGAAATGCTCAGCACAGTGCCTGGTATATATATCTGTTGGCTGCTGTGTGTGTGTGTGTGTGTGTGTGTGTATAAACAAGCATGTCTGCCTAGAACACTCCCTCACCTTTTCAGCCCTCTGCTTGAGTGTCACTTTCTCAATAAGGTCATCCCTGAACTCCTCACTTCCTCCCATACTTAATTTTTTCCTCCATACTACTTGTCACCATCTGACACTAAGTTCACCTATGTATCCTGTTTTTATACTCTGCCTTTCTTTCTAGAAAGTGAGCCTCATGGGGACAGAAATTTTTATCTGCTTTGTTCCTTGGTGTATTCCTAGTGCATCATACACAGGATGCTCTAAAATGTTTACTGAATGAATGTACAAGTGTAAAAGGTAGGAACTGCAATTGTCCCCATTTTCCAAATGAGAAGACTAGCACAGAAAGGTAAACTTGTTACTCATGGTCACATCATTTGGCCAGTGTTGCAGTCAGGATTCAAAGCCAGAGATGCCTGATCCCATTGCCAGGCTCCTGGCTTCCATGAAAACCCAGAGTCAGGTGGAATTGGTTCCTTCTGAGCCTGGAAATGTTATCAGCCATGCCGCAGTGTGACGAAGACAAGATAATATCAGTGGCCCTTTGCAAAGTTATTTTAAAGACAAAGCAGGAGTGAAAAGGCATCACAAGGCCCTGGTGCCAATGGGCATTGCCCAATGTTAGCTTTGTATACATACTCTCAACCCAGTTGTTCCTGCGGTCTCAGGGACCTTCCCAGCCAGAGGAGGCACTTGCTAAGGTCGGGCCTTTCTCAGGCCCAGTTCCTTTATTTCAAAGCTGGGTGCCTTCATCTCTTCTGGCCTCAGTTTCCTCCTCTGTAAAATGGAAACAGCCTCACCCAAACGGAGTGATCTAAGGCAGTGATCCCACTGCTGTTTAGTACTAAGGCACCGTGCCCATCTGTTCAAGGTCCTAATGAGATTCATTGTTAAAGTACCATGGTAGTGCCAGAAATGCTTTACAGAGGAGGTGGTGGTGATATTTTGAAGGCCAACCTGGAATTTGCCAGGAGGAGAAGGGCATCACAAGCAAGGGAATGGTTTGAATAAAGGCCTGGAGGGGGAAAAGAATATGCTGTTTGTGCAGAGAGGCTGTCCATTCAGGGAGGCAGTCTTGGATGACTAAGACATATAAGCTTTGTAAAATTGAACTCACTGTGATTTCCACTCCTTACTATGTCAGTGTACATCTCTAAAAATTAGAGCATTTTCCTATATGGCTAAATTATCATGATTATACTTAATAAATTAATAATTATAGTATTGACTACTGTCCAGTTAATAGTCAAATTGTCCCAACTGTCCCCTAAATGTCCTTCCTAAACGTTAGTATGCTGAGACCAGGCTCCTCCCGAACATCACATTGAATGTGTCATTATGTCCTGTAAGTCCTTTTAAGCCCCAGGCATCCCCCTTTTTCAGGACTTAGAGTAATCATGTGAATGGTAGTAACTGGCTTCCACCTGTGTTGGAGGGCTTTGGGAATGAGGCCTGGCAGATGTAAGGAGGTGGGGGCACTATTCTCCTTATGTCTGAGGTATAAGCAAGGGCCCTTTTCACTTTGGTGAGCTGGAGGAGGCTAAGGGCCTCTTTGGAGGAGGTGGGGCAGAGAGCTTGCTGAGGTCAAGATGGGGGCCCTGCCCACTGCTAGGCCGGAGACAAGATAAGCAATTCAGCATGGCCACCGCAACAATAACACTGGCTTCAACTTAACATTTATAAGTTTAATTTCTATTTTAAAAATTAGGTAATGTTAGGAGTGCCTATCTGGCTCAGTCAATAGAGCATGAGACTCTTGATCTTGGGGTTGTAAGTTTGAGCCCCACACTGAGTGTAGAGGTCACTTAATAAAATATTTTTTTTAACTTTTCTTTAATGTTTTTTTTATTTTTGAGAGATAGAGACAGAGCATGAGCAGGGGAGGGGCAGAGAGAGAGGGAGACACAGAATCTGAAGCAGGCTTCAGGCTCCGATCTGTCTGCCCGACAGACAGAGCCCCATGCGGGGCTCGAACTCCCAGAGTGTGACATCATGACCTGAACCGAAGTCGGACGCCCAACTGACTGATCTATCCAGGCGCTCCAATAATAAAATACTTTTTTAAAATTAAATAACTTTCAGAAAAGGCATAAAAAGTTAGATGCTGTGCCTGGCTGGCTCAGTCAGTGGAGCATGGGACTCTCAATCCTGGGGTTGTGAGTTCAAGCCCCACAATGGGCATGGAGCCTACTTAAAAAATAAGTTAGATGAGGGTTGCCTGGGTGGCTCAGTCAGTTAAGCAGCCGACTTCAGCTCAGGTCATGATCCTGCAGTTTGTGAGTTCTCACGCTCTGTCTCTGTCTCTCAAAAATAAATAAACATTAAAAAAATTAAGAAAGAAATAAGTTAGATGCTATGAAGGCCTGCCCACCCCATTCTTTTGTCACTCAGTCCCCCTCCCTGGAGGTGATCCTATGTCCAGTCTCATGTCTCCCTCCAGAAATATTGTCTGCATGTACAAACAAATACATATATTCTTTCCCCATACCTTTTCTTTTTTACTTTGTTATTATTTTAAAAATGTTTTTACTTATGTTTGAGAGAGCGCAAGCAGGGGAGGGAGAGGGAGAGGGGGGGCAAGAAGATCTGAAGTGGGCTCTGTGCTGACAGCAGCTAGCCCCATCTGGGGCTTGGATTCAAGAATCTAGAGATCATGACCTGATCTGAAGTTGGATGCTCAAACGACTGAGCCACCCAGGTGACCCAAGACAATATTTATTTTGAAATAATTTTAGATTTATGGCAGAATTACCTCGTTTACACAATTTTATATTTTACACATCTTGCTTTAATACATCCTGCAGTGCACATAAAGCTGTCTCAGTCTTTTACATCTGTGTAGTGTTCCACTCAGTGGTGGGACTATTATTTATTTATCCAGAAGCTCCCCGTGGATGGACATAGGTTCGCTTCCAGTCTTTTGCTGTTTCTAACAAGCCTGCAGTAAACAATCACAGACACTCATAAGACAACAATATGTAGTCATGGTCATTGTGCCAAGGAGTTTTAAATGTTTTTTTTTTTTTATTTATTTTTGAGAGTCAGAGAGAGAGAGAGAGAGTGCGAGCAGGGGAGGATCAGAGAGAGAGGGAGACACAGAATCTGAAACAGGCTCCAGGCTCTGAGCTAGCTGTCAGCACAGAGCCCAATATGGGGCTTGAACCCACAGACTGTGAGATCATGACCTGAGCCGAAGTCAGACGCTTAACTGAGTGAGCCACCCAGGCGCCCCAAGGAGTTTTAGACCTTGTAGCGTGGTAAAGTCAGGGCCTGTCAGCTGGAGAACTTGGTGGGGTAAGAGGGAGTCCAGTAAAGAATTAAGAAGGAAGAGACTAGAACTTTTACATGTGCTATATCCTTAACTTCCAGAAGCAATTCTAAAATGGAGAATACTTTTTACTGCTGGGAGAAGAGAGGTTCAGAGAGGTTAACTGACTTACCCAAGTTTACACAGCAAAACATGGCAGGGCTTTGGCACCAAATACTACAGTATCTCCTTTCTATTACCCACTTGAATATAGTTAAAACAGTGGGGGTGCCTGGCTAGATCAGTGAGTGGAGCATGCAATTCCGATCTTGGGGTTGTGCATTCAAGCCCTATGTTGAGTGTGATTATTTAAAAATAAAAGCTTAAAAAAAAAAAAGAAAGAAAGAAAAACAGTGATGGTGAAAGTTTTCATGTTCACACAATCCCCAGTGCTCAAATGAGGAGGTACCGGGAGGGTCAGGGGAAGAGGTGTGAGTCTTAAAAAGAGGGATTTATGTAACTTTTAAAATTTGGCCTTAAATCGAGTCTTAAAAAGAAGCACATATGTAACTTTTAACATTTATTTTGGCATGCCTGGCTGGCTCAGTATGTAGCATGTGTGGCTCTTGATCTCAGGGCCATGAGCTCAAGAAGCCCCACATTGGGCATGCAACTTACTTTTAAGAAAATGTTTATTTCACTTACTTTAATTTTAAAAGCTATGCTTAATCATTATAGATCATTTTGGAAGTATAGAAAAGTTAAAAGACAAGAGTAAATTTACATACTTCTCTAGCTCTGGGGACATTGCTAACATTGTGGCATATTTCTTTCCAGTCTTTTTTATTTTTTAAATCCAGTTTTACAAACCTCACGTCCTCTTATCTATAATAGTTGGAAAGAGTTCTATTTTGAACAGGTAGAAGGAAGTATGTTACTCAGCAACTATTTTAGGGAACTTATTAACTTTAAGATAGACCAAGGTAAGGATAGAACCTTCTAGAAATTACCTTCCCTCACAGATAATTAAAGGCTGTTCTAGAATCAGTCAGTAATCACGTACTGAGCACATGCTATATGTCAAGTACAATGCAAGGTGCAGGGGCTCTGCGGAGGACAAATCAAACACAGTCCCTCACAAAGCCCACAGTCTAGTGGAGGAAAGAGATAATTAGAATAGAATAAGCAGTTATGAGAAATCGAGTCATTAACCCAGGGGTGTAGAGTGCTGCAGAGAAGCTTGGGGCTCTGTGGCAATGAAAATATTGCCCTGACCTAGACTGTTGGGTAAGAAGCCTCCGCAGAGGCCCCAGCTGAGACCGGAGAGCTGAGGAGGCAGTGGCCATGTGAGAAGTAAGGAAGGACACTCGGGGCAGGGGGAACAGCCTGCCCAGAGGCAGGGCAGAAACAGGCAGTCCAAAGACCCACAGGAAGGCCAAGGGGGCTGGGTGGAGCAGGAGAAGAGGGGCGCAAGAGGTAGAAGTAAGCAGGGGCCGCATCCTGCAGCACTTTCAAGGCTGTGGAAAGAGCCTGGATTTTATTCTGTGACTAGGGGAAAGGTATTGGTGGCTTTTAAGCTGGGATGTGACATGATTTGTGCTTTAAAAAAAAAAATGAGCTTGGCTGCAGTGGGAAAGTCAGTGTGGAACTGAGGGAGCAAATCCACACAACCAATTGGGTGGGATGGTGGAGACCTTTGACACACATGGTCCTCTTTCATTGAACTTATAACCAGCCCTCTAGCCAGACATCCCCTTTACTGGTAGGCAAACCGAGGCTCCCAGAAGCTAAATAACAAGCCTGAGGCCACACTGCCAAGGTGTCAGAACTGGGATTTGAACCCAGATGTAACTCGAAAGCCAGCATTATCTCCCCTTCCAGGATGATGTTAGGATTAGAGTTGGAGAGGGGGCAAGGAGTCAGAGAGCCCAGGGAGACTCTGTGATACAGGGATGCCATCGTAACTGTTTCCTTTCATCTCTACAGCTACGGAGCCAAAATCCGGGCCCCTCACGCGCTGGTCATGACCTTTCTCTTCCGGAGTGGCAGGTACCTACCCCCTTCTCAAACTGGGAGAGAATATGTTCAGCCCTCAGTGCCAGGACGGTTGAACGAGCTTCCTAGCTAGGTCTAACATGTCCCCCGTCACCACCATCTCCTCAAGTACAAACTCTGATCCTATTATTGCTGCTCAAAAACTCCCCCGGCTCCCACTGTACCCCAGAGAAGCCCAGCTTCCTTCCTTAAAAGCCCCTTTGCAACTAGTCACGAGGAGCACTGGGTGATGCATGGGATTGTTGAATCACTACATTGCACACCTGAAATGAAGATAACAGTGTATGCTAACTATAGTGGAATTAACATAAAAACTTTAACAAAAGGCTCCCCCCCTGCTGCCTGGCCTCAGCTGCATCCCCACACTGTCCCCTCCATCCAGCCTGCAGTGCCCTTGGCACACAGGACTCGCTACATACCGAGTGTGGTTCTACCTCCACACATTTACTTACTCCCTGCTGGGGACGCCCTTTCCTCTTCCCCACCTTGGTTTCCTTCCTGGCAACCCATACCTGTTTTATGTGGGTTACTTCCTTGGGAAAACTGTCCATGACCTCCCTCCCTTGCTTAAACTTCTTGGTCTTCCTCCAACCCCCCGTGACTTTCCCCTCACTGTACTTCTCAGAAACTACTCTGTGGCCTGTTTTTTTTTTTTTTTTTTAATTTATGTTTATTTTTGAGAGAGACAGAGACAGAGTGCGAGTGGGCGAGAGATAGAGGGACAGAAAGACACAGAATCCGAAGCAGGCTCCAGGCTCTGAGCTGTCAGCACAGAGCCTGATGTGGGGCTCGAACTCAGGAACCGTGAGATCATGACCGGAGCCAAAGTCGGACGCTTCACCAACCGAGCCACCCAGGTGCTCCTGTGGCCTGGTTTTTGATGCTAAGATTTATTGGCCATGGGTCCTCCTTGGGCCGACCATTGCTTTTTTTTTTTTTTAAGTTTATTTATTTATTTTGAGAGACAGAGAGAGAAAATGTACATGAGCTAGAGAGGGGCAGAGAGAGAGAGAGAGTCCTAAGCAGGCTCCATGCTGTCAGCTCAGAGCCCAGTGTGGGGTTCGGACTTACAAACCGTGAGATCATGACCTGAGCCTAAACTACAAGTCAGACACTTAGCTGACTGAGCCACCCAAGTGCCCCTGTGGTCTGGTTTTTAATGTATGTAGCTTCATTTGGAGCTTATAAGAAGTACACATGGACAGCCTATTGGCCAATTCCAGCTCGCAAGATTTTCCCTTTTTTTTTGTTTTTTTTTTTAAGTAAGTCTATGCCCTTCATGGGGCTCCAATTCACACCTCTCTTCTTGTATTTGTGCTTTATTGATTCACTGATTTTTGTTTTGGTTTTTGCCCTCCATTTTCTTAAAATTGAACCCATTCATTCAAACAGTAAGTATTTATTGAACATCTACTATGTGCCCAGACACCGTTTTAGGTACTAGGGATAGAGAAGTGAACAAAGCAGGCAGTGATCAAGGGGAGCAATGCTGGTGGCCCAGACATTGGTGGTGGCAGTGTAGGTGAGAAGTGATCAGACTCTGGAAACATTTTGAAGGCAAGATTGGCAGCAACGCTTGATAACTGGGAAATCCAGCTTTCTTGCATTAGTGTCCGGCTGGCACAGTCACTATAGCATGTGACTCTTGATCTCAAGGTCATGAGTTTGAGCCCCATGTAGGGCATAGAGTTTACTTAAAAAAAAAAATACATGTATATATATACGTGTATATATATATTTTTTTATATATATATAAAACTGGCAACACGGGGCGTGTGTTCTTGTGAGGTGAGAACCAGCTGACTCCTGGCTGTCCCCGCTCACATGGCCAATTTCCACAGGTTCCAGTTGACCCACTTCAAGGTCCTCATCTAGCCTTGAGAGCACTTGGTTGGTTTTGCCATTCTTGAATTGACTCCCAGGGTACACTCTGCCCTTGTCCTGTGTTCTCCTCACTGCCCCCTAGTGACTTAATTTTAAAGGATAAATAGAATCCTTTCCCTGCTTAAATGTGTACTTTTCTCAGGATCAAGACAAAACAGCATGGCCCCACCTCTCCCCACATCATTTCTCTCCACACTCTCTGCTCAGGCCTTGATGGCTTCTCTCTGCCCCTTCACTGCCTACTCTCTGTCCCTCCTCCAAACCTTTGCATGTGCTGATCCCTCTGCCTGGGATGCAAGTCCTCTCCCCTCTTGACCTCATTGACACCTCATCCTTCAGATCCCAGGATCATCTCTGGTCAACGTCGAAGTTTGACTCTTGCTTCGTGATTATTTATGTTCCTCTCTCCCTTTAGATCATATACCTTATGAAGGCAGCAAGCATTTTTCCTCAGAATCGTATCCCTAGCTCCAGCACATAGTAGGCTCTCCCTTACTCCATTCACATCTTCACAGCTCACTCCAGGAAAAAAACATTCATTGAACACCTACTATGTGCCAGGCCTTGTTTTAGGTGTAGACACCACTCTTCCGTAGCTTCCACTGGGGTGGGGTAGAAGTGGGAAGAAATAATAAACAAGCATATAAATGTCAGCTGGTGTAAGAGCTGTGAAGGAAAAGAGGACAGTACATGATGGGCATTCTTTCGTGTCGGGTGGTCAGGCAAGGGCTCTCTGAGGAAGTGGCATGGAGCCAAGGCCTGAATCCAGTTGGGGAGCAGCCCCGAGGACATGGAAGCTGGAGGCCTGGGGCTGAAAGAGCAGCGGCCTGGTTCACATGTGCATGCCTAGTGGGTGAATGCCCTTGGAACAGTGGGGCCTGCGCTCACGGGGGCTCCCTGTGTTTGTGCAGCCTCCAGGAGAAGCTGTGGGCCATCCTGCAGGCCACGTACACCCACTCCCGGAACCTGGCCTGCTTTGTGTTCACCTATAAGGGGCTCTGCGCCCTGCAGTCCCATGTGCAGGGTGAGACCTACCAGGTGCACTCATTCCTGGCTGCCTTCATCGGGGGCTTGCTGGTGTTTGGACATAACAATAACATCAACAGTCAGGTAAAGACCCTGCCCCAGGATAGGGGTCAGGGGCCAGGGATGGGGGGTGGGAGGGACGTGGCCCAGGTATAGAACTTGGGGTAGAGGTCAAAGATGAGCTCTTCGTTCTTTCCACATCCGAGGGTCTGTGATTCACTAGTCCCTGTGTGACCTTGGGAAGATCAGTTTCTCCTCAGTTCTCTCATCTGTAAACGAAGCGGCTTGTTGAAATTCTGTCATTCCCAAAAATCAGTGTGCGTGCTGTTG